>NC_090232.1:14780106-15137606 GCF_024489055.1 Chanodichthys erythropterus
TAGTTTATCTACTGGATGCTGTCCCATTTTATGGTTAACAAATAGTGGCTTGTTTTGTGTACGCTCCCCAGGAAGCGGCAGTGACATGAATAAAATTATAGGCATCTGTGCTAACACATTAGAATCTCACTAATGGCTCCTTGGGTGCGTTCGGCTCATATTTAGAGTGGCTATCCAAATCCTATTTAGGTCTCATTGTAATCTCAAGGTCTCCTTGTGAATAAATCCATTCCAAAATCAACCCCAAAACATTCCTGCAATTCCAGTGTACAACCAAGCATGTGTCCCAGACTACTTTATTGTATTTCAGCTTTAATCACTTAACAAAAACAATTTATAAATAGATTTAGTTTTAGCTAACAATAACCACACTGGTGTGTTGGCCTCTTTCACGCATAAATTCACCACATTACACACGTAACATGGGTTGTGAATGTCATGACTTCAAGAGTAGAATGTTTCCATCTATTCAGTGTGATGCTAAATGTTGCTCGCTAAAGGGCTATTCACACTGACAACAATTTGATGTGATAAAGCAACCGTAAGTCATTCATTTGGCAATGCGAAAAGTTGAGCAGAGTTTAACTTTATGCAAATGAGCCGCAATGCAATACAGGGAATACCAAAGGGAGTGAAGACAGTGGAGCTTGCATGATCATTCTCCTGTCAGATACTGTTGTCTAATGTAGCCAAGATGGAACAGAAGTTAATAGTAACTGTGAGCAATTCCCCTGTTCTTTATGATTTGTCTCTGCCCACAGACAGAGACATAATAAAATAAAATGATGCAGGGAAAAACCATCGTTAGAAATCACGGGCATTCCAAGAGAGTTTTATTCATGCATTAATAATTGCTCATTTTGCTCATGATATGATACATTATACACTACTGCAATTTATTCATTATGCTTTTCCCTCCAGAAAGTTCAGCAGCGAGAAACTTTTCTTTTTCATACAGATGAGTTGTGTAGCCCACAAATATTAGGAAATACTATTATACAAAGTTTATTCATTTTCAAAATAATGATTATGGGGGCAGATTATCAATTGATAAAGACTTAAACTGAAAGCAAAAACATTGTGACTAGTCACAGGTGAAGCAAATATCAATGATCTCCTGACAAGTCCACATATTAAGGTCTGGGTAGAGAACAAACAACCAGTTCTCGTAACCAAAGTGTTGGATGTAGGAGAAATGGGAAGGGAAAAAGATCTGAGTGACTTTGACAAAAAGGGCTCATCGATGCATGAAGGTAACGAAGGCTTTCCCATCTGATCCAAGTCAACAGAAGGTCTACTATGGCACAAGTTATATAAAATTTAAATGTAGTTATGGAAGGAATGTGTCACAACACACAGTGCATCACACTCTGAGGCTGTGTAGCTGCAGACCAATCAGTTACCCCCTTTCCACCAGCATGAACCAGGTGCGGAGTTGGTTCAACTGACGAGCCTTCTAAGAACCGGTTTGCCTTTCCACGGGCTTGATAGCCAGCACAGAGTCAGGTCTTGCGTCACTGTATACGTCTCATATTTCACAGCAAAGCTAGTGCTGCAGCGCCAAACACAAACACACCAAGCTTGTTCGAGATACATCGGCTTCTCGCATAGTGATCGGCGCATGACATCTTGTGCTTTTGGATCGTTCTCGTGAAGCTTTGGAGTCGTATGCTCTACAAACGCTCCCACGGATCCGCGGCACCCGCCGAATCGGTCTGGCTGCTCCGATGCATCTCGAACAAGCCTTCTATCAACAATCGCGGATGTTTTACTACTGTTGATGCTCATGGCTTTGCTAACCTACATCAGCATCCAAACACGGCTCGCCGTAATTTGTATAGAGACGGAGATTACAATTGATCTGCTATTAGCTCGATTAGCTGCCATTTTCAAAATGGCGGTCACAAGTTTCTTTTTGGTCACGGTAACCCCGCCCCTAGCTCCTGACGCAAGCGGTTCTTACTTCTAGCCCAGCAATGTTTTGGTGCTACTTACGAACCACTTTTCCTGGTTCGGAGCTGGTGCTTTGTGTGTCGAAAGACAAAGAACTGATTTGAAGCTAGGCTCTGGCTCCGAACCAGCACTTAAACTGCCTTGGTGGGAAAGGGGTATGAGTGCCTATGATGACCCCTCTCGATGTCGGAACTGGACCTTGGAGCAGTGGAAGAAGGTTGCCTGGTCTGATAAGTCCTGTTTTCTTTTGCGTCATGTGGACAGGCTTGTACATGTGCACCATTTACCTGGGAACGTGATGGCACCAGAATGCACTCTGGGACAATGACAAGCCAATGGAGGGAGTGTGATGTTCTGTCCAATTTTCTGCTGGGAAACCTTGGGTCTGGCCATTCATGTCGATGTAAATTTGGCATTTGCTACTTACCTAAAAATTGTTGCAGACCAGGTACACCCTTTCATGACAATGGTGCGCCCTGGTGAAAGCAGACTTTTTCCACAGGATATTGCACCCTGCCATACTGAACAAAATGGTTCAGGAATGGTTTGAGGAACATGATTAAGAGTTCAAGGTGTTGCCCTGGCCTCCAACTTTCTCAGATATAAATCCAATTGAGCATTTGTGGGATGTGCTGGAACAACAAGTTTAATCCAAGGAAGCTCCAACTCGCAACCTACAGGACTTAAAGGAATGTGCTGCTAATGTCTTTGTGCCAGATACAACAGGACACCATCAGGAGTCTTGTAGAACCAATGCCTCAGCAGGTCAGCACTGTTTTGGCAGCATGTGGAAGACCAACAGCATATTAGGCAGGTGATCATAATGTTTTGACACATCTGTGTATTTTCTAGGGCTGCCACCTAATATTAGTTAGCCGACTAGAAGAGGCTTAATCAACCGAAAATGTTTTTGGTTGCACTTTATTTTAAAGTACATGTACTTACATTGTACTTACCCAAGAAAGTAGTGGGTAATTAAAGGTATCTACATGGGTTAAGTTTAGGTTTAGGGATAGGTTCATAGTTAGTACCTTGTTATTACTCAGTTATTGCAATTACTTTAATAAGTACATAGTATGTACATGGGGAACAGGACTGTAAAATAAAGTGCTACCATGTTTTTAGTCACAGAAAAAAAAACACCTTGTGGCGAAGTCAAGCTGTTCGTGAGGGACAGATCATTAACGGTGGGTCCTTGTGGTAATTACAGTCTGTTGGGCAGGAAATCCAAAAGTTCTCCTATCATCCATCGACCTCAAATTTTGGCTTATTATCTTAAACATGTAAGTAGTAGCAACTTTACATGGCTGCGTACTCTAATGTTAACCTAAATAAATGTGCTCTATTATTAGGTGCATATCCGTGTTTGTGTGGAGTGTGGAATCTAAAGTATACCATGCTTACTTCATGACACAGAGGCACCGGCGCGATCACATGCATTTTTTCCTGATAAAAGTGTTAACAACTTAAAATACTCATAGATAAGAGTAATACATCATTCATCAAACTGTAAGATTGTCAACCAATTCAAGTGGAAAACAAATATTCTCTGATTATGTAATCCATATGAAATGTGCATATAGACTCGTCCACTACTGAGGACATCATGAGTCTGCAACTTAATCTCTATAAGTGAAAACACAGAAAACATTATCAATAAATTATGAGAATGTTCAGACAGTCTATTTTTATTTTTTTCACGCCATATTCATAATAATTACTTTTACCGTTGCACCGTGGCAAGCTTTATGTGTGCGCTTGAGCACTTATTAGGCTATGTATTATACAGTATATAGGCAATTAAAGGCTCATTATTATGATTTATATGGCTTATTAATATACACATGCAATTAGTCGACTAATCGCTTGAATGAACCACTACTAGTCAGTTAGAAAAATCTTTAGTCAAGGGCAGCCCTAGTATTTTCACATGGTTCCTTGCACAATATTATGTTATGACCACAAATCCCTTAAGTTGAATGATTTGTAAACTGATATATTTTTAACATTTCAATCACATAACCAGCTCCATATGTATGACTTTTCTGCTATAGTAAACTTGCACTTGCAATGCAAAATGTGACGCGTAGCCGAGCAACCCACGATAAAAGAGCTCAAAGACTTGTAGATGAATGCTAAAATGGCATGGCTGCTTTAGCAAATGTGTTTTTATCTCACATTTGCTTTTGTTAACACTATCGGTTAGGTTTAGGGTCAGGTTTAGTGTAGGTGGCATGTTATTTTCAAACGCGATAGAGCAGTAACCTTTTTATGCCACTCACTGGACATTTCTCTTCCGCACTGCAATATATATACAACAACCAACATAACGAAAAGATGGCAGATTCATTCATCTGTTTCAGATAAAACTTATTTGGACATTACACTTTGAAAGTGCAGGCAAGAAGCAACCTTATATCATCTCGCAGAAGTGCATCACAGGCAAGTATTTCCAATGAGCTTGGGTTGAACAATCCAGAAACTTCTCAAAAAAAAGTAATAAAAAGGCTGCTGATGTCAAAATCTACATAGACAAGGATGTAATGTGTTTGTTTTCCATGTATAGATAAGAGGTTGAATTATGGTATAGGCCTGTGTGGTGCAAAGTGATGGCAGGTGGCAAATGGTTAATGAAAAAATACCGCTAAAGTTTTGTAGCTTTGAGTGACAACTTGAGTGGAAACATGGGTTTGTCAGCCCTATACATATCTCCTTCTTTCAACACACATGCTGTGTTTAATCAACAATCTTTTATTAGCCATGTCACATCTGTCTTTTCCCCTCATGCTGCTCCAGAAGGAACAGCGAAAAGTGTGATTATTTCACAAATCTCTAAGCAGACGATTCAATTATTTGACTTCACTAAGCATGGCTTGTTCGGAGCAATCAAGATTAGGTTAATGTCCCGTCACCCTCATAGGCACAAAAGCAGCTAAGCCTATTCTTTTTCACCTGACTTTTCTATTGTAATGGAGAAAATGACACATAATATAATCATATTATGCACAATGAAATACAAAAGAATTCCTATCTAAATCTAATCTTCAGATACATGAAGGACATATTGCCTAGATAATATGTTTTATGGGATTGTAGAAGATTTTATTTCAGAAATCTGATTAGTATGTGTGTACATCTATACATTCAAATATGAAACGGGAAACCATGTTCTTATTTCACATTTTCATAAATGGATAACTAAGCTCTCGGTGACTCAGCACTAAACACACAACCGACAGTGTTGAGATTATTGGGATGTTAAGGGTATAATGTTACGCATCGCTCGTTATATCTGGCTAAATATCTACCTAACAAGACAAATAAAGTGCTCGGCTGAAAATGCTGCCAAAAAAATAAATAAATAAATAAATTCATGTACCTACAGTGGTTTTTCCATTGAAGCGTGTTTGTGTTTAAAACATGTTGACACTTAAGTTCCCCTTAGGACTTGGCAAATGGAGTATCTGCCGTATATAGAATGGAGACTGATAGAATAAAGTGATGCTCCAGGGGTGGAGACCTGCCTCTTAGCAACATTACTAATAAGCACTTAAGCACTTTAAAGTGCATGTTTGGGTAAAGTGGAGACTAGAATCAGGACTAACAGTAACTCTTTAAACACTTCAATAGGTGTGGTGATACTGCATAAAATTGAAATACAAATAGTAGATTCAACAATTAGATCTATTCAACAGGCTACACTACTGGCAAGTAATAAAACAATTATTACAATTATAACAGTATTACAGTATTATTACAACAATTATTACAGTAATAAAACAATTGTTACAGAGAGAAAAAAAAAACGCATATCCTGAAAAAAGTTTTTAAAGAGTTTTAAATCCATCAGTTTGTAAACATTAGGCATATAGAAACCAATTCTTGGTTTAACCACAGCAAGCAACTGCATTAGCATAAGCCAACAGAGTCAAGAAATAGCGCTTGTTCAACCAACATGTAACTGCTCCTCAAAACTGCTGGCATGAATGTATTTTGGCATCTGCATGTTCCAAGTGCAAAGTCATGTTTGGCTTTCTTTCTTTCGCCGGTAATGGAGGAAATCTGAAGATTCAATTGCGACTATTCAAAAATCACAAAGCAAGCAAATTATCCCTTTATAAAAAGCTGAGTTTGAAAAGCTTTTGAACATGTAAGGACTTGAATCCTTATTATGAAAGGTGTATTGGTTCAAATGGTTAACCATTCTGAAGAAAATTGAGTTTTTGCATCTTTTAATAATAATCCAGAGACATATATAAATGAGAACCTTGGTAAAATCCATGCTTGAATGCTGTATATTGACATGCTTTCTACCATTTCAAAAATTGTTTGTTGTGATCTGACCTCAGTTGAAAGGGTGAAACTGCAATCCATGTAATTGCGTTAGTGAATTTGGACATGGCAATCAATACAAATATGTATGTGAAATATTAATACAGAAATGCTCTTTCTCAGATTAATTTATAGGGCAATTCTGGATCTTACAATGACTAAAGGCATATCGACTGGAGTTATAAGTATGTAGTGTTATAGTGTTATATAAAGGCAGTGGGATATGTGAAGGGGAATATGAACATTCACTAATGCACCATTCAGGCAACAGCTACTTAGATGAATGGGAAAGAACGGAGTATTATAGACCAACTTGGTTTTCCTTTTCCTGTCTCTCTTCCAGTTCACAGCGATGTCACTTCCTCCTTGCAAGGCAAATTGGCTTCTCAAACCCTCGGCTGAAGTATCCACTTGTCAGAATCCCATCGAATCAAAGCAAAAGACGCACGGGATCCAGCATAAGTCTATTAAAAATGATAAAGATCCTCTCACAGCGTAGTGAAGATTCTTATCTGTTCCATTATGAATATTTACCCGCTACGGCATCTGAGAAATGTACACACACATTTGAAGCGAATTTCTTCATCCGCTAGTATGTAACTATGTGAGATATTCACAGCTGGTATGATAATCCTTTAATTAGCACATGCTCTGGTTCATTGGCACTGTGCACAGCGTGCTGTTTTCAACCACTCAAAGAAGGTATCAGAAAAAGGGAAATGTCTTAAAATGATGAGAAAGCACTGCCTGTACTGTGAAGAATTTAAAAGAGGATCAGTTATTGGTAAGTATAAAAATTGACAGAATCACTAATTTCATATCATGCAGCTCCGGTATTTTTTTTTTTTTATGGAGTTCCTTTTAGTTTTTTTGTTTGTTTGTTGTTGATGTTTTCTGATGTGTTTAGCTTGAAAATTTAAAAAAAAAAAAAAAAAAGAAAGAAAAAAAAGGGGGGGAAAAGTGTTATTTAAAGGGTTAGTTCACCCAAAAATGAAAATTCTGTCATTAATTACTCACCCTCATGTCGCTCCAAACCCATAAGACTTTTGTTCATCTTCGGAACACAATTTAAGATATTTTTGATGAAATCTGAGATTTCTGTCCCTCCATTGACAGCTAACTACCACGTTGGCGCTTAAAGTTCATAAAGAGATCATAAAACTAATCCATTTTGAATTGAGAATTGAAGTGAAAATTTTCTGAAGAGTCACGACCACTTTATACCCTGACCAGATTTAATTTAGGCTTTTATTCACTTGTAAACATCATCAACGCATACATCAGTTGTGCTAAACAGAAGTATGAACCAATGAGGTTTATTCTTGTTCAAAGCCTAAATTCAATCTGTCCATCACATAAAGTGTTTGTGTCGCTTCAGAAAATTTGGACTAAACCACTCAACTAATATGGATTAGTTTTACGATCTCTTTATGAACTTTTTGAAGTGCCAAAGTAGTACTGCGTGGCTGTCAATGGTGGGACAGAAATCGCTCAGATTCCATTAAAAATATCTTTATTTGTTTTCCAAAGATGAATGAAAATCTTATGGGTTTTGAACGACATGAGGGTGAGTAAATGATGACAGAATTTCCATTTTTGTGTGAACTATCCCTTTAACACCAATCTATAATCTGACGTATTTTGGTGTCAGAAAGGGATAGATAGAGAGAGAGAGAGAGAGAGAGAGAGAGAGAGAGAGAGAGATTTTGCAAAAAGAGAGGCATTAGAATTCATCCTTGAAACAACTTCTGGTGTTTGTGTCTTCTACAGTATTGGGTGTTCCACTCTAGTCTCCAGTAAAGTCAAGGGATATTTGATATCCAGCCTGTTAGGGGCTGAGTGAGCCTGTCAGTCATATCCAGTGCCCACATACACTTCACCAGACAGGCTGAAGAACAGAAAGGTACCATCTGCAGGGGAAATGAGTCTGTTTTTTTGTTTTGTTTTTTTACTATAGAAGAAACAATGAGTAATACAAAGATATCTGAGTAACGATACCTGAAAATTCATAGGCTGAGAGAGTGCATAGAACAAACACCCCAATCTCCTTGTCCAAAGAGGGCCCATAAATGCATAACAGCATTTACAATTAACACTCCAGCATATTCAGTGGTCAATGGGATTTTACACTTAAAAATAACTTGGAAGTTGTAGTATTTTTTAACAATTTAAAACAAATAGAAACTATGAATACATTCAGGCTTACATAATTTGTAATGAATAATATTTATACATACACTACCATTTAAAAGTTACTATTACTGTTTTACTGTATTTTTTACCAAATAAATGCAGCCTTTGTGAGCATTGGAGAGGCATCTTCCATCTGTGTTAAATCTGTTTTCAGTGGGAAACTCTTCAGGTTAAGATGCTAAAAAAAATCAGTTGACAGCTGCCATTAACAGAAAGGTACGGAACACAGATCTTCAGCCAAACATAAATCATGCATACTAACAATGTAGATAAGAGCATATGGGACATCAGGCTAACTTATCTTTAAGTCAAAATAAATTAGTTTTCTATAGTCGCTTCTGGTATATTATCTAAAAGCTTAGAGCATGCTATCTGGAACAGTATCTTCCTGCTGTCAGGGATTTGGTGTAGTGACAGATTCACACATACAATCTTGGTACCTCCATATAGGACAGACAGAAAGGCACATAGCAGATGATCTTTTTCTCAACCACTAGTTTTTTTTTATTTATTTTTTTTAAGTCTAATCTGAATATGGGATAAGAAAAGAAAAATCAAGATATGTTTTCCAAAAACAATTGTGCTATGCTTCCCATTATACATAGGCCTACTACTATGAATTAGTATGCCACAAATGCACAGATCATATACATTTGGCTGATTTAAAACATATGCACCTTTTCATTCAGATTGAGCTAATGTTTCGCACAAATCATTGCACACATACAAAAAAAAAAAAAAAAAAAAAAAAAAAATGCAGCTCACATTAAATTTTTTTAGTTAGAAAGTACCGAGGAATGCAAAGCTGAAGCTGCCACAGCAGTTTATATAAGTGATGTAGTGATTATTTTGGTAATGGTCATTAATGGTAATGGTAACTAATTATGGTAATTAATTGTTAAACGTAAACATTTATATGCAAACACAAACAGCCTATGTGCCAAGGATCTCTCTGGTGTTAATTTATGGAATTATATAACATACTGCCTAACTACACACTCAAAAGTGCACCATCAGTAAAAGTACATGCTTTTACTGCTTAGTATAAACAGGCAAACTGGGATGCTATGCTACCAACATTTTTTTTTTTTCCTTTTTTTTTTTTTTACAAGAAATATTAAGCCTAAAATACATACTCTCTTCCTGACCTATAGCAGTACAACGAATGCAAGTTATGTAATCAGATTACTTTTTTCAAGTAACGATTAAAGTAACATTAGGTACTCAGATATTTTGTTGTAAACTGAAAAGTAGATTCAGCATTCCTCAAAATTAATAAAAAATAGTGAAATTTAGTCAAATAGTGAATATTACGCAAACTTGCAATAAATAAATGTTAAATATTACATAAATATACTTTATGCATTTAATGTCACTTTATTAACCAATGTTTTTGTTGTTGACCTTTGATAATCCAATTCAACCATACCAATAAGCAAAAATGGCTTAAGGGCACATTTGCTGCAGTCTGAGTGTGAATGTGGTTAAATATATTGTTTGTTTGATTTTTGTTGTTGTTGTTTATTTATAGTTATATATATATATATATATTTATATATATATATATATATATATATATATATATATATATATATATATATATATATATATATATATATATATATATATATATATAAATTTGGAGCTATTATACACAGTAAAGTGAAGACACTTGTGTTTACTGTTTGTGCATCACATGAAGGCTTGCAAACTGATTTTGTTTTTTTTTTGAGGAGAAAACAATGTGATTCATTTGTCGATCTGATTGCACTCACTCTGCACAAATACACTGCACGCTCACTCTCGCTCATATCAAAGGTAAATCATCAAACTGTCATCCCCTTCCTGTGTTTTGTTGAACTAATGATGTTGCCATTGGCTAAAATGCATGTGCAGCTTATTTTACTTCCTGAACAAGTGTGCACCCAACTCTTCACAATGCTTTCACATTCACGTAAATCAAGCCACAGTTCCAGTGCAACCAAACCAAACTCAACTCCCAGGTTCAAATGACAGCTTTCACATTACCAGTTTTTCATGTGAACCGCACCCTGTTTCTGTTCGTGAAAGCACCCTTAGATAAGCATTTATTTCTTTGGCAATCCATACTCACAGCACAGCTGAAAAGTTTGTTTTTCTCCTTTTTTGTTATTAAAAAACAAACAAGCTAGCCCAGACCAGGTGAGAAAAAGTAACGCAACGTAATTTAACACATTACTCTCCATAAAAGTAACTAAGTAACAGAATTAGTTACTTTTTTAGAGAGTAAAGCAATATTGTAATGCATTACTTTTTAAAGTAACTTTCCCCAACACTGGTAGTTGCATGTGTTCCAACATATATGAAAATTACCACTTATGTTCAGGCAACCTAAGTTCAAATCCACTTCATGTCTCTCCTATGAATATCAAATTTAAAGGGAGGTCCCTTTTAGATAACTCCCCTTTTACAAGATATAATATAAGTCTCTGGTGTCCCCAGGATGTGTATGTGAGGTTTCAGCTTAAATACCCCACAGATCATTTATTATAGCTTGTCAAAAACGTTTCGGTTTCTCAGCAACAACAAAGCTGGAGAATCTCACGCATCCAAAATGATGATTGTCAGTAATGGTGTTCAGTCTTACATCGTTCAAACCGGAGTTGGACACTGATGGAGTGACTCAGGAAGAAGTTACAACTTTTAGAATGCAACTGGACATTTCTGAATGGTTAGTGGATAAATGTATGTAGTTGCTGTGGAGTTGATTCAACTCATCTACTAGCATGTGCGTCATGTTAATCTTTTGTGCAAATCCAGCATTTAATTGACCCTCGTTTGTGAAGCAGTTTGGCATAAAATGATGGCATGGTAACAACACCCCACTAAAACAACTCTTCCTCCTCTCTAAAGCAGCCCAACATCACCCCCTTTGTTGCCCCCTCAGGAGCAGGGTTTATGTAAATTTTTGGGGTTTGTGATTTCACCAACCCAGGAAGAAGCTTGTTGTAGTCCCTACCCGCCATTTGTTGTAGTCCTTAAACAAAGATTTCTTTAAAGGTGCCCTAGAATTAAATATTGAATTTATATTGGCATAGTTGAATAACAAGAGTTCAGTACATGGAAAAGACATACACTGAGTTTCAAACTCCATTGTTTCCTCCTTCTTATATAAATCTCATTTGTTTAAAAGACCTCCGAAGAACAGGCGAATCTCAACATAACACCGACTGTTACGTAACAGTCGGGGTGTATGCCCCCAATATTTGCATATGCCAGCCCATGATCAAGCCATTAGACAAGGGCAGAATGTCTGGATCTGTGCACAGCTGAATCATTAGACTAGGTAAGCAAGCAAGAACAATAGCGAAAAATGGCAGATGGAGCAATAATAACTGACATGATCCATGATAACATGATATTTTTAGTGATATTTATGAATTGTCTTTCTAAATGTTTCGTTAGCATGTTGCTAATGTACTGTTAAATGTGGTTAAAGTTACCATCGCTTATTACTGTATTCACGGAGACTAGAGAGCTGTCGCTATTTTCATTAACTTCATTCTTTATAAATCTCTCCAACAGTGTGTAATGTTAGCTTTAGCCACGCAGCATAGCCTCAAACTCATTCAGAATCAAATGTAAACATCCAAATAAATACAATACTCACATGATCTGATGTATGCAAGCAAAGATCCATTTTGAGGGTTATATTAGCTGTGTAAACTGTGTTTAAGCTGTTCAAGGCAAGCGTGAGCTCCGGGGGAGGGGGAGCACAAGAATTAAAGGGGCCGCAACCTATATGTCGGTGCATAGTTAATGATGCCCCAAAATAGGCAGAATTTTAAAAAAAAATATATGGGGTATTTTGAGCTGAAACTTCACAGACACATTCAGGGGACACCTTAGACTTATATTACATCTTTTAAAAAGAAGTTCTAGGGCACCTTTAAAAGGAAATATCTTTGTTGACATTGAACTTTGAGTATCTTTGCAGATGTTGTTTATGCTTAAACAGCAACATTACACCCTAACTGATGTTAAAAATGTGAAATCTAATCAACCACCCCTTTAATAAAAGCAAAACCTTTTTTTTTTAAAAAAAAAAAAAAAAAAAAAAAAAAAGGCTGTCTATCTAGTTTTCATGGGAGCTGCAAAAAAAAAAAAAAAGTGACAACTTGTCCTTTTTTTCACTGTCATTTTATAATTTATTAGCATTTCATGCAAGTGCAGCTCCTGACTACTTGACTGGGTAAAAACAGAAATCTCCAAAACTGTTCATCAAAATTATGTTTCAGTATTTCAGTTTGTCAAAATATTTCAGATAAGCAATACAATCTGACAAAAAAAATGGTATACTTCAAACCACAATAAAACTAGTGTTGTTCAGGCAGGTAATAAATGGCCCCTTACTCATTCTGTGCTGCTCTTTCTGGTTTAGTATCATGATTAATCGCATTTTTTTTTTTAGCAGTTTATAATTAATCAGACTAAATTAGCATGTTAAATTGGCAGCCCTGCTAAAAATCTTAAAGATTTCAAGATTATCTTCCTTTTTTGTGTTGTCTTTAACAGATCATAATTCAGCCATGTTCAAACGTATTAAACTGCATATTGTTTTACAGAAATACAGAGTTGAAAGATGTGCAGTATGGTATGAATTGTGAGTAGTTGCCATGACTCATCACAGAGCCAAACGAGATGCCTGTGAAAGTGGTAATTACACAATTGTGTTAGCAAGTGAAACAGACAGATGCACAGACAGGAAGAATGTACTCGCTCTTTCTTTCTTGCTAGAGGGAGGACAAATAGTGAGATTGAGAGAAGAAGAGTAACTGTATAAAGACAGATAGAGTGAGAGATGAATCAGCCAGCTAACTGTCAGTGATAATTAAACAAGTGGCCAAAACATAGCACCACAATGCGCATAACGTAAAATAATCGTAGTAATTACTGTGCAGGCGAGATTTTCCACTTCAGTTTCTTTCGTCATCTCTCCCTCCCTAACTTTCAGTGTCTCTTCCTCCTACACACTGCCTCACAACTACAAAATCTGCTAGACATTCCCCACGAGAAGATAAAAAAATGCAAACATTTCATTTCCATATAATGATTCGACTACATTTTTTACACTCCTATACTCCCAAAGAGGCACTTAAGGAATTTCCCAAATAGGCCCATGTGTGAAAGCAACCTTAATTGCCCTGGAGATGTGAGTGAAGTTATGCAACATTGCAGATACACTGGCAATAGAGATGTCTCAAGGCTGTTGAGGCTGCGCAGTTCTAGCGAAACGTGGGCAGCATGTGCAGCCTGTCTTATGGACACCAGATCAGCGTACATGATAGGAGAGATAAAAAGAGACATAGATAGAGATGACATCGCTGAGCAGACGTCCTTATCTGTAACATGGGCAAAACATGTCAAGGAACAACTGTACCACTGGTGACAACCATATGTGTGTGTTTCTGACCAAACGAAAGTGATTATGACAGAGATGGCATTCAGCATTGTGGCATTCAGTCAGAGTGATTATGACAGAGATGGCATTGTGTTTGTGTGTGTGTGTGTGTGTGTGTGTGTGTGTGTGTGTGTGTGTGTGTGTGTGTGTGTGTGTGTGTGTGTGTGTGTGTGTGTGTGTGTGTGTGTGTGTGTGTGTGTGTGTGTGTGTGTGTGTAAGAGACAGAGAGAAAGCGCACCAAGCTTTGCCTTCAATCAGAGCAACGAATAGTAACCAATCATGCTTATTTTAAAACTAAAAGAATAGTTCATTCAAAAATAAAGAATTTGTCATAATTTAGTCATACCAACTAGTTCCAAACCAAAATACTTTCTTTCATAGAGAGAGAGAGAGAGAGAGAGAGAGAGAAAGGGATTTTAAGGGATTTGAATGTATAATTCCAAAGACTTGGGGAATAAGGCTTTCAAAAAGACATGAAAATCCCACAAAATTATCATAAAAGTAGTCCATATGACTTGTAGACTATCCAAGCGTATGGAAGATGTATGATAGTTTTTTTGTGAGCAAAACACTGTACACTGACTCCTAACATGGGAAAGAAAAAAAGAAAAGAAAAATAATCCGTTTGATATATATACATACAGTAAATCCATTTTACATTTAATAAAAGTCATATTCTTGATTAAATTATCCACTAGAAAGTGACATCATCTTGCCACTGTGTAAATAATTGTTATAATTAATATATTTTAAGTATCTGATCTTGAGCAGATTTACCAAATTTCTGAAAGTCTTGTACTGTATACCTGTAGAAATAGAGCACAAGCATATTACATTTTTTGTAAAAGTCACATAGTTAAAAAATTGCCACATAAAAGAAATGACCCATAAGATCCACATGAGCATTAAATCTGTGCAGATCTTCATTCTCATCCAGCAATAAGGAGCCAATTATAGGGTTATGCGTACCCCTGGGGGTTCGTGAGGTGACAGAGCATTCATATCATTCTACCCTACCTTAAAATAACATTAAAACCGAGCATGTATTTCCATCAGGCAAAATGCTGTAAATACATAACATCTGATCAAACCTATCATATCTTTTGCGGTCAAAACTGACTGCATCCACACAAGCAGTGCACATATGGATGGAGTCTTTTGAAAGGGTACTTTGAAAGGTACCCTTTCAAAAGTTTCTAATATGTACCATTTAGGTCAGGGGTAGACAAGTTCGGTCCTAGAGAGCTGTTGTCCTGCAGAGTTTAGCTCCAACCCTGAAAAAAACAAAACCTTCAGCTGCTTATAGCCTTAGTAATCCTGAAGAGCTTGATTAGCTTGTTCAGGTGTGTTTGATTAAGGTTGGAGCTAAACTCAGCAGGACAGCGGCTCTCTAGGACCGAACTTGCCTATCCCTGATTTAGGTACTAATATGTACACTTTTGTTACCAATATGTACCTTAAAGGGTACCGTCCCAGTGACAGCTTTTGTACCTTTTTTTCTGTGTGGGGTGAAGATGAGTAGGTTGTATCTGCTGAGTGCTTCAAGGTTTTCACAGTCCTTGTTTTTTTTAAACTTGCACACACACAGATTTAAAACATTAAAATTGTCAGTTTCAAGGAAAGAATGCAGTATAAATACTACTGAGATGAAAGGAGGCTGCAAAAGGCAAAAACAAGATACAATACAGCCCAAAAAAGAAGAAGGTTACTCATACATCCAAACACTCTTGAGTAATCCATATGTCTCTGATACTGCAAGACTGTGTAAATACTCTGATTCAAGTCAAGCCCTTGATTTAATGAGCGTGGATTGAGTAGGAGTCTCTATGGGGTCACAGTGGTCCACCATCATGAATCTCTAACCACTCTAACTGCCCAGGAACTTGCTCCCCTGCCGATCTGACCAATTGTCGGCTTTGTAATGACATCTCATGCTGTGACATCACTGCAGCGTGAAGCTGGTCTGGTTGCCGTGCTTTGCACCCATCTGGTCCACTAGGACTTGGAACCACCACCAGGCTGTGTTCCTAATGTCTAGCTGACTATTTGGCAACATGTGAAGAACAAACAGACCTACAGACTAGACACAACATGAGCACACAAGCTTGAGCTGTAGGGCAAAACACAGCCTATGGAATCAGCAGTTGGCATAGTGTCTAGGGTTGTATCATTTCCTGTCTGAATGTAACAATCTGTGTAGAAAGGAATACAGTATAGTCGTGCAGTGCACATGCTACATCCAGAGTGCACAATATATATTAACTTTAACATGATTTATTCTCTTCTAAATAGCTTACCTCATTTATTTACATATCTCTGTCCCACTCACAAAAAAACAAAAAGATGAACTGACATATAAAGTGATCAACCGCAGTTTGTTTGGTTAATTCTTAAACAGCCCCACTCTCTCTAATGGTTAGAGAGTCTGACTTGTAACCCGAAGGTCGCAGGTTCAAGTCTCAGTACCGGCAAGAAATGTAAGTGGCGGGGAGTGAATGAACGGCACTCTCTTCCACTCTCATTACCCACAAATGAGATGCCCTTAAAGTCCCTGTGAAATCAAAATGAAAGTTTTTTAGGTTTTAGTATGAATATGTTAGACTTAAGGTTATGAATAAACTGGTGTGTTCCAAAACAATGATAAAATTCTCATTTAGGAGATGTAAGAATTCAAAACATACAGTCTCACGTTAAAATGGATCACGGATTTTCATGCCATCACCACAGACTTCAGCTTCTCATCAAATATTCTGTCCAATCAAATGCTCTTTAGAATCTGAAGTCCCACCCTTCCAACACTATTAACAGATGCTGAAGCTGCGGCTGGAATCAGTCATTTGTTCACACATTTACTAGTTTACGGTGAAGTGCACTAGAGCAGTGGTTCTCAACTCCAGTCCTCGGGACCCACTGCTCTGCACATTTTGTATGTCTCTCTTATCTGACACACTCAATTCAGTTCATGCAGACTCTCCTAATGAGCTGATGATCTAAATCAGGTGTGTTAAATAAGGGATACATAAAAAATGTGCAGAGCAGTGGGTCCCGAGGACTGGAGTTGAGAAACACTGCACTAAGGATAGGGAACGATTCAGACAGTGTAAATATGCTTTCCACGAATGCCGCAGCACGGGCACAGTCTGCTCCGGTCCAGAGACACAAGAGCACAGAGCGCATCATACACGTGAGTCAGCACAGACCATAAAACAGTAGGACATTTGAATTCTACAAACAATGCTATATTTTAAAGCAATATGGAGGAAAGACAGTTAGACATTATTAGGAAAATTGGGTTTTACGAGCTCAATGATTCTGAACGAGCTGAAACGCTATTTTGAAAAAAGGGGAGGGGCTTCTAGATATAACTTGTCCTGTCTTCCTGTTTCATTGGAAAGCACGTAAACACTATGAATAAAGCTACGTGTTCCAAGGCACTTCAGTGAGCCTTTAAGCAAGGCACCTAATCCCCAATCGGTCCCCCGGGAGCCACAGAAAAATGACTGCCCACTAGTGTGTGTTCACGGTGTGTGTGTTTAATACTCACTGCTGTGTATGTGCACTTGGATGGGTGAAATGCAGAGCACAAATTCAGAGTATGGGACACCATATTTGGCTACACGTCATGTCACTTTCACTTTTTTTTTTTTCCAAAACATCCTCCAAAGATTTGATGTTACTATGCAAACCAATCTACACTGTATCAATCTTGCAAAGATGTCTCTTTTGTTTAATTAAGCACTTTTGTCAATGGCTGTGTTTAACTCCACTTTTAGTCATACACTTGAAAACTTCCCACCTTGACCTCTTGATTTTGACAGAGGGAGCGAGTCTACTCAATATGTACACTTCAGGCAGATCCATAGACCACAATGCAACATGATTGTGATGTTACAGCAGATAGCGATAACTCATTTAAAGGGATAGTTCACCCAAAAATGAAAATTTGATGTTTATCTGCTTACCCCCAGTGCATCCAAGATGTAGGTGACATTTTTTCTTCAGTCGATCACAAATGATGATTTTTAACTGCAACCGCTGCCGTCTGTCAGTCAAATAATACCAGTAGATGGGAACTTCAACTATAACAGTAAATAAAACTTGCTTAGACAAATCCAAATGAAACCCTGCGGCTCGTGACGACACATTAATGTCCTAAGACACGAAACGATCGGTTTGTGTGAGAAACAGAACAGTATTTATATCATTTTTTACCTCTAATACACCACTATGTCAAACTCCGTTCAGCTTCCTGCTAGTGAGGTCTGATCGCGCTCTGATAACGGAAGTGATGTCTCGCGCTCATTGAAGTATATGGGTGAGACATCACTTCCGTCATCAGAACGCATTTTTTGACCTCACTAGCAGGAAGCTGAACGGAGTTTGACATAGTGGTGTATTAGAGGTAAAAAATGATATAAATACTGTTCGGTTTCTCGCACAAACCGATCGTTTCGTGTCTTAGGACATTAATGTGTCGTCACGAGCCGCAGGGTTTAATTTGGACTTGTCTAAGCAAGTTTTATTTACTGTTATAGTTGAAGTTCCCATCTACTGCTATTATTTGACTGACAGACGGCAGCGGTTGCAGTTAAAAATCATAATTTGCGTTCGACTGAAGAAACAAATTCACCTACATCTTGGATGTACTGGGGGTAAGCAGATAAACATCAAATTTTCATTTTTGGGTGAACTATCCCTTTAATCACATAATACTTGTAGCTACCTTTACTGAATTGTCATCTTTATCATTTGTGTAATTATTAATATTTTTCCTACAGCCCAAGCATACAGTACATACAGGCCTATAGATATGGTGCATAAAACAAAATTCAAATTCAAAGATCAGATTTTTTCATTTAGTACTGCCCTTCGGAAGCAAAAGAAGATATTTTCATATTTCCTGGAAGACAAATTAAGTACAATTTACCTCGATGTTCAAATTCAAAAAGTTTTCACCCCCCGGCTCTTAATGCATCGTGTTTCCTTCTGGCGCATCAGTGAATGTTTGAACCTTTTTAAATAGATGTGTTTGAATCCCTCAGTTCTCCCCAGTGTGAAAAGATGGATCTCAAAATCATACAGTCACTGCTGTAAAGGGTTCAAATATGCATAGATGCTAAAAAAAACAAAGAATTTTTGGGACCTGGAGGATTTTTCTGAAGAACAGAGCTCAGTTTAACAGCTCAGGACAATCAAGGGACTCATGAACAACCATCACTAACAAAAAAAAACTAAAACAGTCATTTATCATCCAGGTAACCACACACAGTATTGAGAATCAAGGGTATGTAAACTTTTGAAAGTGAGCCTTTAAGCAATTTAATAAACTTTAATAAACTCTTTTTTTTTTTTTTTTTTTTTTTCTTGTGGACTATATGTAAACATCTGTTATGTAAAATATCTTACTCAGGACAGTACTAATAAAAAAAAAAAAAACCTGCATTTTGATCTCTTATTTTGTTAAAATTATTCACATTTTCACAGATTATGCAAGGGTATGTAAACTTTTTAGCTCAACTGTATGTATGTATATATACATTATCATTTGGACAAGTTAATTATACACATTTTTTATTTTTTATTAATAAATTGATAACCGATTCCTTTTTTTTTTAAACTGGTTGTTTTAGATGGCGAGGGCAGGGCACACTAAACACATTGATCAATATTTGACCTGTTATTGTGATATGTTTGCATTGATTTTGATGTGGGGACAAAATGTCTGTCTTAAGAGCTTGATTGTCAATTGCTTGTTAAATATGAATTATTTCATACTTAGTAACTGGCAACCACAGCTACTGGCGCCAGTGGATTTGATGGATGTGTCAGAAATACAGGCTCCACAGTCAACATCCCTCTCTCCATAAACCATTCTTTCTTTCTTTCTTCCAGAAAATGAGCAGTTAGTAGCAATCATGTCTCATTGGAATAATTTTATAGATTATTGATTATTTCAAAATCCCATCCAAGACAACAGGAAGGCCTTTTTGCAGTACCACAGAATGTTAAGGCTTCCTAAAATGCATCAGTGTGTATTTGTGTGGTAGTGTTTTCTTTTGGGAAAACCCCACTGCAGCTTATTGCTCATGCCTTCATGAAATCTTTAGACAGCGCAATAATACCTGCAACCCCATTATGGCAAAGAGCAAGGGGAGGAATCAAAAGGAGTATGTGTGTGTGTGTTTGTCTGTGTCAACCGTAGGAAAGATTAATGAACCTCAATGTCACTTTGACAACTTCTCTCATCCGAAGACAAACAATCCAAATGCTAAAGAACCAAAGGGGAGGTGGGTTGCCATAGAAACGGTTTCAGAAGCCCATGCAGATTGAAATTAAATACCTACTGTACATGCAAACAATTCAGGGAAAAAAAATGTTGAAACAGCAATGTTGACATTGCATTCTAACATTATGCGTAGTACGTACAATAACCTGGAAAGTGATTTAGCAAATTAATTAATTTGTGCAAATGAAGCAACTTGCATTCATTACTGACTTGTTAATGTGACGGAGGCCAGCTAATAAGAGCTGTGCAAGTAAACCTCACTCCCATGGCCTCAAGAGACGCACTAGCGACTGATGGTAGAGGTTGCTTTATTTAGTGTCCTTGTTAGCAAGCCCACCTCCCATGCTGGAAACGCCAGTTCGAATCCCAGTTGCAGCGGTGTGAGTAGAACCGGAGCTGTTACGTTGGTGCCGTGACCCGGATGGGAGTAAGGTTTAGGGGTGTGGGGTTCGAGTGTAAAGGAGGTCAGCTATTAAGAGTAAAACTTGTAAAACATGAAAAATTGTTTCCTAGTTTGTTTGTAGAAACTGTAGAAAGATTCTTAAAAAGATTCACACAAAATGAAAATTTTGTAATCATATATAAATCTAACTGGTTCTCAATTGAACTTCTGTTTATACCAAATTTAATAAGCTCTATATATGTGTGTTGATCAATGTTTAGCATTATAAAGTGATTGTGTCTCTTCATGAGACTTGGATTCATATGGATTACATTTACATTGTCTTTTATACTTTTTGATGTGTCAAAGTGATGGTTGCATGGACTTTCAATAGATGGACAAAAATGGTGAGCGAAGGTTTGGAACACTGTGAGGGTGAATAAATGATCATTTTAATTTTGCGAGGAAAACTAACCCATTAAGTTGAGGAGCAAATAATGTACTATGCACTGTCCATTTATATATACCAGGCCTTGTGTATGAATTTCTGATGGGTAAGGAAATATCTCAAAAGAACCCTTGCTTTTACATGAAAACTGTATTCCCAGCTGAGTGAAAGAAGCACAATTGACACTTGCTATCTTTAGCCCTCACTACTACCCCGAAAGATGTACAGTGCATCCAAAACTGTACAGTTTTCTTTCTTTTTTTTCTTTTTTTTTTTAACTCAGTGTACTTGTAAGGCACTACAAACACTATTTACAGCTTGATCTAATTATACTGCATAAATAATGCAGACATTTGCAAAATGGGACATACTTTTACACTGAAGGAGGGACATGAGCGATCACCTAATGACCTGGTAACCACCAAAACACCCTAGCAACCACACAAAAATGTTCTAAAAACCAAAACCAACA
Organism: Chanodichthys erythropterus; assembly: GCF_024489055.1. Classification (NCBI taxonomy): domain Eukaryota; kingdom Metazoa; phylum Chordata; class Actinopteri; order Cypriniformes; family Xenocyprididae; genus Chanodichthys; species Chanodichthys erythropterus. The sequence continues at coordinate 14,801,613 of NC_090232.1, forward strand.
AAGTTCCTTTAAGGAAAATCAGTTCACACTTCCACAATTTGGGTATCTAGTTTCTATGTGCATTAGGCATATAAGTATAGCTCCTATTTACTTGAAAGGAGAAAGACAAAGTACATGATGAATGGTAACATAAATGATGCTTTTTTTAACAAAGATCTGTATTCTTTATGTAGGTCTATCTAGCTAATGTACATGTATTTCTATACAAAAAGGCAATTGGATCTTTTAACTGAAAGTCCATTTCTATAGATACCATATTTACATTTTCTCTAATTTTCCTTCTTAGAATGAATGAATGATTTATACAGCACTTTAAAACGTCTCTGCAACCACCCACAAAACCTTTTAGTAGCACTGATGTGACATTTTGCAAGGGTCACTTTGTGTGTGTGTGTGTGTGTCTGTCTGTTTTTGTGTAAAAGTGCTATGTTTTCACTTTATAACACCAGGCCTCCGTGAAGCAGACCTTTGGATTGTACCTCATTATCAAACAGTCTCTGTTAATTGTTCTCATTTAAGGTTTACAGCATTAAATATTCCTGTAAGAATCAGTGGATGTGTAATGATGCTAAAAATTGCTGCGTATTCATCTTGTGAAACATCAGTCTCAGTGGTATGTGGATTCAGTCAGGTGATGCTGTAAAGGTCAGGAAGGGTTAAAGGCAGAGGATTACATCCTCTAATGAAGTCTCAACACTGTTACGGTGAACTGTGATTCCTCACAGGCCATTACCTAACACTACAAATCATGAGAGCCGGGGTGGTCATTATGGACCTGCCCCAACAGGCAGCTTCCCTTCTGCATATGAGTGAAGCCAGTCACTGCCAATTACCCCCAGAGAGGAGAGTCTGAATGTGGAGATCTTTCATTTTCTTTTCTGCCATTTGGCCTAAAAATGGTAAGGGGAAATTAGGAATTTTTATCCTATAGTGATGTTAGATAAGTGTTTCCAGCTTTTCACAAGTTGATGGCATTGGTTTTCTCCCTGTATCACAGCACAATGTGGTGTTGCAATGTTCCGGACACTCTCTCGCTGTCTTCCTCGTTCTCACAGCCAGATATCACAGTCCTTCATCTTATCATTTTGCTGAAGGATTTTTCACCTGGAGTGCAGAGGCCTTGGCTAAACCCAATTCATTACTTTTTCAAGCATTTTTTACTTTCATTTTCCTTACCCGGCATCAGATAACTTGTATAATGTGTTGGGGATAATGTCTCTGGAAGCCAATTTCTGCCTCAGAGTACAACAAATAAAAAGCTAATTGTGACGTTATATCAAACAACTGCAACTTTATTTTTCATAATTGCAACTTTATAGCTGCAAAATCCAACTCGCAATATGACTTTTTTTTTTTTTTTTTTTTTTTAAACCATCTCACAATGGCCTTTTTCAAATGATCATAATTTTAATGGTAAAAGACTGTAAAACTTCAATGGTAAAAAAAAAAAAAAAAAGTTAACTGGTTAATTAGATCCCTTTACTATGTATGACGAAAAAATGTGATAAATCTAAAGGGGCATTTATCAATAATAATAGTAAATTAAGTTAATAGTTTTTGGAAGTAAAAAAGAACAAGTCATAATTTACAGAGAAAATAATGTAAATTGACATTCTCAGAACTCACTGTGTGACACTTCACTATCAGTTATGTATATTAGTTACATCTCATGTTTAAAATAATGTGTATTGCATTATTTTAGTGTCATGCATGTAATCTTTTGTATTTTTGTGCTTTGATTGTACATGTGACTTTCCTATTACCACTTTTTTTTTTTTTTTTTTTTTTTTTTTTGGTGGTTGTAATAATTTTTAGTACGTCAGTAGTTTGTGAAAATGTTAATTTTGTTTGGTAAATTTTGAGAAAAAAATTGTTAAATTTCGAGAAAAAAGTCGAAATAAAAAGTTGAGAATAAACTCATTAGATAACGAGAAAAAAAGGAATATTACGAGGACAAATTCGTTAAATTATGAGAAAACTTTTGTTAAATTTCGTGAAAAAAGTCGAGATAAAATGTTGAGAATAAACTCATTAAATTATGAGAATAAATTCATTAAATTACGAGAAAAAAGTTAAATTATGAAAAACCTAAAATGTTGATACTGTATTTTTTTTTTTTTTTTTTTGGTAAAGTTGTTTTATGGACAGCTGTCATTGTTTTACTGTAGATTTGGTAAAAAACCAAAGGCAAAAGTTTACCCATGTAGTTATTCAGAAACGGGTTTCTATACTATACATTGACAGAGTGGTCTTGTATTTGCATTAACCTGCGTATTACATGGCTACATAAAATACTGATTTAGTTAACGCTATTTTCATGGGAGACACAAAAAAGCACAGGGCAGAAGTTTAGCAGACATTTTACAAAGAATATTTTACAACAGAGCCTGACCAATCAGAACCAAGTATTCCAGAGAACCGTGTAATAAATATTCATAAGTAATGTTGTGGTAACAATGGTACACTGTGAGCAGGAAGGGGGAGATAAGGGGGATGTAGGAGGAAAACAACATCTCCACCTCATTCAGCAAAGCCTGCTCTAAAACACCTCATCAACAGCACAACAACACTAAGGGCAGAAAAGGGGTGACAGACGAAATGAAGGAAAACAAAACAAGCTTCATTGAACAGACAGCAATAGCGTTGGGAGATCAGGAGACAATGCCAGATCAGATGCGAGGTTGCGGCTGACAAATCTGATGTGACACTCCGGTTGAAGAAAAAACAAATCTAGATTTATATACATAATATATTGCTTTTTTCCCCACAGAGGCCTCCAGACATTCAGGGCCAATGCTGGGGTATACTCGCTATCTGTCCTTTGGTGAAATGAACTTGGCAGATCGTCCACAACCCGATCTGATAGCTGATTCTTGAGGCGCTGAGCGCAGGTTTATGTGTGACTTGTTTACAGGCTTCATAAAAGCTTTTATGGGGTTATCAAAGATAATAATGCCCAGAAAAGACACAGAGAGCCCTGTGCCCTCTCAGCAACTTCCTCGGGTGATATGAAGTCTCGATACCATCCAAGATTGAGTTTCCAGTATTTCTGTGATATTCGGTGTAGTGAATTATTATCAGATTCCACCTATTTAAGTCTTAAAGTCTTCCGCCACTGAATTAGACTGTCTTCCATCCATTCAGCCACACTCCAAAACACCACCCTCTAAAAGATACCCGTAAAAAATATCAAGTTTCTGATTAAGAAATGTCTTTCTTTTTCAAATTGTTATTGAGCACTATAAAAAAAATAAAATAAAAAAAAATCCATAAAATTTACGGTAAAAAAGTCAGTTGTGGTTGCCAGAACTTTACCGTAAAAGATATGGTAGCAACATTTTAGGTTTTACAGACAGCACTTAGTTTACTAAGTTCAATTTTACTAAGTACTAATTTTACAGTTCAAAACCATATAATTTAAAGGTTAATATTCTAATAATCACCGTTCATATCTGTTTATTTACACACTGTAAAAAAAAACAAAAAAACATTAAATTTACAGTAAATAACCCGGCAGCTGTGGTTGCCAGAAATTTACTGTAAAAAATATATATATATGGTAGCAACATCTTAGGTTTTACAGATTTAATTTAAATTTACAGTAAAAAAATAAATAAACAAAAAATTAATTCATAAACTAATAATGTTAATTTACCAACCTATTGAAGTTATTTCAGTTATTTTAAGGAAAATACATCACATGTGAATTGTGGGAAGGCCAATTTATGGTTTTTCACTGTAAATTATACTGACTTGTTGAATTAGACTTATTTTTCAATTCCAAAAACTTAATGGTATTTTACTGTAAAATTACATTAAATGAATGGTTAGATCTATTTCAGTTATTCACCGTATATAGTACGGAAACTTTCTGTAAACCAACTAACTGTTTTTCACCGTAGTCTTTTACCGTTAAAATCACATTTTTCATTTTATTTTTTTATTTTTTTTACAGTGTGCACACAACAACAAACATACAAATTGACCAGTGTGGTCTGATTCACAAACAAATTACACTTACGAGTTTTTATTTTTTATTTTTTCTACTGAATCAAAAGCAGTGTGACCATTGTTTCCTGATTCCTGAGATGGATTACTCTTATGAGCTGGTTCTTTTAATGAACAGGTCAAACATATGAGTTATCAGTTTCACTTAGTCTAAATACTGAATAAAAAAAATAAATAAATAAAAATAAATACAGCATTGTTCTAGCCAACTTTGTATGCAAGTGAGATGAACATATCTGAAATATAAAATCAAAGTTTGCAACTTCCAGCAAGAGTTGTTGTAAGCTTAGTGTTGGTGACGTTGAAGTCATGCGACAGAAGTGTAGTTCTTCATAGCCTAACTTTTTATATCTGGCGACTGTATTTTGGCCATGAAATTCATAGAAGTTGTGTTCATTTGTGAAGATTATTAAAATCAATAAAACGTGTAAAAAACATAAACCTTTGATGGTCACAGAGCTTATTTTCAGCGATTATCTAAAAATCAAATGGAAAACCCTGTTGGCTTTTTGTCTAGGGAAGTAGTGTGATGCTAACTTCAGGGATGGCCTACAAAAATGTAGCACTCAGTAGCTCCTATTTCTCATTAAAGCATGTGAATACGTATTTTCCATTTTGCTGGTTCAAACAGGTCTTTATGTCAAAAGATCTGATACAATGTCAACTGCAAGCAGCCATAAAACGACCTCTCTCTCTCTCTCTCTCGCTGAGTCCACTGAGCTGTTGCAACACTCTGCCAAATCATCCATGTTATGAAGGTTTCAAACATGCTTTGCATTAAGTAATAACAACTTCTCTGTAAAATTGTGTTTAACTTATTTTATCAGACAGAACAAGGTCACTTAGGATTTGCTTCAAGACGAATATGTTGCTGTAGCTCAACTTGGTAAAGTACAGTCATGCATCGATCCTCACATTGTACTAAAAGTTGCTCTGGATAAATGAAGTAAATGCACAAATGTTAATTTAAGGCCTTGGATAAGCGACATGACATAAACATGGCTTAGCATATTTCAAAGATTTCAGCCCTGAAAGGCTAGTCCAAGCAGCAGCAGTCTGCCTCTAAACAGCCGCTATGAACAGTGAGACAGGGAATAATTGTTGTTCTTTCCTTGTCAAGCCTGGAGTACTCTCAGGGGAGTCACAGTCTTTGGCTCATAATTGGCTCCAAGCTTCCACAAAACAACTCTTATCCCCCCCCCTTTCTCCACAACACTCCATATAGCTTGGTTTACTGGGATTTCTGACAATATCGTCATGGTGTTTTCACATCACTGGCCCAACAAATCAGGATCAGACATGTTTTCCCCCTATTTTTTAACTGTTTAGGGCTGGCAGACGTGAAGCGAGCCTCAATAGGTATTAAGCTCATTGAGTGTTTGGGTTGAAGATCTGAGGAGATCTGACTAGTGACCTGCAATATCCTTTCTATGTGGAATGTCACTGTAAACACTCAGATTAAAGGGACAGATCACCCCAAAACGAAAGAATGAAAGTTCTGTCATCGTTTGCTCACCCTCATTCCAAATCGGTATGCTTTTTTTTTTTCTCTCTCTGCAGAACACAAAAGAAGATATTTTGAAGAACACTGGGTTCCAAACAACACTGGACCTCACTGGCCTATATAATTAAATCATCTTAATTGTTTTTTTTTTGTGTGTGTGTGTGTGTGTGTGTGTGTGTGTGTGTGTGTGTGTGTGTGTGCTTTTGTTTATATTACATTGTGGGGACCAAATGTCCCCATGATGTAATATAAACCTGAGTTCACCTACATCGTGGGGACCAGCCAGCGGTCCCCACAATGTAAATGGGTTTATAAATCATATAGAATGAGTTTTTGTGAAAAAGTAAAAGTTTGCACAGTTTCCTGTGAGGGTTAGGTTTAGGGGTAGGGGCAGGGTAGGGGGATAGAATGTACAGTTTGTTCAGTGTAAAATGCATTGAAGTCTATGGAAAGTCCCCACAATTCACAAAAACAAACGTGTGTGTGTGTGTGTGTGTGTGTGTGTGTGTGTGTGTGTGTGTGTGTGTGTGTGTGTGTGTGTGTGTGTGTGTGTGTGTGTGTGTGTGTGTGTGTGTGTGTGTGTGTGTGTGTGTGCGTGTGTGTGTGACAATGTTAAATGATGACAATTTTTGTTCATGGGTGAACTATCCTTTAAGATTTTTTTATTGCAGGTTTGTGTTCTGTTTCTAGTGGCACTTTCATGAAGCTCATTGGTTTGGTGTGCAAATATCAAAAAAAAAAAAAAAAAAAAAAATTCTAATCACACATCATAAAGAGCAAAAGGTTCTCATGTCGCTTCTCCCTCAAGAGATATCCCTCACAGTGTCTATGTACAGAGTATTTGACCTTTGTCTCTCCATGAGACACAGCAATATGGCATCCATGTCTTCTCTGTCTATTTGAGGCAGACATTTAAAAGAGCATCTAGCAGGGAAACCTTTTAAATACCATCAGTGTCCATCCATGTTTTGATGTATCACACCAAGCCACCGACAGCTTGAGTCTCACAAATGAATCAATGTCACCAGTGCAACTGGGGATTTTTTTTTTTATTTTTGTATCCAACTATGCAAATATTTAACCACTTATAAACACTTAACATTACATGAATAATTCTGACATTCATTATTTATGAATAAGAAAAAGTGAATGTAAACTTTGTGTAAACAGGATATTGGAAAGGTCCCAAAGTCATGCCATATCAGTAGAGAAGGAATTTACTGGGTGTTGAAGGGTGAAGGACTGGGCGACACTCAAAGCGTGAGGAGATTACATAGCCGCCATTCAGGTAGGCAATAAAATACAACCTTGTCTGAACAGGAGAGGGAGGCGGAGAGGGACGGGGTGATTTGCCCTTGTATTTTGTTTCTATCTTTGACAAGTGCTAGGCATTTAAAAAGTCTTTTGGGAAGTAGCTTCTACACTGTGTAACAAATTACGACTAGCAATTTGACTGTCCAGACTGAAAGCATAAATGCTTTCTGATTTAACACAAGCCAGACAAAACATACAGTGGCCCAAAAAAGTATGTGAACACTTAAGACACACTTATAAAATAAATATCAAACCAAATGGCTTTATTTTTTTTTTATTATAAAAAATATAAATTTATATATAATTAGATTAGTGTAGTGTTGTTAACTACAATTATTTTATTTTTAATTATTTAATAAAAATGAAATGCCAAAGTAAAATAAATAAATACAGTTAAATAAAAATATTAGAAGAAAATAGAAATGTTGCATCGGCCACTAAATGGTTAGTTCACCCAAAAATGAAATTTCTGTCATTAATTACTCACCTTCATGTCGTTCCAAACTTTTAAGACCTTTGTTAATCTTCGGAACACAAATTAAGATATTTTTGATGAAATTCAAGAGTTTTTTTTTTTTTTTTTTTTATCTCCCATAGAAAGCAACATAATTACCATTATTCAAGGTCCAGAAAGGTATTAAAGACATTTTTAAAATAGTCCATGTGACTACAGTGGTTCAACCTTAATGTTAAAGTCATTATTTTTGTTTTTGTCTTTGCTCACAAAAAAATATTCTCGTCCCTTCATAACATCAAGGTTGAACAACTGTAGTCACGTTGACTATTTTAACAATGTTTTTACTACTTTTCTGGACCTCGAATGTGGTAATCCCATTGCTTTCTATGGGGGATAAAAAATAAATAAATAAATAAATAAATAAAAATCAAGTTCACCCAAAAATTGAAAATTCTGTCATCATTTACTTACCCTCAAGTTCTTCCAAACCTGTATGAATTTCTTTCATCTGCTGAGCACAAAAGAAAATATTTTGAAGAATATGGGTATCCAAACAGTTGATGGACCTCATTGACTTCCATAGTGAAAAGAAAAAAGAAAAAGAAAAAAGAAAAATCAACTGTTTGATTACTGACATTCTTCAAAAATCTTCTTTTGTGATCAGCAGAAGAAAGAACTTCATACAGACTTGGAACAACTTGTGGGGGAGTAAATGATAGAATTTTTGAGTGAACTAACCATTTATTTATGCTGTAATACTTAATTTTGGTACATTAATCAGCATGAATACCACTGTGAAACAGGTTCGGGTCCACACCAAAAGCAGTATGATAAACGGTAAATAATATACACCAACTCTCCTTATTTCTCACTTACATGCAAAACCCAGATTGCATCACATCATCTGCCAGCCTTGAGCCTTAGAGGTGTTGCCCATCCCATGTCTTACGGTAACACTGACTCCCAAACATACACCCACTCGATAAAAGCCAGATCCAGTCAGTGCATCCTGTACCGTAGCGGTGTAGCCATGACAGGCCTATTCATAGCTCCTCCGAGGAAACAATATGGGCAGCTGCTGGTCTCTTCCTCTCTCTACAGACACCAATTAAGCTCCATTACATACACCAACACAGCACTAACAAACAACTCAAGCCCGGGAGAGCAAGAAAGCTGGACAGAGATAGAATTACACAGACGGAGAGAGAGGTAGATAGATAGAGATGGAGAGAGGCGACATAAAAGAATGAGACGACTGGGCCTGAGTAAAAGCTAATGTTGTATGAAGCATATTGAATTATCCCAGAAGCTGATTTGCAGGAAGGCTGGAGGGTGGGAGAGCAGCGGAGCTGATGCATGGGGCAGACGCACCATAATCGCTCCTATCGATGTGCATGGCTCATACAGTCATTTAAAAACAGCTGATCCAGACAGCAGGGTTGAGAGGCCGAATGCACACACCAGCAGCTTGCAGAGAGACTAGCTCTCAGTGTCAAACTCTAGTGGTGTCAAGTATTTGAGTAAATGTAAATAGTTACTGTACTTAAGTATATCTTTTGGGCTACTTTTAGTAATCGAATATACTTTTACTCTCTACTCAACTACATTTTTGAATGAGTATATGTACACTCTACTCTAATACATTTGTGATGAATAATGCAATTACTAACTTTTTCTGCAGCATTTTATTTCTGCTATAAAGAAGCCATATCGCCTTCTACAAGGTGATGAAGGCACTATATCTTGTGCAGTTTTATCTTGTGCATTTTGTTCTTACTCTTTACGTTAATAAGAGTGCATTAGAAGGAAATTGTTGAATCGCAGGGGTTTCATATATGAGATGAGGATATGACTGCAGCCAGTGATGAGGCTGAAACCAGCACGTCCAGTGACTAGTTCATTTTACTTAACATTGCTTTATTTACATGATATATTGAAGAGAGCTTTTTGAAGGATATTGGTTTACTTAAGGCCTTTTTTAGCCTTTGAGCTTAACTGAGACTTGAGTGCTTGCAGAAGTTTAAAGGGATAGTTCACCCAAAAATAGTTCCAAGATGTAGGTGACTTTTTTTCTTCGGTCGAACGCAAATTATGATTTTTAACTGCAACCGCTGCCGTCTGTCAGTCAAATAATAGCAGTAGATGGGAACTTAGACAAATCAAAATTAAAACCTGCGGCTCGTGACGACACATTAATGTCCTAAGACACGAAACGATCAGTTTGTGCGAGAAACCGAACATTATTTATATCATTTTTACCTCTAATACACCACTATGTCCAACTTCGTTCAGCTTCCTGTTAGTGAGGTCAAAAAACGCGTTCTGGTGACGGAAGTGATGTCTCGCCCATATACTTCAATGAGCGCGAGACATCACTTCCGTTGTCAGAGCGCGATCAGACCTCACTAACCGGAAGTTGAACAAAGTTGGACATAGTGGTGTATTAGAGGTAAAAAATTATATAAATACTGTTCGGTTTCTCGCACAAACCGATCGTTTCATGTCTTGGGACATCAATGTGCCATCACGAGCCGCAGGGTTTAATTTGGATTTGTCTATGGAAGTTTTTTCGACTCTTATTGTTCAAGTTCCCAATCACTGCTATTATTTGGCTGACAGACGGCAGCGGTTGCAGTTAAAAATCATAATTTGCGTTCGACTGAAGAAAAAAAGTAATCTACATCTTGGATGCCCTGGGGGTAAGCAGATAAACATCAAATTTTCATTTTTGGGTGAACTATCCATTAAGAGGCTGCTGTGTTGACCTTGATTTATTGCAATTTTGAGATGTTTCAGTTTTATATTGATTTTAGAAAATAAACGTGATTTCTCTACTTACAAGCCAACTGTTTCTTGTTTTTCACTGGCATGTCTCTTAGGTGTCGAGGAGTATAGTGCATCTTTGAGCCTACATTCAGTATGAGTAAAATACTTAAGTAGGGTGAATTCAGGTTGATTGGCACACTTTTCCCAATTCATCTCAATGGCAAAAAGTGTCCCAATCACCCTGAATTCACCCTACTGTTAAAATCAGATACTCTAAGACTTTCACTCCAGTGGCACTAGCGACTTGTAACCTGTAATGGAGTCATTTTCGCTGTAAGGTATCTGTACTTTTACTCAAGTATGGTTTGCAGGTACTCTTTACACTTCTGTCAATCTCTGATAGTATAATTACTGCCTGGCAGGTTATCTGCAGTAGAGCTGTGAAAGAGGCCCTTTTTCAAAGTTTTGTTTTTAGGGTCTACTATAATAGTTTTTATGCTAGAATGTTAAATATACATTTATATATAATATATAATATATATACACACACATAGTTTACATTGTTGCAGCAACTTTCTTCCCAGTCTGCCAGTAACGCTCTGTTCAGCTTCTGTTTCTATGAAGCCCCTCTTTCACAATGTTTTTTGATTGGTCAACCACTTTGAGCATGTTTAGGAAATGTTACATAACTTACTATACCCTACCATAACCTGAAGTTCAACACACTACTGAAGCAACTCATCCAACTCATGCTCAAACAGCAACATCACTATCTAAAGAAATTTGAAAATGTAAAAAAGCATAATAGAACCCCTTTGCTATGTGAAGTGCATTCCATGTACTTTATGTAGGCTAAACATGCAAAACAACCTGAGAAATGAGCAGGAATTAATTTATTTCCTTTTTTATACATCTGTATAGAAACACTGTGTCTAAATGGTCATCTTCACGATGACCCTCTTAGCAGCATAACAACTTATCAAAATGTGAATAATTTATACAGCGAAAGTGAGCGATAGAACAATATTAGAATGCTCACAGAACTACATTTACATGTGCACTTATAATGGATATACAGCATTGTCTTAATCTATGTGTATACATTAAACAATGCAAAAATGAGCATTTACAGGAATAGATATATGTTTTTGACAGGTCCATAATAAATGACCGACATCTAAACTATTCAACATTTTTTTTTTTTGTCAAATTTTGTAATTTGTAAATGAATGTGACGAAACAAGAATTATTAAAGTCACCATTAAAAACGGACAATTCTTTTTTTTTTTGCCGTGCTTATTATAAATGATTTAACCATGCACATCATTATTTTTTTTTATTGATATTCCCTCATTTTAGTTAGCAAAGTCCAACTTCCTATGATCCAGTCAATTTCCAAAGAATGAAAGAAAAAAAAAAAAAAAAAAAAAATCTGCAGAAGCCATTTCACTTGAATATTCACCACAATAGGGAAGAAAAAACTATCGAAACGTTTGTTACACACAGACTTTAAAAAAGAATAATAATAATAATAAAAAAAAAAGTATTATTATTAAAACAAATTAAATATGCTGGACCGTGCCAAGCTATAAGCGCATTATCTCAGAATAAAACATACATCTGTTGGTCTGCTTGTGACTTATTTAACCAGCTCTGATTTGCCATTGCATTGATGTGCACAGCAGACAAGCCTGTGATTGGTTATAATGGACAACCACTGCAAAAAAAAACAAAAAAGTCATAAATAGAACATTTTGACAAAATGGAATAGTGTAATCTTCACTTTTCCTGATTAGTTGATCACAGCAGCCATATTGTTTTCAATTAACTGTGCAGCTCTAATCAACATTTGCGTTAAGATTTAGTCAGCATCTTGCAGTATTTGTACTGTTGACTGTATTAAACAAAGACTGGTGAGCAGTAATTGAGTGAGTCTCTGATGATAAAGTATGTTTTAGGATTAAATTAATCCCTCACCCTCCTGGACTTCACCACAAACAAGCCTCATATTTAAAACAAAGTGCCTTGTTCCTGTTGAATAGACAGAACCTGATCAAATGGAGCATGCAGGTTCACAGGAATCTAAATCCAAATAAATAAATAAAGAGAGAAAAAAATCCATATTAAGCAGATGTACAGGCCTCCAACTGTAAAGTACAGCAAGTAAACAAACATCTCCCAAATTTAGCTACACAAACATTAAAACAAGACTATCCCAGATGCCATACATTTAATACATCTGGGTACTGAGTAAGTAAATAACTAAAGCAAAACATATTATGTTAATCTACAGAACATTAACTGACTCTACATCATCTATTAGACTTGGAATGATCACACAAGTTTTATTAACCTCTTTTATGTTAAATTTTGGAGCTTGACACCCCATATGCTTTCAATATCTTGAAGATATTAACATAGGAGCTATCATGGTTAACATATCACATCACCATATACAGTAGAACATGTTCCTGGATGTTCTCCTTGTTGATCCTGAAACAACATTCCAATCAGCCAATCTCATTTGAGGGGTAGTCTTTTAGTTAATGTCAAGTTTAGGCTTACGTACAACAAGGATCAGGGGCTTCTTCACCATTCTTATTCACCTATCATTTTCCTTTGATTTTAGGGATAAATTATGGGTTGGATTAGGTTTAGGGGCGGGGAAGGGTTTGAAGAACTATGATTTTTGACAGGAATGTTGTTCCAGGATCAACAATAGATGTTTATCCATGTCTTACTTGGCAAAATCACAGTGATTTTGAGGGTGAATAAATGATGATAGAATGTGTTTGGTTATATTATTCCTTTGAAATTCGAATTTAATTGCACAAAGGCAGCACAGAGTAAAGTAACATTATTGAAGGGCCTTGCAGGCAAAGTTCAGCAGGTTGTTTGAGTGTTGCTTAACATGGATTCAGTAGTGAACCTGCTTCTTGACATGTAGCAAGTGAACAGCAGTGGCATCACTTATTATGCACAGTTGACAAACTGCAAAATGTGTATGTTCTGAAATCAGTAATATCATAAAGTCTTTATATTAAATGTCAGAAAATAATGTTCATTAGGTTGACTGTGGGATGGTTGCCAGGCAACTTGCCACATTAATATGGAATTTGTGCCCTGACTATTTTAAATTGACTGAATAAATAGCTTGTTTTATATATATATATATATATATATATATATATATATATATATATATATATATATATATATATATATATATATATACACACACACACACACACACATGTATATATGTCTGTGTGTGTGTGTGTGTGTGTGTGTGTGTGTGTGTGTGTGTGTGTGTGTGTGTGTGTGTGTGTGTGTGTGTGTGTGTGTGTGTGTGTGTGTGTGTGTGTGTGTGTGTTTTAGACCACTGTGTAACGTTACTAAGACAGCTGGCGTTTGAGCTGATCCTACAGAAAATTAAAGAAATTAATGTCATCTCTTTCAAACCAAAAAGCCTTCTAGACTTTAAGCCTCAGACTCTAAATTTGTATCACAAAATGCTTTCACCTGCATCTCTTTTGGGATGAAAAACTCTTTTTTATATGGCTCGTTAAGCAGCATGCGACTGTGAAGGACCAACACGTTATTCTCCTATGAGTTTGCGTAACACTCCACATGAGTCACACAATAAATGCTGCATGTAGTAAGTCCTCAAATGTGAGGGTGACTTTGTGTGGACCATTTTAATGTCAGTATTTTGTCCTATGCTTACTTGGGTATTATTAAGTATTTGTTCTAGTTTATTTTATCTAGTATATTTGTTCAGTTGGCTTTTCAAATGAAATGTTTATTCAGCACTACTCTGACTACTTTTAAGACCATTTCAAATGAAATAATGCAAGAGTCAAGGATAAATGGAATAATAAAATAAGCCATTTCAACAGCTCAACTGAGAAAATACTATAGTCATTTCATGCCAAATCATACTATTAACCACACAGACATGAAAGTAAGTCCAATTCAATGCAACTTATGATCCCTGTCGTGTCCAGATTTGGCCAGGTGCACACACATGACTGCTCTCAGCACCTGGGCCTACTCTAATTGGCCGATCTTGCTGAAGTCAACAGAGACCCTCTCGTCTTCATTTCACCCTCTTTAAGAGATTCTGCTGATGCTCGACATTACCGTGAGGTCCACTGTTAACCGAGAAGGCAGCAGACTCAGAAAAGGGAGAATTGCAGGTGAAGGAAAAGTGTTGGCGTAGTCGAATGGTTTGTAACACTGGGGGTTTCACTCTTTATAAAACTGAGGACAGACACATTAGTGTGCAATACTCCCTCTTTCTTCTCTGTCTAACAGACTATAGGGGTTATTCTACAAAAGGGGTGCCTTTTCAGGTTTGATCAAGTGATTGTTAAAGTAAATCTCTCATTTTAAATATTCTATAAGACATTGTACCAAAGTCTTAATAAATTGTACAAGATTGCCCCTTAACAAATACAATGGATGGATGGATGGATGGATGGATGGATGGATGGATGGATGGATGGATGGATGGATGGATGGATGGATGGATGGATGGATGGATGTGTGCAGCACTTAATTCAAGATTGAGGAGGGTGAAGTTCGAGTTTGAGGAAGATTGAGGATCCAATAGAGTTAAGAGTTTAGTCATAAGCTCTTTGTAATACTTTTCATTGGTTAAATATTTGCAAAACCTACAGCCAGACGTCAAAGTTGACCAATAGTAATGATTTATAAAAAAAAAAAAAAGCACTCTAGGTTATCCTTTCAGTAAGACAATCAGGGCCAATGATGAATGAAATATTTCAAGGCTCCTGTGTTACAGTCAGACCAGGCCATGCTCTTGTTCCTAAACTTTGCTTGTTAAAAGTGCAGTGGAAGCCAGGAATGTACCCACGAAAGAGACGAAAGGAAACTGATAGATAGCTCTGCCGAAGGGGAAGCCAAGAATGTAAGATAAAATCATAAAACCTCTCTCTTCTTTACTGAGCAATCAATACGTCCAGTTCCTTCAAAGATTTATCAGGAGGAATTTGAATAGCCAGAGTTTTCCTCTTTTTTAGTAGTTCATTTTGCAGTCATCTATTAACTATTCAGTGTCAGTCAATATTATACAGAAAAAAAGGTACAAAAGCTGTCACTGGGATGGTACCCTTTCAAAATCTACACCTTTGTACCTAAAGAAGGCATGTTAGTCCCTGAAAGGTACATATTGGTACCAAAAGTGTGCATATTAGTACCTAAATGGTACATATTAAAATATTTTTAAAGGGTACTGTCCCAGTGACAGCGTTTGTACCTTTTTTCCTGAGAGTGTAAGTCACATTTTGGTGGGAGTGGGAGTGGGGGTGTATTTTTTTGTAATACAGGTGCATCTCAATAAATACAGGTGTATCTCAATAAATTAGAATGTCGTGGAAAAGTTCATTTATTTCAGTAATTCAACTAAAATAGTGGAACCCATGTGTATTAAATAAATGCAATGCACACAGACTGAAGTACTTTAAGTCTTTTGTTCTTTTAATTGTGATGATTTTGGCTCACATTTAACAAAAACCCACCAATTCACTATCTCAATAAATTAGAATACTTCATAAGATCAATATAAAAAAAAGGATATTTTAAACAGAAATGTCAGGCTTTTTAAAAAAGTATGTTAATTTCTATGCACTCAGTACTTGGTTGGGCCTCCTTTTGCATGAATTACTGCAACAATGAGGTGTGGCATGGAGGCAATCAGCCTGTGGCACTGCTCCGGTATAATGGAAGCCCATGTTGCTTTGATAGCGGCCTTCAGGTCATCTGCATTGTTGGGTCTAGTGTCTCTCATCTTCCTCTTGACAATACCCCATAGATTCTCTAGCTCTAAAATTTCCTGGTAGATGGCTGTGTTGACTGTGGACTTTAGAAAACACAGTGGACCAACACCAGCAGATGACATGGCAGCCCAAATCATCACTGACTGTGGAAACTTCACACTGGACTTCAAGCAACATGGTTTCTGTGTCTCTCCACTCTTCCTCCAGACTCTGGGACCTTGATTTCCAAATGAAATGCAAAAATTTACTTTCATCTGAAAAGAGGACTTTGGACCACTGAGCAACAGTCCAGTTCTTTTTCTCCTTAGCCCAAGTAAGACGCTTCTGACATTGTCTTTGATTCAGAAGTGGCTTGGTACGTGGAATGTGACAGTTGTAGCCCATTTCCTGAAGACGTCTGTGTGTGGTGGCTCTTGATGCACTGACTCTGACAGCTTCAGTCCACTCCTTTTGAAGCTCTCCTAAGTTCTTAAATCGGCTTCGCCTGACAATCTTAAGCCTGCAGTCATTCCTTTCACTTGTACACCTTTTCCTACCACACTTTTTCCTTCCAGTCAACTTTCCATGAATATGCTTTGGCACAGCACTCTGTGAACAGCCAGCTCTTTCAGCAATGACCCTCTGTGGCTTACCCTCATTGTAGAGGGTTTTGATGATCGTCTTCTGGACAACTGTCAAGTCAGCAGACTTCTCCATGACTGCTGTTAGGATTACTGACCTAAACCCAGTGTTTATACCCTGAGAATGGTAATTTAATAGAACTTGAAATTAAATATTCTAATAATTTGAGATACTGATTTTTTTTTTATTTTGATGAGCAGCAAGCTATAATCATCAAAATGAAAACAAAAAAGTTTGGAAATATTTTACTTTATGTCTAATAAATCTAGAAAGTTTTACTTTTTGAATTAAATTACAGAAAAAAAAAATTCATTATATTCTAATTTATTGAGATGCACCTGTATATGAAGAACTTAAAGGTGCCCTAGAATGTTTTTTCACAAGATGTAATATAAGTCTAAGGTGTCCACTGAATGTGTCTGTGAAGTTTCAGCTCAAAATACCACACACACACACACACATATATATATATTTTTTTTACTGCCTATTTTGGGGCATCATTAAATATGCACAGATTCAGGCTGCTTCCCCTTTCAATCCTCGCGCTCCTCGCCCTTGAGCTTGCGACTCTAATACATTGCATAAACAAAGTTTACACAGCTAGTATAACCCTCAAAATGGATCTTCACAAAATGTTGTCATGCATGCTGCATGCATGCATCAGATCATGCAAGTATAGTATTTTTTTGGATGTTTACATTTGCTTCTTAATGAGTTTGATGGTGCTCCGTGGCTAACGGGCTAAAACTAACATTACACACTGTTGGAGATATTTATAAAGAAGGAAGTTGTGTTTATGAATTATACAGACTGCAAGTGTTTAAAAATGAAAATAGCGACGGCTCTTGTCTCCGTGAATACAGTAAGAAATGATGGTAACTTTAACCTCATTTAACAGTATATTAGCAACATGCTAACGAAACATTTAGAAAGACAATTTACAAATATCACTAAAAATATCATGTTATCATGGATCATGTCAGTTATTATCGCTCCATCTGCCATTTTTCGCTATTGTCCTTGCTTGCTTACCTAGTCTGATGATTCAGCTGTGCACAGATCCAGACGTTAATACTGGCTGCCCTTGTCTAATGCCTTGAACATGGGCTGGCATATGCAAATATTGGGGGCGTGCATATTAATGATCCCGACTGTTACGTAACAGTCAGTGTTATGTTGAGATTCACCTGTTCTTCGGAGGTCTTTTAAACAAATCCAATTTACATAAGAAGGTGTTTGAGACTCACTGTATGTCATTTCCATGTACTGAACTCTTGTTACATGATAAGGCATTTTACCACTATTTATGCTACTATTTTCAATTATATTCTCTTTTGAGCCCAGTTCAGAACAATCTCCAATTTTCTGTCCTCTCTTTTCACACTAATGGCTACTCTCAGCTGTTGTGCCTCTTGGCAGTTTTATATAGGTCTTTGCCTCTGCCATGCTGTCAGAAGGACTGTTTTAATCAAATATGCTAATTAAGAGAAACAGAAGCAAAATGACTGACATATTGGCATCGATCTGTTTGAGACATCAAGACTGCTTATTTCTTAACAAAGGGAAGAAAGCTATTTGCATTGATTAGTTGGAACATTCACTGGAGCCTTTTCATGGTGGTACTCATGATGAACAAAAGAAATAAAAAACAGTTATTTGACAGTGTGTCAAATGTGCAATAACTTTTATGGTCAACAATTTCTTGGGGGCTCAATCTGTTCATCACAAACCAGGATGTGGAGAGACTTCATATTTATCCCAACATCTTTTTACAACTTTTTGCCACTTCTAAAGTCTCGACATTGTGGATGCTTCCATCACCACTATAGCATCCAATGCATAGACACAAAATATTGACTATACTGTCTAAACAAACAGATCATCAGATTTCATCGCTAGCAAAGTGACAGCACAGACAGGCAGTCATAAAGATCAGATATAAAGCCCAAATCAGATTTATGCATTGTGAACAAAGCCTGTGTGACTTCAGTCTGTTATTGGACATGTTTGTCATGTGAGTGACCTATCTATCAAAGAATGAGAGACAGAGAAAAGACTTCAATTGAGTCTTATTGAATGACTTCAGGAGCCAGCGCAAAGCTGTGTGATCAAGACCAAACAAAAGGGTACGATCCGCTGTCAAAAAGAGCAAAACGTGGTACTAGGGCAAGATCGACAAATCACAACATGCGCACATAAACCCACACATGTGCAGCCAGACAATCTGACGGCTACAGTAATGACCTCACTGTCTCACCTGTCACTTCCATCTGTCTTTCCCTCTCTCTGCCTCTCGCTTTATAACAGTCCAGCTCCTTTTCCCTTTATCACTGTCCAGATCTCTCTGCTAGCAATTCAATCTTCTTGCTGCCACCTCTGGCATCTCGGCTCTTATTTTTCCAGGAGAATTTTTCTTGCTCTCCTCTCCACCACTATGAAAGGTGTGACATCGTACTCAACAACAGGTGCGTGTTCAGACAAGGTCATGAGGGACGGAGCCTTGATTTACAACCTCTGTCTCTTCCACGTCTTTATCTGTGCGCCTCTCCTCTTCTCGCAAACTCTCCCCTCCCATCGCGATAAAGAACTGAGCTGTTGCTGTGGCGGACAGCAGGTGCGAACTGAATCAGAGAGGTATCATAAGGTAGTGAATACCAGATGAGGAAGGCAAGGACACACCTCGTGAATCACGCCGGAGAGTCCTCGCTCATGTCCTCACAGGACAAAAGAGCAGCAATGACAGGAACGGAGCTCTCAGACTCTTGGGTTTCCTCCAAGTTCAAATTCACGGGAATTTTGGAAATTTGAAAACGCTTGCAGTGTTGTCATTGACTACGTTTACCCTCCCTCATAATGCGATTATAATGGGATTTTGGCAATATTGCAATTAAACTTTACCTCATGTAAACACAATACTTTGATCAAACTAATGTGACTAAGCTCATAATCACAGGGCTGCCAAGTCTCACACATTCAGCATGAGACTCACGCAGTTGACACTGCTCTTATGCCACACACCCATTTTCTAATGCAGTTAAAAATCACAGAGCAAAGAGGACACTGACACTGACAGAAAGACAGAGGAGGTTACTTTGATATGAAACAGTCTCAGCTTTCAAATTCTGTTCATTTTATAATGAAATTCATGCTGTTTTGGTACCGTCAGCACCTCAGTTCAAGCAACACATGAATCGAACATCCCTTCCTCTTTACTAATAGTTAACAGTAAATAAACATGAATGAACATCAGAAGGTATGTTGAAAGATACAGTACAACTTACTGAAATGTATCATGCAATCGCTCAATCTGTGTTTTAAAGGGTTAGTTCACCCCAAAAAATAAATTTGGGTGTTTATCCTCTATAGAAAGCAATGTAATTACCATCATTCAAGATCCAGAAAAGTAGTAAAGACATTGTTAAAATACTACAGTGGTTCAACCTTAATTTTATGAAGTGACGACTGCATCAATTGCATATGAGACTGACAGGGTAGAGAAGAAATTGCTGAATAAATTCTGGAGGTTGAACCACTGTAGTTACATGGATGGACTATTTTAAAGATGTTTTTAATATCTTTCTGGACCTTGAATGACAGTAATTATGTTGCTTTCTATGGGGGATAAAAAAAAAAAAACTCTCGGATTTCATCAAAAATATCCTAATTTGTGTTCTGAAGATGAAAGAAAGCCTTATGGGTTTGGAATGACACAAGGGTGAGTACTTAACGACAGAAATATCATTTTTGGGTGAACTTTAACCCTTAAAACATGGAAACAAATCTCACTACAAGCTAAACTCAAAAGTTGACAGCTCTAATCGTAATCACTTTAAACAATGTGTCGTATGTAATTTTTAATAGCAATGTAAACACCTTAATCGCATTATTTCCGCTCTGACCAAAGTGCACGTGTGCTTGGACGTACAAAGGTGACACGTGTTGTTCTCACAACCACCCCCGAAACGTGATTTATTTTACCGGGGATACATTAAATTGTATCATTGGATCATAATATTTTATTTATAAAAACATAGTGACCTCTTAAGCAATTTGTAAAATGTGAAAAAAAGACTGCATTTTCACTTAAAATGACTTGATTTAAATACAATGCATTAGAATTGTAGAGTAGAATTGCCAGTGGTATGACCTACATGAATAAGATGTAGGTTTTTGTGCTGAAATACTGTGTGCAAAAGAGCTGCATTTGTTTACTGAATACCCCGTCTCAAACTTTATTGACAAACAATGGTCTGCTTGGGTTGATCTTCTGGATATTTAGCCTAGGAAATGTTCCCGACTTTTATTCTTAGAAATCATGCTCTCCACATGACTGCAACAATAAAATATCTCAACAACAATGTGCTGTTTACATAGAGACTGATATTAGAACTTCAAAGCATGTATATAAGTTGCCAAGCAACACACGCACACGCACGCACACACACACACACACACACACACACACACACACACACACACACACACACACACACACACACACACACACACATATAAAGGTTATCCCTAATCCTCTGATCCTGGCTTATACATTATCAAATATATCCATGAATGTCAAACAAGTTGTCTGTGTAACATCTAAATAAGTCTGGAGGTGTTTATACTTTTATTTTTATAAATCATTTGCCAGGAATGATTAGGAGTTATCTCATAAGATCCTGTTAAAACATCTTATATTTACACATGGAGATTTAGAGGATGGCCTCACCAGCTCTGCGAAACGGAAACGGATTAGAAAAGCATTTGGATGCTTATTAAGATCCGAGAGATGGGGTTTAGATTCAGACGGAGTAATTCAAGAGCCATTTTGACGCATTGGGGGCAGAATTAAAAGAAAGTACGGAGTAGACGCTTTCCCTTTTTTCCTCTCTGAAATCTCACTTTCTGCAACAAGTTTAGGCTCCAGGGAAATAAAAAAGGGATGTGTTGTGAATGAAAAAGGGGAAAAAATAGCTGTTAAAAAACAGAGGTGGCATCAAATCAAATCAAATCTCTTTGCCACCTGCTCTTTCGTCCTTAAATCATCTCTCTCTGGAGAAGACGGGCATTAGGCACTGTCTGCGGTGTTTGAGAGTAACTAACCAAAAGTAGCGACGCTACTAACTTCATTGTTCAGTTGTGTGCCATCTGCTTTAAAATAGCTTTTACAGTAACAAGCTGCTTTTGCCAACAAGCAGATGTTTTAGACTAGAGTCTGTTGTATCCACACAACCTGGTCTCATGGAAAATGAGACATTGTCAACATTTTTGCAAAATGCAAAATATGTATCAATACGTACATATCACTGCAGTTTCCAATTGAAATGACCACTAGGCATTAAAACAGCAAGCACTTATACACAGTTATGATTACAGGGTCAGAATATGGATTAATAAAGACTTGGTTTCACGTCTCCTTGTACAATATTATGTTATGATCTCAAAAGACTTTTTACGAAAATGCTTGATTTAAAAAAACAAAAAAAGACTTTGCATCGCTTAACCAGCTCCATATGTTTTGCTTTTCTGATATAACAAGCTTGATTGGTATCAAGCTTCAAGAATCAAGCTTGGTAGCTCAGCTAGTACGGAATTGTACTAAGGATGCGGAAGCCTTGGCTACGAATCCTATGAAACATGACTCACGATAAAAGAGCTCAAAGGTCAAGTAGGTCTAGGTGTAGTGTTGGTAGTACGTTATTTTAAAAATTAATGGAGCATTAAGCTTAACGGCAATCACCGGACATTTCAAATCAGAACTGTGGTGATACGTAGAAAACCAACGTAATAAAAACTTACCATATTCACGGTCATTTGTTTCAGAAAAACACGCTCAGTGGACATTTCACATTGAAACTGTCACGAAATGTACATGCCACTACATATTTTCCAACATAAATGTTCCCACAGGTATGTTTTTCTTATAAGCCTAGGCTGAATGTTGTTTAGGTTAAAGGTACAATTTGTAAGATATTCGCAGTAAAATATCCAAAAACCACTAGGCTAGTGTTATATATTTTGTCCAGCTGATTACTAACAATATCTGTAATGTTCTCAACTACTTGTAAATCATGAGAAAATTCCCATTCTAAACAGTGACACGGGGCAGTGCAGTCGCCTGTCAATGATGTCAGTTACCCTTTGTTACCGCCTTTACTGACATAGAAACCACATGACAACAGTGCCTTGGACAAATGCGGAAGTAGTGTCTAGCATCCAGCAAACCACTAGCTTGCTTCAAGCAGTTCCTTATTTACTTCTTGCACATTTTATGGTGGATTGTGTTTAGGGCTGGACAATAATTCAATATCAATATATATCGTGATATAATTTTTTCCGATAACGATGATATGATTTTTAAACACATTTCCGGTATTTCGATATATAACGTTACATTACAACATTTCTCACTTACTTGAGGCGCAGCCGTTAGAAAGAGCAGAACGCGATTGGCTATTTGCGTGATGACGTACACCACAGAGAAACGCTGCCATCAGCGTATCTATTAGTTAATATGGTTTGTTTAAAATAGCAACGTGGAAAACAGACAGAGTTCAGATAATGTATGTTTCAGTCGATGGATGCACAAAACGTTACAACAACGATAATCAGAAAGCGTGGACAAAACAGTTTACAAAGAGTGACTGTTAACAGCTAGTGCCGTATGCTCTAATGTCCATTTACGCCGTCATCACCCGGGTGTTGATAGCGCGCGAGCGCAGGTGAGACCTGAACAGCACACGATGCTATCTGTGTTTAAACTAAACTCATTTAAGCTTTGCTGATTTAAACCTTCAAGAACAAGACGCGAAAGAGAACTCGCACGCGCTGTGAGAAGATTTGTGTGCGCTCATGCGACGCGCGCACACGCTTATTTCAGTCAGCGCGCAAATACTGAGTTCTCTTTCACGTCTTGCGCTTCGGCGGACAAATTCATACAAAAATTAAGTCAACATGCCCGTCTTGGCGAGTATCCTAGCAAACATAGTCGGTTATGTCTTAAGTGAACGTATAACAGTCGAGAAAGACATCGCATGTGTAACAGTATATGTAGCTACTGGATCGTGCATGTCTTAAAAGGGAAAAAAATATTCCTGCTGCCTGTTTTTAATGTTAAATCAAACAAGAAATAACAAAGAAATCACTCACTGCTCTTGACTGAATAGTTTTTGTAACTTCAATAATGATTAATATTATTTATTTTATACAGTAAAGATAATATGCAGTGATATTTTATATTTGATTACTTTATCCATTCTGTACCTGAAAACTGCTGTTAGATACCTGAAAACCTGAAAAGCACTGTTTATTTTATTTGAATATTTGCTTTATTGTACTTATTTGTGATGTATTTATTTGCTTGTAGTTTGATCGTTTGTTCTTATTTTCTTTATTTTTATTTGACAGTAGTCTTATTTTTAGGGTCACGGTTTCGGTACGTGCTAATAGCACATACCGAACTGTACCAAAACCGTGACCCTAAAACCGTGATACGAACCGAACCATGAGCAATTTGAACCATTGCACCCCTAGTGTCATCAACACTCAACAATGTTCCTGCCCCAGCAATGTGTTTTTGTTGTTTCTCACTGTTTTTTTTCTGTTTTTACTTTTCACAATCTTTATCTTGGCTGAAGCACTTTTTTTTTAATCTATATTAAGGATAATAAAATCAGCCTACTTTATAGTTTAATGTTAAAGATATTAATATTACAAAAGTGAGTGAGTCTTATGTTTATTTTTTATGTTTGTATGAAGGCTAAATACAAATAAAAGCTGAACATAAATTTATTTGTACTGTTTTTATTTCTTAAATATTATATAGTTTTATAGGAAGAGATTTCATAGATTTGGCAAATTCATTTTTCAGACGTTGTGGCCATTCTTGGCAGTTTTTCTGAGGCTATTATATAGTTCATATCGATATCGGAATTATATCGTATCGACCGAAATTAAGAATTATATCGTGATATAAATTTTGGCCATATCGTCCAGCCCTAATTGTGTTACTTATTTATGGAACATAATTACTGTTTACCATCTGCCGCTGGTTCTTTCGACAAGGACAGCTCCCGTAAACGTAAGCGTACGGGCCGATCAAATGACCAAAGAAGAGTTTGGGACAAGACGAGGGAAAGAGCAAGGATCAATATCAGTGTTACATTTTCTAGATGGAGAAAGCTTCGCGCCAAACTTCACCGCCGATCTCGCTTGTGTTTTACACGACAGGTGAGCTGTTTTGATTCATATCTTTACAGAAAACGTATGCCATTATAACAATCAAAACGATTAGTATTATGGGGCATACACGCCAAACGCGGGGCATCACGTCTCTAGACCCGCGCGAGGACGTGTCTGATCCATAGTCTGATCGCGTCTTTGCATTGACTTTGTATGTAATCTAATCGCGCAAATCGTTGAACTTGCGTTTGCTATGTATGCCCAATTATAGTGTTTTGAATGTATAGTATATATATTTGTTGAACAAGTGGTAATCGTTTTCATATCATCTGACTAAACAGTAATCAATTAATTTGATAATTTACTGTCAAACTATATTTGCTGTATTGTATTGCAATATAGCATGATACAATATGTAATGGTGGCATGTGAAAATTTTCTTTTTCAGACACTTACGAAATCCAGTATTGGATAGATTTTGTTAGTTACTGTAGCAGCTACAGTGTAGTTATCATAATTTTACATTATAACCTCACAATAAAAATTGTGCTGTCAATACATATGATACATATGGTAAAGCGGAAGCAGAGCCGGCGATTGTGGCATAATAAAAGTGTGTTGCGCAATCGCTCCAGCTCCTCGTTCAGCTCCCACAACACTCGGTCCTGCTCTGCTTCATACTAAAGTAACGTTAATAATCGCATCCATTGACATGTTTTCTTCCCAAGTCCTATTGCAGTGTCTGTTGAGGTGGAGACCACATGTCCCAGGATTCCACACTCAAATTTGCCATCATCAAGCTACGTCTTTGTTTTGAATAGGCTTCTAGTGGCCTCTAGCGACATCTAGTGGATAAAATTATCACATACTGCACCCTTAACTAAAACAATTAAAATAGTTTTTAAGTAAAGCTGAAATAAAATAAAATATAAATATTAGATTAATAATTACACTTGAAAAACAAAGTGAAAAAAATGGTGCCTTGGCAGCTGGAATGAGCTTACACTGAAGTATTAACATTACTAACTCTGAAACAAAATCAATTAAAGCTAAAAAGAAATATTAAAGCAAAAATTTGAAAATCACATAACAAATTGACTAAAACTTAGCCTAAACTAAAATTAAAATGAAAACTGAAAATCTAAAAGTAAAAAGCCATTAAAATATTAAGAAATACTATAATAGTGTAATATCAAATAATCAAAAAAAAGTATCAAACTTGAACATGTATACAACCACCGTAATTATTATTATTATTATTAAGAGTTGCCAATCACCATCAGCATTTTTGATCATTTTCACAAAAAATTCATTGTTTCATAAAAAAGCAACATTTGTAACAAAAAGCTGAGAAAATGGTGTTTGTGTCAAAGACTACAACATGCATAAGCAATGCTTTTATTGCTTGTTTCTGCTTCTTCTTCGCCTGTGTTTTGATCTGGAGATTCTGTACTCTTTCAGAAGATGCATAATAGCACCCGCTACTGTAACAGTAAAAACACCGAAAACCAGCAAAATACTGTCAAATGGTAGGAAATAGTTGTCTCATAAATGACAAAAAATTCTGTCAATGGCAGGGAAAGAGTTAAGATCATTTTTTGAATTATAAATAAAAACATTGACACTTTAAAGGAAAAGTTCTCATGAAAGTCATAGGTTTAGAACGACGTGGGTGAGTAAATGATGACAGAATCTTCATTTTTGAAGAACTATCCCTTTAAGTTTGACAAGCTACAGTTTCAAAGTAGCTTCTCCACCACTGGTGTGTTTATACATTCATGGGGAAGAGGGCAGAGCACAGCAAAAGGAATTGCAAACAAATGCAGTGCAGGAAATGTGGTTAATTTACATTTACATTTACATAAGTCCTAAGAAACGATTATTTAAAGATGATTTAAAGAAAAAGTGTGCGCTAAATTTGCTGTTGGACCAAAACCACACTTTCAGAAAGGTTAAGAGTTCTGTCTGCGATGTGCTTACAGAGAGTCTTTAGTCACGCAGCATTTTAGCACTTCAAGTTGGAAAAAAAAAAGAGTAACAAAGAATTAAACAAATGGATCATCTTTTATTTGATAGATGGCCAACGTGTTTTACAGCTTAAGACTAGGACAGATGGTCGTCTTACTGCCTGCCCCCTCCCCCCTTCAGGGGTCTGTTTTTCACAACACTTGTATGCTTTTGCAGTTTTAAAAGCATGCTGTTTAAAAACCTTGAGACGTGCTGGGTTGTTTATCTAGGGGAACATTCATAAAAGCTCAGTGCTTTTATCTAAATCTTAAAGTTCAAATTAGGAGAGAGCTGTTTCTTTCACACCACACTTTAGCTGTGAGCAGAATGCTGCTCCACTTCTAAATTCTCTGTTGTTGGCATCTGTCTGAGGGGCAAGAGTATTAGTCATTGCAGATATGAGGGCAAATATTTCATACGCTAATATAACGAGCAAACAAGGCCCATTTCCATCCTGCGGTTTGAAGTGACATGAGTCAGAGACTCAAAGTGCTTCCTGTAATCCCTTCGCAGTTTACAAAAAGGCACGTCATGTCCCTCATGACATTGGTCTAAAATAGGTGCCAGACAAACAAAGAGCTGGATCATTTGGCACAGCAAATGGATGACAATGGACTCACACCTCCCTTTCTTGCTCTAGATTTTGAAGGTGAGCACGATGACCTCGTTCATCTTCTAGAAGGTTCTCTACAGAACGGTTCATCTGAAAGTATAGACCGAGAGAGATTTTGAAAGAGGAAGGAAGAAGGGAGGCAGAGAACAAAGAGCTGGAGATGTTTTATGTTTTAGCGTGCACATCAAAACTGCAATTCTCTTGAGATAAAAGTGAGGAATTGGCTGAGCTGGAAGTTGTTGACCTTTGGAGCTGAGGTACAGGAGAGGTAATGATACAGGCCTATTAAACCATCTTCTCATGTACTCACACAAGGATATTTGGTACAATAACTCCAATAACACACACACACACACACACACGTTGGTGCGCCTATCACTATGAGGACATTCCATAGGCGTAATGGTTTTTATACTGTACAAACTGTATATTCTATCTCCTTACACTAATCCTACACCTGAACCTACCCATCATAGAAAACTTTTGGCAGGTTTTGAATTTCAAAAAAACAAACAAACAAAAAAAACCTGTTTATTATGTTGTTTTTTTTTAAGCTATTTGGTTTACAAGGACACATAAAGACATTATAATCATTATACACATTTGTGTCCTTATAAACCACACACATAAACAGAGTGAAAAGGCACGGAAAGAAAGGAATAGTCTTAAAAATTCAAGTATTGTAATTATTTACTCACCCTCATGTTGTTCCAAACCTGTCCTGACATTCCTTTTAATTTTCGGAAGAACAATTCCTTTAAATCGATTCCTTAAATCTTCATTTTCTGGTTAAAGGTACAATATGTAAAATTTTTACAGTAAAATATCCAAAAACCACTAGGCTATTGTTATATATTTTGTCCAGCTGATTACTAACAATATCTCTAATGTTTTCAACGACTTGTAAATCATGAGAAAATTCCCATTCTAAACAGTGACACGGGGCAGTGCAGTCGCCTGTCAATGACGTCAGTTACCTTTGTTACCGCCTTTACTGACGTAGAAACCACATGACAACAGTGCCGTGGACAAATGCGGAAGTAGTGTCTAGCGTCCAGCAAACCACTAGCTTGCTTCAAGCAGTTCCTTATTTACTTCTTGCACATTTTATGGTGGATTGTGTTACTTATTTATGGAACATAATTACTGTTTACCATCTGCCGCTGGTTCTGTCGACAAGGACAGCTCCCGTAAACTCATGACCGGAAAAGCGGAAGCGGCGCCAGCGACTGTGTCATAATAAAAGTCCCGCTGCTCGTGAGGCGTGTGTTGATCAATCGCTCCAGCTCCTCGTTCAGCTCCCGCAACACTCGGTCCTGCTCTGCTTCATACTACATTAATAATCGCATCCACGAACATGAGTTCTTCCAGACTCCAATCCCTATTCTTTTGCACCGTCCGTTGAGATGGAGACCACATGTCCCAAGTTTCCGCTCTAAAACTTGGCGTCATCAAACTACGCCTTTGTTTTGAATAGGCTTCTAGTGGAAAAAAATATCACAAATTGTACCTTTAAGGTCTGGTTAAATTTGGTTAAATTTTATTTTAATTTTATTTTATTTTATTTTATTTTATTTTATTTTATTTTATTTTATTTTATTTTATTTTATTTTATTATTTTATTTTATTTTATTTATTTATTTATTTATTTATTTATTTATTTTTGTAAAATTACGTTGATATGTTAATTTCCTTGTATATGGAATATTTTAGTTACTTTGGATAGTAATTGAAACCTCCCATTAATTATGATTAATGCCCTTAACAATAACACAACAACATGATTAAGTCATACCAATCAAAACATTTGATACTACCAAGATTTTGATTTTATGAAAGAAATTACTACTTTTATTCAGTATGCTGCAGCGAGAATCTTATCAAACACCAGAAAATGGGATCATATAACACCTGTATTAATATCTCTTCACTGGTAACCTGTAAAATACAGAATACAATACAAGGTGTTAATGTTTGTCTATAAAGCATTGCATGATCGGGCTCCTGAGTATTTAAAAGACCTGTGATTCCCTACAAGTCTCAATTGTGCTCCTCTCAGAGTATGCTCTTAACCGTCCCATGGTCTCGATTGAGGCGTAGTGGAGACCGCATTTTTTTCTGTTGTGGCTCCTGCACTCAGGAATGTGCTTCCATTATCTATAAAATCCTCATCAAGCATGGACATTTTTAAAAAAGAACTTGAAGACCTACTTATTTTATCAAACTTTCAGAGTTTGATTAGGTAAACTGTGAATGACTGATGGCATGATTTTCTTGATGTTTGGTTGTATTAATTTTATAATTATCTACTATTTACGGACAGCACTTTGGTCCATTTTTATGCTTTACAAATAAAAATTGAGTTGAGTTGAGTTGAGTTGAGTTGAGTTGAGCAAGGATCCATTAAATTGATCAAAATTGGCAGTTAAAGGTGGTACAGAGGATGTTTTCGTCGACTGAGTTTTTGAAATGAGCGCATGCGGAAGAACAATCCCCCCCCCCTTCACAGCTCATTTCAAGTGAACGCCTCCCAAAACTCGTGCACGAGTGTTTGTTTACCACCGGCATTCGCTGTGTTATTAAGCCGGGCACACATTTTACGACTAGCTAAAACATTCTGACTGTGCTCAACACACAGCGATAGTTTCCTGCTCCTGAAGCAGATTTATATACTTTCACATGGAATTTGAAAACCGACTGTAATCGCTGAACGTAACTAGCTCTGACTGGACGCGTTTGAGCGCGATCAGTCATAAGTATCCATTTACATTCATAATCGGCCTTACAATCGTTAAGCCGCGCACACACTTAGTGGATTCATTATGTCGGACTCACCGCAGGTAACTCATAATCTGCAGTTGTTATTCCTGTCTCCTGACAAAAACATTGCATGCAGCGCCTGTGGAGTGTGGAAAGTTACTAGAGCGCGCAGCCGCGCGTCTCTCACAAGGAACGTCATGGCAAAGATTGACAAGCCAGAGGGCCAATCATTCATGCGATGATCGCGTAAACGATTGGCTGATGTTTTTAAGGCCCTACCTCGTGCACAGATAATGTATATTAATAATATTCCTTTCAGTGCACCTTATAAATAGTCTTTTATCACTTAAAGACAGTTTCAAGTAATATTGCAAAAATGTATAAAACAAAACATCCTCTTTACCACCTTTAAGACATTTATAATGTTACAAAATATTTCTATTGTAAATAAATAAATGCTGTTTTGTTATTTTTTTGT
The DNA here is from genome assembly GCF_024489055.1 of Chanodichthys erythropterus. NCBI lineage: Eukaryota > Metazoa > Chordata > Actinopteri > Cypriniformes > Xenocyprididae > Chanodichthys > Chanodichthys erythropterus. Next base: position 14,832,120 of record NC_090232.1, read on the forward strand.
TCATTATGTTGAAAAAAAAAAAAAAAAAAACATAAATAAACATGATTTGGTCCAACATTTTAAGCAGCACAATTGTTTTCAAGATTGATAATAATAAGAAATGTTTCCTGAGCACCAAATCAGCTCATTAGAATGATTAGCTATTAATTAAGCTTTGCCAACACAGAAAAATAAATAAATAAATAAATTGCTTAGAAAATATATTAAATGAGAAAATAGTTATTTTAAATTGCAATAATCTTTCATATTCAGTACTTTTGTTATTGCTCAGAGATTTCTTCAAAACATTAAAAAAAAAACTTTTCGACCCTTACATTCAATGTTTTTTTGCATTTTAATGTTTGTTTTTGTTTTGTTTTTAATATTAACAGTGGTCTGTATCTGATTTCATGAATTACATTCATTTGGACATGCAAATTTATAAATTAGGTTTCAGTTCTGATTAAAACATGCATGTGCCAGTCTTATTTGGATCAAAATGTTGGCTAAATTTGGTCATCCTAATCAGGTTCATGTGTTTACATGGCACTTACATAATCCAAATATGACCATATTTTAATTAATATCAGAATATTTATGTTCTTGTAAACGCAGTCACTCTCTCACACTCTCCCGCAAATCTCCCACACTCTCTTTGCCTTCTTAATCTCAAACCTATACACACAATACAAACAAACAAACATACACACACACACACACATACACACGCTTTGGGCTTCCAAGATTTATGCATGGAGACTTTACATTGACATAATGATTTTTAATTACTCTACCCCTACACATACCCCTTGACACAACCCTCACAGAAAACTTCCTAAATCTTTACATTTTCAAAAAATACATAGTTTAGTATGATTTAGAAGCAGTTTTTCCCCACAACATAGGGAATGCCTGAACCACACACAGCCATGAAAGAGAGCAAAAGCTTCCAATGTTTTCTGTCTCATGGCGCTGCGCACAGTATCGCCTCCATTAGATGACTCTCGCAGGCCTGAACAGAGCAGCACAGCCTGTAGCCCTGACGAGAGCAGGCAGATCGAACTGAAAGTATTGCATGTGCAATCATGAAAATAGCTTTATGGCAAGCAAAGAGCGAGAGACAGACACCTACCAACACGCCTAGCCAGAAACAGACATCGCCTAAGACTCCATCAAGAGAAGTGATGAATTTTCACACATCTAACTGATGATGGTGTGTGACTGCGAGAGTGGGTCGCAGGGGATTACTGAGAGACGGGAGCCGGGCTGCTAGGGATTGAGAGAGCGAGAACTGCATTGTCAAGAAGAGCGAGGTGTCTGTAATCGACAGCCTCCTGCACACGCACACAAACGACTGCGGGAGCACACGCGCACATCCAAACGTCTCTCCAGACGCTCCTTTTCCCATAAGCTGACGATGGGAAATACAATCTTCACAGAGAAATGCAATCTACTCGGCCTCATCTTCTCATACTTATACACACATACACACACAGGCACCTTTCGCCCCTAAGAGCAATACTGTCTCTGTCTATTCATGTGTCCTTTCTACAGATCATAATGACCTGATCTTCACTGCTTTGATTCAGTGCTGCACCGGCTTTTCAAATGTACAGGGTCATTTCAACCTGAATGTTTCTTTCACGCACTCACACACCATGCTCTTATTCGTTCTCTATCTAGTGATTTTAAATGTCAAACACACACATATTCGTGCTATTTACATTTACCACTACAGCTAATTAGGAGTTTGTTGAGACTCAGCCACTTTGTTGGGTAACTGTGAGTGTGTAAATAAGCAGAAATAAAGAAAAAGTTCACCAAAAAATGATTATAAAAAATTGAATCAAAAGTTACTCATTCTCATGTCGTACAAGTCTTTGTCATTTGTGGAATCCAAAAAGGGACATTTTTAAATAATGTAATGCAATTACAATGAGTGTGGAGTGGAGAATTTCGGCCTGTTACTCACACAAACATACCTTAAGAACAAATGTATTGAGAATGTATACTAAATAGTGAGTAACTCACATAAACCACTTTTATGATGCTTTTATAGTGCTTTTTTTGTCCCTTTTCAAGCTTGAATGCTCTGGTATTTATTTAATGCATGGAAAAGAGCAAGCAACACTACTTTCACAAAAGAAAGAAAGCCATACGAGTTTAGAGAAACATGAGGGTGAGTAAATAAATTTAAATTTTTGGATGAACCATCTCTTTAACCCTATGTGGGATGCTCCCTGCAATAACACAACCATAGAGAAGCTCATAACGGCAATATATAATTAACTCCTATATATAACTCCTATATACAGGAGCATAGTTTGTATTGTATTTGTATTTGTATATTCAAATCTATCAGTTATCAGTTACTTTCTAAATGTTTCGTTAGCATGTTGCTAATGTAGGCTACTGTTGGTTAAAGTTACCATCGTTTCTTACTGTATTCTATGGAGACAAGAGCCTTCACTATTTTCATTTTGTAACACTTGCAGTCAGTGTGTAATGTTAGCTTTAGCCACGGAGCACTATCAAACTCGTTCAGAATCAAAATTAAACATCCAAATAAATACTACACTCACATGACCTGAAGCATGCATGAAGCATACATGACGAACATCTTGTAAAGATCCATTTGAGGGTTATATTCGCTGTGTGAACTTTGTAAATGCACTGTATTATAGAAGCGCGAGCTTGATGGGCACAAGATTTAAAGGGCCAGCAGCCCCCGAATCGGTGCATAGTTAATGATGCCCCAAAAAAGGCAGTTAAAAAAATTAATTTAAAAAAAATCTATGGGGTATTTTGAGCTGAAACTTCAGACACATTCAGGGGACACCTTAGACTTATATTACATCTTGTAAAAAAAAAAAAAAAAACATTCGATGGCACCTTAAACTTTCTTTTTTAGAATCTCTCAATTATGTTAGAATTTAATGAATGATTATACATCAATTTCATGAAGTTATGAGGTGTATAAGGTCAAAATAAATTTTCCCTTTCATATTTGTATATGTTGAATTTGTAATAAGTTAAAGTATGTTCATTTCGACTCATGTTAATCAAACAATCAAATCATAAATTCTGAAGAAAGAAAGAAAGAAAGAAAGAAAGAAAGAAAGAAAGAAAGAAAGAAAGAAAGAAAGAAAGAAAGAAAGAAAGAAAGAAAGAAAGAAAGAAAGAAAGAAAGAAAGAAAGAAAGAAAGAAAGAAAGAAAGAAAGAAAGAAAGAAAGAAAGAAAGAAAGAAAGAAAGAAATGTTTTGAATGAATTAAAGTGAATTGAATTAATGTTGTTATGTACTGTTCAGAGACACAAAGGTTGAGGATCCAAATGCAGTATTGAAGGGTAATCCAAAGAAGTAATCCAAAAAAAGACAGAAAGTCATAAACACAGGGTAAACAGTACAAATGATAACAGGGCACAGGAACACAGGGAAATCCACAAGAAACAGGCAAACAGGGTCAAAAACCAAAGATCAGGAAACCAAATGATCACTCAGAAATGCAGTGCTGACACATACAAGACTTCGCAATGAATGACAGAATGAACCAGGTTTATATAGGCAGAGACTAACAGACTAATAAACAACAGCTGAATGTAATGAGGCATGATGTGTGCGGGCAATGGATTATGGGAAATGTAGTCCTTGATTGAATGACAATAGTCTATCAAGGGCACTCTGGTGATAGACACTTGTGAAATTGAGACAGATTTTCCTTAAAGTAACTTAGCTCTGAAAAGCAATTTTATACATTTTAAATAGTTTCAATATTTAAATAATTACTGTAATTTCATTTCCCTTGAAAAAGTAATTTAATTTAATTATAGTTACTAGTTACTAATGTAATAACATTAAATATATACCATAGAACAATTCTATATAAAACAATAGTGGATTTAACATCAAAATGTAACATTTAATGTTAAAATGTATGTTTTTAATGTAACCTCCCTTTAATTACTTTGCTCAGTTCAATCGAATTACTCTGTTGAAGACCAACACTGGATACAATAAATGTAAAAATGAACAAGCTGAACCCGTCTTCTAAACTAAAAGGGAATTTTATATTTGATGCAATTTGAGTATGCAAATATAAACATTAAAAAATATTGTATTTATTGCTTGCTGATAAATAGTGTTCAGTGAACCGTTAACCTGGAAATTATGTAAATATCAAACAGAATAAGAATTTATATTGGACTAAAACAACAAAAGCCAGAGAAGGGATTTTGTCTTCTCATTTCAGAAGTACTCACACCACTGTAGGAAGGAACCAGAAACAAAACCGATGAGATAACCTAACAATAAAAACTAAAAAGATTTGGGCAAAGAACATTCGGGCCAGTTCAGCTGCTGAGGCGTCAAGTTACATCTACTAATCCATTTTAGCCACTCTTAAGAGACAGAGAGAGAGCTCTGTCAGCCCCATCAAACACCGAAACCACCTTGGTGTTTATTATTAATGAAAACCTGTCTGTCTCTGCTGTATCTATAGTGTGACTTAGTGACTTTGTTCTCTCAGATCTACAATAGGTATAACATCAGGGTGCCTCCAATCATAACCGACCACTTTTGAGTTCCCATGGCTACCAGAATATTCCACCATCAAAGACCCATCAAACATCATGAGCATGTTCTCACTCTCTCAGTCAGTCAGTCTGTCTGTCTGTGTGCGGTCACAGCTTTTTTTAATTACAAAAGCTCCATTTGAAGTAATCCGGATGTTTAATTAGTGATAATTTTGATCTTGGGAGGCGTCCGTTTGAACGTCTGCTGGTACCTGCTAATGAGGGAAAGGTAAAAGAGCAGAATGTGTCTTAGTGCATCAGATAAGCTTTTTTTTTTTTTTTTCTGTAGCGGCCGTAGTTCAGTAGAACTGTGCTCTCACACATAAGCACCTTCTTGGCTTTGATGTGTACTGTACAAAACAATCAAGCCACATCACAGAGAATTAGGTTAACCTGAATGAGCACTGGCTGCACTAAAATAAAGTATTCATAGAAAATTATATAAAAAAGAAAGAGGACTAAATCAAAAGGTAAAAGGAAGTGAATAATACATTTGAAGACTGAGAGGAATGGAAAGGGTTGGATGAATTCAGAAATAAAAAGTTGAACAGGTTGAAGATCATCTGCAATCAGAAAGCAGAAACATGTATTTAATAAAGAAACACGGCAGAATGGTAACTGTAACATCTCATACTCTTAGGCCTTCAGCATTAAGTCAATTCCTTTAAACAAAAGAGTAGACAATGGCGTTAGGCCTTTTTCATGTCGCGCACAAATACTGCTAGGCAACAAAGCTGTGACTATACAGAAAATAAAGTGATTTCTCCTTTGTGAAAAAGACTGCTCATATTGTATTGAACAAATCAAATCATAAAAGCATAATTTGAAAAAACAAACAAACAAACAAAAAACAACAACTTACTGATAATATGACATTAATATTAATGAATAAAGTTCTTTATCTTTATAATGAATTGATTGAGGAATACCAAGAAGGTTGATGACTAACTTTAAAAAATGAATGAGGAGGAGGGTAGTGAATGATGTCCCGGGTCACTAAAGACCTGAGGCATGCATTTAAGGGTTAAATTTGCACTTTGTAATGTCAAATTTAGTTTTACTTTAAAATACATTTTAAATCATTGTTTTAACAATATTTTGTTGTGCATTAAAGTACACTTATTTTGATGTGCTGTCTAACACACTAAAGCACGAGTAAAGTACTTGATTATAATTTGAACTGTAGTGTTATTCAATATTTCATATAAAGTTACTATATTTTAAATGTACTAAATAGCAAATTCATTATTACAAATGTGTACTTACAAATATATTTAAATACATGACATACAAGTTTCAATAGAAATTACATTTATATTGTATATTTCAGTTTACTGTAAATACATGTCAGTACATTCAGCAGTACACTTTACCCATGTTTCAAAAGAAAAAAGAAAGTAATTATGTATAAAAGAAATGATATATAAAATGTACTTAAGCCCTACTCAAGTGGATTAAAGAAGTCTAGCAAATTGCATTTAATATAAATATAAAATATAATACATTTTCATTTAGTTGCAAATGACATGCACTTAAGTGTCTGAAAACATTACATTTAGTTTGCATGTGTATTATTGCTGTAATAAGCACTCTAATTTACATGAGAAAGGTGAGCCACATTTACATTCAAATAGTAATTAATCTACACGAAACAGAACCCAAACCTCAAAGTAGCTGCGAAATATAAACCGTGTGGATTTAGTTAGATTTACAGCCTTCAAAAATCTTCAAAAATCTCTCTCCTTAAAAAAAAAAAAAAAAAGCTAAGTAATGCACTCCAGTATTTTATGGTCCGTGCACTTCAACGTGCTTCTTAACATCGATACTCTACTTGATTTCATGCTCCCGGTGCGTTCCTGCTATGCAACACCCCTCTGAGATTACAATAACATGTTAGTATTGGCATCAAAATAAATATGTGCTGCTTACATTTGCGTTCGATGTAAAATAGGCCTCGGGGTGGGTTAGTGTTACTGAGAGAAAGAAATTGGACTTCACCTTGGGCAGAGAAGCTGGCCGTCTATTTGAAATGCAGAATGTAGGTTTTGGGAGCAGTGATGCTGAGCTAATGCACTGAGTTTCAGCAGCAGCACTGAAACCTTGAACTGGACTTTTAAACTGCACAACTCTGAGAATACATCTTGGCTGAGTTTATGCACAGATCCAATATTTTGACACATTTTTTTCATCCTGTCTATTTAAACCATGTGCACGCTATGATACTTAAGCTCATTGCTCTGTCACATTTTAACCACAAAACATAACCAAATAGCATTAGCTGTTCTAGTGTGTGCACTTGTGAGACATGCTGAGACTAGATGCTACTATATATTTTATTTTGATCGCAACTCCAGTCGGGAAAGAAAATATTATTGTATATTGTAATGTACATTTACTATAATTTGAGGTAAAGTGTGACATGACGGAACTGTGTACAGGGCAACATTTTCTGTCCTAAAGTGTCAGCAACAGAATAAGGTTGTCAGTCCTGTATTTGAGTCCGTAATACGGTAACGTTCACACACAGTTAAGTTATTTGTGGGAGTGAAAACCGACTTCAGTAACCGAACTCATACCTTTACATTTTCAAGATTCTCGGAAAACCCGTGCTCTGTGAATGAAACTTGACTGGACAATTAGATGTCTGTCACATCATTTCGAGAGAGCTGATCTGCATAAACATGTGTCTACCGTGTGTTTCAGATTTTCATGTGTGGTTTTTGTAACTTATAGTGACGGAGATATGAGTTGAGCGTTATCAGAAGGTTTTAGATTCTACACCGGAGCTGCTCCCATCAGTTTTGTGTTGTATGATACGCACGTCTCAAATGCTCCGCTCTCCACCCAGATACAAAAGATGCTGTTGGTCAATGAAGATTTGATGGATAAACTTGAGGCTCGATTGGACTTTTGTTGTATCAAAGGTGATAAGACTTTTCATTTGTATGGACATCACCATCTTTGATATTACTTTGGTCACTGTCGCTATTGTATGGAATAATAAAAAAAAAAAGAGGTCCCACTTTATATTAAGTGGCCTTAACTATTATGTACTTACATTTAAATTAATAATTTGATACAGTGCACTTATTGTGTACATGCATGTTATTGCATTGTACTTATATTTTAAAAACACCCGCATCTAATTACATCTGTAATTAATTTCTGTAATTAAATTTATAATTACACTGTTGACCCATCCCTTACACCTTACCCCTACCCTTAAACCTACCCATACCAGCAAAGCTTTCCCTAACCTTAAACGTATCCCACCTCAATGGCAGCAAAAGTTTTTTGCAATTCAATATGAACCCAATAAGTAAATTGTACTTATTTTTTGATGTAAGTACATAGTAGTTAAGGCCACTTAATATAAAGTGGGACCAAAAAAGATAATTGTGACTTTATATCCCACAATTCTGATTTTTTTCTCACAATTGTTTAAATCTCGCAATTCTGACTTTTTTTTCTCATATATAGTCGCAATTATAAGTTAGAAAGTCAGAATTGTGAGATATAAACTCACAGTTCTGACTTTTTTCACAGAATTGTGAGATATAAACTCGCAATTGCGACTTATAAAGTCTAATTCTGAGGGAAAAAGACTTTCTCAGAATTGTGTTTATAACTCACAATTCTGACTTTATAACTCACAATTCTGACTTTATAACTCACAATTGTGTGTTATAAAGTCAGAATTAAGAGATATAAACAATTCTGGGAAAAAAGTTTCTGGGAAAAATTGCGACTTTATATCTCGCAATTCTGACTTTATAACAAACAATTCTGAATTTATATAACACAATTCCTACTTTATAACTCAAAATTGCAAGGTTTTTTTTTTTTTTTTACACAATTCTGAGAAAAAAAGTCAGAATTGCGAGAAAAAAAAGTCAACTGTGAGATAAAAAGTCGCAATTACCTTTTTTTATTTTTTATTCAGTAGCGGAAACAATCTTCCATACTATAGTTGGAGAATATGGGCTTGTCTACCATTGACTGTTAATAGCTAAAAAAAAACAAAAACAAATTAAAACTAAAAATATAAAAATTTATAATTATTATAATAGTATATAAATAATATTAAAATAACACTGTATGGTGTGTGCTTGAAGATGCAGTCCATAATTTTCCCTTCATTGCCAAAATTGATATGGGGAAAAATGTGCTGCTGAAGTAACCAAGTCCACAAGGGAAGGAAAAATAACCATTTCAACAAATAATACACCATAGCATGTTTGACCCAGTAAACATATCATATTACTAAAGCTAAATACATATATTGAGTACCATTTCATGTCTTTAAAAGGAATCAAAATGAATTTCCAGCAATGATTAAACCCGGTTTAACATTAGCATGCTAATGCTGATCAGCTCACTGCTGTTTTGTTGTTGTTTTGGCTCTGTTCTTCTGCAGGCTGACAGAGCTGACAAGGGATTTCCTCACACCATGTCAGATCCAGAGCAGCTTTCCAAGAATGTCCTTTCATCTATATCCATAAAGGTTCCACAGGTTCGCAGTCTCACATTCTTCTCCCTTCATCCTTCCATCCTCCTTCACCCTTCTGCGCTTTCACCCTTCTCTCTAAGCCGGCAAGGATTCATTGTTTAAGACAACATGGCTGCCATCTGCACGAAACAGAATGTTGAGGAATATGCGAATGCTGAGTCATAACCAGGAAGTGGTTCACAATTAACTGTCACACAGCTCAAGGGAAGAGATTCCCTTGCTGGGACTCTGGATCACGCGGTGTATTTTCTGCGTAATGAGGCTGTGTGCCGTAAACAATCCAGGGTTAGCTGAAGGTTTTCTTCAGGTATATCTGTGTGTAGAGGAGTGTAAACAGTTCTGTTTGGCTCTTGTCATTTTATGGTCACTTTCCCATGAGCACACAGTGTGAATACAAACTAAACACAGATCCCGTCCTGTCCCTGCAGATCACACACTCAAACACAATCCTAACATAAATACTCGCACATATACTGCCCTTCCCGAACTTTTTTTCAAACACACAGTCATAAGCAAAGATAGCCTTGGTCACACGGTCTTTGCAATGCTGGCTGGTTTTCTGGGGATTTTGCAAGGATTATAGCAGGAAGTACACAGCTGATAATAACAAACACACACACACACACACAAATACACATAAATAGAAAGTGCTTAGCTGATAAGGACCCCCCCACCCCAGTTGTTTATCCCACAGGCTGTGCATTGCTCTGTATTTTTTCCTTGGCTTCTTTTAGGAGTTGGCATGGAACTTTTGAACCTCTTCATGGACCTTACAGGTTGGGTCACATAAAACTATGATCAGGGGTGTCACAAGATCCTTTTTAATATAGCAGTAGGTGATCCAGCAAAATATTACTAATAAATTACTGTAAGACTATGGACCTTAGAATCATTTCCCCTCATAATATTTCCAGAATCATGCTACACTCTCAGAAAAAAAGGTAAAAAATCTGTCACTGGACCAGTACCCTTTGAAAAGGTACTAGTATGTACCATTTAGGTATTAATATGTACACTTTAGATAATGTTATGTCCCTTTAAGGTACTATGCACATTTTTTTTTTTTTTTTTTTTTTTCTCTGAGAGTATAAGCCGGTTAAAATCAGGGGGGTAAAAAAAAGAAGAAAAAAAAACATTATTTTGATCTTATCGGTCAAATGGGTTAGCAAAAAGGTTACAGTCAGACGGTTTACTAATGCACTGAATCATTTGCAGCGTTTTCTAACAATGAAACAATAACAGGATACTTGAACGTAAATGCAATTTCATGCCTATACAGTAGAGGGCGCAGGTTGCAGATACGTTTTAGTGTAATCTTAAATGTAGTTTTATGCTAGTATGCTGGTTCAACATATTAAAGACAAACAACTAAAAATGAAACAAATGTGATGTTTATCTAAGGTCATTTTTGCTTATTTGTATGGTTGAATTGGATCATCAAAGGCCAATAAGGTGAGATTAAATACATAAAGTATTTAACATTTAATTAATTACAGGTTTGCGTAATATTCTGAGTTTGCATAAAAAGTAACTCAGATATTATTGTAAATGTAAAAGTAATGTACTAATTTATGGTAATTTGATTACTTGTAATGCATTACCCCCAATACTGCTTAACAACTGTATCAAAATATGGAGATACTTTTTTGACGGGGTGCCTGCGCCCCAGTTCTAGAACAGCTAGAAATGCTCCTGCCTATGATTATGCAAATATTAAATATGGCAGTTTGTGGCATTATACATAGTTTGAGGGTTTCCTACACTCAGAAGTTTTATGGATTTCAATTGTATTCTCCCGAATCTCTCTCACTGTCTAGCCCTGTTCCAAAACATAATGAGCTACCTTGCCTTGCTGTCTACTGTCATTCTAAGTATCCTAATTGAAATGAAACCTCATAAGTGACTGATTTGGAACACTCTACATAGGCTGCAACTCTGTTCGTCACAAAAATAGCACTTCTCAATGAGAAAAGCTGAATAGATTCCAGTTGGGTTTGACATTAGCATGTGCTAAGCTAACAGTGAAATCGGAGACAAGTATAGGAGGTGGAGTGAAAGTGAATGGGAGAAATCTCAATGCTCAGTATTGTCGTCCAATTACAGGCTAACATAAAATCAACTTTAAATACAATTTCTAGCATAATTTGAGCTAAAGGAGAGATTTTGGACTTTTTCTCTATTCAACTACAAATGAACTGTACTTGTACACATATTACCTACAGTATGGGTGTCACAATATATACTGTGACATTTAAAAATGAAATATTTCTATCTCAAATCACAATAATATCCTTATAGTGAATACCTTTGGCCACAGTAATCGTGTGAAAATCTGGGGCTTTACCAAGATGGCCGGCAAGTGAACTGACTAGAATTAATAAACATAAAATACATATAAGAAACAAATATTGACTAAAATAATTCATTTTAATTTGATTACTATTTTAGTACTGCATATAATATTCAATATTTTTAATATTAAATTGCATATTACTGACAAAAATATGTTTACATCTTCCAGCCTAGTGTGAAATACATTAACAAAGATTTGGGACAAAATTAAACAATAAGTAGCACTGTGTGGAGTGGCAGGATTTTGAGCATCCTTCGGCGCAGACAGATGCTCATAAAAACAATGTTTGAATTTTAAAAGACATGCTGTGGCGCAGTGCTGCATTTCTTGCCCAGTGTGTGACCCCTTTTAAAATGCTGTCTAGGTAGACAACCCACTAGGTTTTTCCTCATATGTTCATATCTGACCACCATATCATCTATATCTATGTAAATATTTGACTGGCAGCAAAACAACAATATATGGCAGCCTGCAAAAGACAGTCCATTACCCACTATATACAATCAGTGAAGGACTGTATGTATAATCGCAACAAATCAAGTTTTTCCTTGAATAGGCTGGTCGTGTGGCCATGCTGGAACAGGAAGATAACGGGGCATGTACGGCTAAGGGTATGTATTCAATGCACACGGCATTGCCAGAATAGAACTGAACTACAGCTTCACACATTCAGAATGAGGAAACGGTGTGCGCAGAAATGTGTGTAGAATAAGCCATTGTATGTGGTGTGAGGTGTGTGAGTAGGCGTTGAGGTTTTGCCTAAAGAATGTGAGAGGAAATAAGAGGTGAGAAAAAACATATTGACAACAGAAAAGAGTGTCTGGGCTTACTCTGTGTATGTGCCTGAAAGAAAGTGGAAGAGATTCAGGGGTAAATTCACAATAACAAATCCAGCTCTTTTGCATGCTATGTTTTTTAACCTGCGTTTTATTTACTATCCACCCGCAATCGCATGTAACTAGGTGCTAAATGCACCAAAAAGCATTTGAATTATTGCCATTTTTAAGTACAAACACATCATTCACTAAAAAAAAAAAAAAAAAAACTTTCAATGTTGTCAGTTTCACTCAAACCATCCTTGTTCACATTACTTAAACTCATGTAACTTTATGAACTTAATTTAACTGAGTTGTTTCTACTAAAAATGAGTATTGTCAGCTTTACTTAAGTTTTTGTTCAGTCAACAACAATTCTGAGTGAAACACACAAATTAATGTTGACAAAACTATCTGGGCAGTGGATCCGTATAGTTCACAGCATGCTTTGCAAGGGACTGCATTAGGAGAGTATATTTAGGGATTATAGTGTTATGTTATGTGTTTTTCAGTGAAGGGAAATATGTTGTTAGTTTATGTTAGTGTTTAATGTTCAGTTATGTTGGACATTTGGAGGAGTTTCTATAATGTTTTAGAATTTTGTGGTTACCATTATGCTGAAGAGTGGTGCCTGTGTTTAGGCTGTGAGCAGCGCTCATATGTTTATGATGGAATTCCTGCTCTGAGTTCATTTGAGTTTGTTCAATGAGTTTTTTTTTTTTTGAGTGCATTTTGTAGAGCAAATAGTTAATTTAATAAGGTAAATTAAAAGTCAATAAATGTGTTCACCTTACATAATAAACATAATATCATTAAGTAAACTGCACATATAAATATTAAGTAAATTCAAATGATTTGTATTTACTCAAAGAAATTTTGTCAACTTTACTTAGATTTCTTTTGTTCATACAACTAAATTGTTTGTACAAATTACTCAGTATAGTTGTGTGGAACCACATGACACTGCTTTTTTTAAGTAAAGCCAACAATTCTTTTTTTTTTTTTTTTTTGAACACAATTAAAGTTGTACTACTACCGCTTTTTTTAAAAAAAGTTAAAAACAAACAAAAAAAAAGTTAAAGGAATATTCCATGTTCAGTTAAAACTACCCTTAAAAAGTTTGAGGTTGGTAAGATTTTTCATATGTTCACCAGGGTTACATTTATTTGATCAAAAACTCAATAAAAACTGTAATATTGTGAAATACTATTACAATTGAAAATATCCGTTTTGTATTATGCAGCCATTACTCCAGTCTTCAGTGTCGCAAGATCCTTCAGAAATCATTTGAATATGCTGATTTGGGGATCAAGAACCATTACTTTCATTATTATCAATGTTGAAAACAGTAGTGCTGCTTAATAGTTTTGTGATGAATAAAATAAGTAAAAGTGATGAATAAAAGTGATGAATAAAATATTGATTTCTTTCCAAAAAAAACAAAAAAACTTACTGACCACAAACTTTTGAACTGTAGTGTATATGTACATTTTCTTTGATTGTGGCAAATGCAGTTCAATGCAGAATCAAATGACCATGAAATGTTGGAGAAGAGTAACCAGCCATATAGCCCGACACATGCTGTAGATGAGTGAACTGTCAGCATTTCACTTCTGAAAAAAAAACATCTTAAACTAGTTTAGCTAGTTACATAGCTAGGTATTAGCTATTTTAAGCAGTTTGAGCTGGTCTATGCTGGTCTTCCAGGTTGTTTAACTGGATGGCCTGCCTGACCATCTCTGGTTGGATTCCGGTTTACTTTATTTGCATAATTCCTTTAGTGAATTGTGTGCAAATAAAAGATGCAATAAGCTGGCGCAATGCATTCTTAGAAAAATTCTCCCTCAATATCTGTTACATAATTATAACTCATAATCATAATCTTTCATGTAAATGTATTTATACGATTATCAAATATTGCTTTCTCTGCCTCTGAAGCAACTTTTTTGCTGATGTAACCAAATTTGTGTAGGTGGAGAAAAAATAATATTAACCAATATTACATAGCTTATTTGTTTAAAGGTGCTCTTGATTCAAAAATTGTATTTACCTTGGCATAGTTAAATAACAAGAGTTCAGTACATGGAAAAGACATACAGTGAGTCTCAAACCCCATTGTTTCCTCCTTCTTATATAAATCTCATTTGTCTCATTTGTTCAAACGACCTCCGAAGAACAGGCGAATCTCAACATAACACCGACTGTTACGTAACGGTCGGGGTGAACGCCCCCAATATTTGCATAATGCCAGCCCATGATATTCCCAACATTATAAAAGGCATTAGACAAGGGCAGCCAGTTAACGTCTGGAGCTGCACACAGCCGAATAATCAGACTAGGTAAGCAAGCAAGAACAACAGCGAAAAATGGCAGATGGAGCAATAATAACTGACATAATCCATGATAGCATGATATTTTTACTGATATTTGTAAATTGTCTTTCTAAAAGTTTTGTTAGCATGTTGCTAATGTATTGTTAAATGAGGTTAAAGTTACCATCGTTTCTTACTGTATTCACGGAGACAAGAGCCGTCGCAGTCTTTATAATGCATAAACACAACTTCATTCTTTATAAATCTCTCCAACAGTGTAGCATTAGCCGTTAGCCACGGAGAATAAAACTTTAACATCCAAATACATACTTTACTCACATAATTCGAAGCATGCATGACAAACATCTTATAAAGATCCATTTGAGGGTTATATTAGCTGTGTGAACTTTGTAAATGCGCTGTAATATAGTCGACAGCTGGTGTGGCAGGGAGCAGGCGAATTAAAGGGGCGGCGCCGAGTGTAAATCAGTGCATTGTTAATGATGCCCCAAAATAGGCAGTTAAAAGAATTTATTAAAACAAATCTATGGGGTATTTTGAGCTGAAACTTCACAGACACATTCAGGAGACACCTTAGACTTATATTACATCTTGTGAAAGAACGTTCTTGGACACCTTTAATTCAATTAATTCTTAATTGTGGATACAACCAGCTCCCATCCTACATGATTTTCCACTGACTATTCAGGAAATGCTTCACAGCACAGAAGTTAAATACACTGTGAATGCAGTTTCATGCTCTCTTTAAGCACAATGACAGTGGAGAATGACAAGACAAATTTTATGTTAGTTAAATGGTTGTGTTTAAGAGTGTTCAGTTTGCATCAGTGTGAAAGTGAATAGTCATTAAACCGAAATCACAGCTATCAAAGTTCCTGCCCTTCCTCGTCACTTACTTTTGGAATAAGTGTAATCAAGAAAGAGAACAGGTCTCTCACATTGTTAAGAAATGAGAAAAGTATTTTCTCTATACTGTGGATAACCCAAATGGTTGCTGTTTTGTGCAAATATGATTATCAATGTTGTAAGAGGCAGATGCACTGGCTAGTTTATTACTGTAGACAGTGTGTTCGCAATAAAATTTACTGGATAGGCCGGAAAAATGACAAGTCAATGAGTTGTGTAACTCCTAAACAGGGCTCAACAATAAAGCCTGCCCAATGGCCCGGGGTCAGTGTGAAAGATGTTCTGGACAGTTGTTGCAATTATCACTGGCCCAGTCGGGCCCATGCTGCATTGTCACTAAAGTTTATAAGTCACACATCTTTCAATTTAAACATTCAAGCCATTTTAAACCATTCAAATGCAAGAAGATGTAAAAAGAACTCAATTCAGTACTCACACTCTGTTTAATGTGTGCCAATAACCAAAGTGCATTTGATTATACTATTTCGGTCCCTGAATACTACTGTTAGACCTACCTGAAAAGCTTAAAGGATTAGTTCACTTTAAAATGAAAATTGCCCCAAGCTTTACTCACCCTCAAGCAATCCTAGGTGTATATGACTTTCTTCTTTCTGATGAACACAATCAGAGTTATATTAATAAATATCCTGACTCATCCAAGCTTTATAATGGCAGTGAACAGGGCCAGTGAGTTTGAAGCTCAAGAAAGTGCATCCATCCAAACCAGACCTCCTTCCGTATTCAACTTATGAAGAAAGTGTAATGCCTCTCGCAGTTCAAAATGCTTACGCTACATCCTACATACATTCAGTTACTTGTGCGAATGGCATTGAGTCCAGCTTAGTGTGTGTGTGTGTGTGTGTGTGTGTGTGTGTGTGTGTGTGTGTGTGTGTGTGTGTGTGTGTGTGTGGTTCAGATAAACCCAAAATGTCCCCACAAAGATAGCAATATCTGAAATCCTTGTCCTTGTGGGGATTTTTTTTTTTTTTTTTTTTCTTTCATTTTTTGGTCCCCATGAGGAAAGCAGCTTATAAATCATGCTAAGTGATGTTTTTTCTACATTTAAAAAAAAAAAAAAAAAAAAATACAGAAAGTTCTCTATGATGGGTAGGTGTAGGGTAGAGGATATACAGTGTGTGCAGTATAAAAATCATTATTCTATGGAAAGTCCCCATAAAACATGGAAATGTGTGTCTGTGTGTGTGAGTTAGCACACAAATCAAAAATGCCTTTTTCTGAAAGGTTCAGATTTTATCATTGTCAAAAGAGACCGAAAATTAAACTGAATCCTGCCCTGATAAAAATACTACTTGTATAACATAAAATGTGTTATTGAAAAAGAAAGCAGAGGCTTTCTGTATGGCTATGCACCCGTTACACAATGAAGAGAGACAGATTCTAATAGTGCCCCTGAGTCACTAATGTTTCTCGCAATTAAACAGACTGCCTGGTTTTGAATACTACAAACAATTGGATTGGGAAGACATTAGAGATGGAAACTTTACATGACGTGAAACTCTACTTGTGAGCAATAGAGGTCTGACTTGGACTCCTAATTAGAGACTTTAATTCTTCTGGTCTACAAGGAGAATATTTTGTCTGAACATCTCATCGCTGTTTAGATAAAAGGCAATCTTTCATTCACACTCTGTCACTTTTTTCCTGTGAGGATGTGCCTGTCTGTGGATCTGTCACCAGATGAAGCATGCTAGAAATACAGAATTATTTTATGATGTTAAGTGGAGGTGTAGATACAGTCGGCCACACGTAATATTCTGTGAGTGTCAGGGAAAACAAATTCCTGATAGCATAGTTACTCATCCATTCATTGTGGAGAAATTGCCTGATAAGCTGTTCAATGTTTATTTATTTATCTTTTAATGTGAAAAATCTTTTGTAGATATTTAATATTTTTTAAAAAAGAATTCATTTTAAAAGTGCACAGTATTGAATTATCTTTCAATTTCATTTTAATAAGGTGAAACCTTTTAATATTCTGTTTCTATCTGCTCCAGGAAATCTATAGAAATTTCTCTAGAAAACATTAAATTAATTGTCTTGCATTTAGGTTTCTGAAAATAGCCTGCAGTATAAAGAAAAACAGGTCACACTTTAGATTAGGGTCCAAATCTCACTAGTAACTAACTATTAACTACAACCTTTGCCTCAATAAACTCCTAATTAGTGCTTATTAATAGTTATTAAGGTAGTTGTTAAGTTTAGGTATTGGGTAGGATTAACCCTTAAATGCATGACTGTTTCGCCAATCATTCTTACATATTCGGGTCTTTATCGACCCGGATCTATGTCTAACACAGAAGGATCTCTACCTGTCGCGATAATATAAAACTCCTCTGATATTAGAGTAACAATTACAGAAGAATAAAATAAATCATATTTTGTTACCTTTTGGAGCTTGAAAGGGTTCAGTTTGAGCAGATGTTTTATGCCATCATCACTGTCCTCGTCTGAGCTCATTTCCCAGTAAATTCAGCAAATAATGGGCTAGTTTTATGTTTGAGGTCACGAATATGAGCCCACTCGCTATCTCAAATGTATTCTCAAAACTATATAATTTTCAACATCTTCAAAATCAATATTTTGATTGCTTACAGCTACACTAGATCCATCCTGTAACAGTTACAGTCATATTTGATTGCGTTCACACATTTCATGTTTTTTTTTATTATTTCGCTTTCTGTCTGAATGAGTTGTCACTTCAGCATTGTGTATCAGACATTGCCACCTTGTGGAATAAAGGTGAATTGCACTTATCCCATCATCTAAGATTCAATTATTGTTGTGCAGAAAAAATATACCTACACTCATACACACCTCGGGTCATTTGCAACCCTATACACTTTTTACAAAAAATGAATACAAAACTAGGAATTCTTTTATAATTTTATAATTTTTTTTCTTGTTATATTCTTTATAATGAATTGATTGAGGAATACCAACAAGGTTGATGTCTAACTTTTAAAAAAAATGAATCAGGAGGAGGGTAGTGAATGACGTCCCGGGTCACTAAAGACCCGATGTATGCATTTAAGGGTTAAGGGATGTAGAATATGGTCATGCAGAACAAGGCATTAATGTGCTTTATAAGTACTACTAAATAGCCAATATTCAAGTAATATGCATGCTAATAAGTAATAATGAAAGAACAACACTTTACAATAAGGTTCATTAGTTACCTAAATTAGTTAACATGAACTAATAATGAACTGCACTTATACAACATGTATTAATATTTGTTCATGTTAATTCAACATTTACTATACTTTATTAAAATCTTGTTAACATTAGTTAATGCACTGTGTGTCAGGTTGGGTGGGTGGTGGAAGGAGCGAGGACTCAATTTGCAGGGAAGAGGGCTTTTTATTAATAATAAAAAATAAAACAAAAACACAACAAAAACTACCCGTGGGGGAAAACAGACTTAACAAAAAACAAGACATGACTTGACTTGGCTTGACTAAAACACCAGGGAAAATATGACAAATTACGACAACGAACCAGCACAGGACTGCAAACACAAGGAGAATAAATAGGAGAGCAAACAAGGCAGGTAATGAGGGAGGACAGGTGGGGCAAATCAACCAATAATGAGGTAACAAGGTGGGCGGGGTCAAGACAATAGACGTGAGAGCACATGGCACAAAGAAACACATGACAAGCCATGTGCTCACACCAAAACAAAACAAAGACACAAGCACATGGCCAATGAAGACAAAAATCACAAGCCATGTGCTTACACAAGACGAGACATGAACACGTGACTATGAAAACTCATAAGCCACGTGTTCACACAAAACAAAACAACATGAGAGCACGCAGCCCGTGAAACACAGACTGCGTGCTACACAACACAAGACAAAAACAACATGAAAGCATGCGGCAGGTGGAAATAACCGCGTGCTACACAACATGACAATACAAGAGACAAAACAGGAGACAAGAACGCACGGCAAGTGAAAGAACACTCAACCGTGCGCTCACAACAAGGACAGGACTGGGAACACGAGTGTCCGAATCCCGACACAAAACCGAAACCAAACTAGACACGAGTGCCAGGATCCGAACGCCACGCTCCCAACATGAAACAAGGCACGCAGACAAGAGAGCGCACAGCCCCGAGAACCCTCGAGACCGTACGCTCACACAAAAACACGACAAGAATGGGAGTGTCAGAGCTCTGTCACAAAACCAAGAAATAAACAAGACTGAAGTGACAGAACCCTGACACTGTGAACTAACATGAACAACCAATGAACAACTGTATTTTCATTAACTAACCTTAACGAAATACAGTAACAAATGTATTGCTCACTGTTAGTTCACGTTAGTTAATACATTAACTAATGTTTAACTAATGAACCGTACTGTAAAGTGTTACCAATGAAACAATTGTAATATTTGGGTGAATTATTCCTTTAAGTGAGCAAAGGGGCAAATAGAAAAAAAAAAAAAAACATTTAGAGGCAGAGAGAAAGAGAGAGAGAGAGATGGAGGAGGCTTTGACACTGCAGTCTATCAATTTAATGTGGTGCCAGCAGGAGTTTCACATCTGTTAGGGACGAGGCCATGGTCTCTCTCTGTATCTGTCTGTCTCCCTCTCTCCATCCCTCTTTTAGTCCGTCCCCCCCTCTCTCTGATGAGAGGACTCATTATGCTTCTATTAGGACAGAGGGACATGTGTGTGTGTGTGTTTGCGTGACTGCTTTCGCGGTGACATCGCAGATCCAAAATGTCATTTTCCAGCAGGAGGTGACTGGCTAGCATTTTTTCTCTTGCTGTTCATGTCCTCTTTGCCTTTCTCATGTTCCCTCTGTATTTTACACTGCCGAAAAATACTGTGACAAGCTGATCTTTTGCCCCTGAGAAAGCCAATGCAAAATATGCATGTGCAAAAGACATAAATGGTTTGCTGGTCTTAAAAGCATAGCTTACTCAAAAATCAAAGTTCTTGATTGTTTTACTAACACCCACATCATTCAATGTGTGTGCCTTTGTTTTCTGCTGTGAAAGACAAAATAAGATATTTTGAAGAATGTTTCAGCTCTTTTTGTCCATATTAAGATTATTCAAAACTTTCAAGCTCTTTCAAGCCAGGGTAGAGTTTTCCAGAAGCATCGTAAGCCTAAGTTGATCATAGCTCCATTGGTGGCAATGGTTCTACGATCAACTTAGGCTTACGATGATTTTGGGAAATGCAGCCCAGACTGGTTTATAAGTTTTCTAAAGTGACACAATCACTTTGTATGGTGAGTAGACCTCAATTTAAGCCTTTAATCATTCAGTGAACACATACAAATATATCAAACTACATTAAAAATGGCAACACAAACTGCAAATGTCATAGTTCTCATATGTCACATGACCAAATGCCAGATTTTAGAGGGCTTTAGGCACTTGTCATTGGTCAGAGATGCTATTGAGGGTTAATGTGACCTTTATCTTCCAGGTTCTGGTCAAAACACCTTTTCAAAAGTACAGTCAGTGGTGTTCCAGGAGGAAAATAATCCTTCTCAAAATCATTCTGATTTTTGTGATCTAATCTTTTCCAGATTAATAAAATCAATAGACTTTTCTTATTAAATATCCTGTTTAACTCTGATGTGTGTCACATTATATAAGTAAAATGGGTTGTAAAATCACTTGTTTTGCATCAGACATGGAAATGTGTTTGAGATAATGGCTTTTGAATTCCACTTTCCTCTGTACTCTGCTATTACTCATTTCTCCACATCTCTGTATCTCCTTCTCTTCCTCTATCATTCTCACCCTTTAGACAGAGCTCTAGGGGACCTTCAGACCGAATAAAAAGGTGACAAGACATCATCATTTTTCAGACGGGTTTGAGAGAAGACAGGATCAGGAAGAGAACAGCCTCTTACTTTAGTCCATAGAGAGATCACGGAGACCTTTATCCAGTCTCTCTCTCTCTCAGTTTGTGAAAGGCCAAATCCATGCACACTACACAGAAAATGTCTAGAACAGAAGAAGTTGAAACTCTCAATCACAAGATGCCCCAAACCTCTTAAAGCCAGGCTCTCTTGTCTCCACAAGAGACACAGTGACACATTTCTATGTTTCACGCTCCACAGAGAAAGAAAGGATAGCTGCTCTCACTGCTTTTTTTTTTTTTTTTTTCTCAGCTGCTCATGGTGGGAAGATGAAAGCCCGGAGATCAAACACTTCATGTATTTGATAGAAGGAATGTGAGGAGAAGAAAACCTGCACCTTCTTTGCTTCGTCCTGTTTTTCCGTCCAATCCTTGGTACATGAAACACCTCACTTGCCTCCCAGTGAGTAAGCAGAGCTTCAGCACCTTGGACAGTGACTCAATGGGTCTTGAATGATTGAAAGGGTAGACCTAGATTGATGGGTGGTGCTGAATCAGGAGGTCTATAGTTGGGTCCATGCAAAAGCTTGCGAGGTAAGTAGTCATTTAGCTAACGTTTATTCAAAGCTGCTTACAGTAGAAGGATCGTATTCTTTGAGCAATCTCAGATTAGGTATCTTGCACAAAGACCACAGGATGCTTCCTGCAGGGAATGAACCAGTAGCTTTTTAGTCCAGATGTTCATACATGTCATGGAAAAAAATATGCTTGCGGCATTTCTGCAAAATGATATTTCATTGCTTCTTGCATGTTTCGCGCTATGTTTCACAACACAATGGAGTGAGTTCAGCTTTATACGAAACAAATTTGAATGTGGCACTTGAATGTGACAAAGTTTTATTAAGTTGGTTGTTGTAAAGATCTTGGCAGTTAGGAAATGAAAATATCTGGTAAGTGGCGCTAAAAGGTTAATGCTCTATTGCATTTGAAACACCTACCCTTAACCATGCCATTTTTCTACAAGTCTTTAATTACTTCCATTGTGCATTGAGACTCGTGCAAGTATGAGTTACTGAGCAAGTTTACTACATTATAAAAGAGCTGGTTTTTGTGATGCAAACATGGGAGGGGGGGGGGGGGGTGTATTAGTTCATATGAGGTTAAACTTAAAAAGTTGTCACTGTTTGTTTCACAGAATGACACAGAAGAACAATGGTGAGAAGTTGTTCAAGGAAAATTCCAGGTTCACTATACACTACCGGTCAAAAATGTAAGATTTTTAAAATTTCTTGTTTCTGAAAAAAGTTTTCGGTTTATTTGGTTAGACAAACAAATCAGTTAAAACTAATATTGTTTAATATTATTACAATTTAAAATAATTGTTTTCTTTTTTTATTCTTAATTTATTCCTTTGTTCCCACAGCTGAATTTTCAGCTGCTATTTCTCCAATATTCAGTGTCAGGTGATCACTCAGAAATTATTCTAATTTGTTGATTTGGTGCTCAAGAATTATTTGAACCTTTGAGCATTTCAGTATCACTGAAAATGGTTGTGCTGCGAAATATTTTTGTGGAAACCATAGAAAGAATTTATTTGAATTTAAAAGTAGAAAGAATTTTTTTTTTGGAACATTATAAATGTCTTTACTGTCACTTTTTATCAACTTATTGTAATTCATCCCTACTGAATAAAAGTATCAATTTCTTAAAAACAACAACAAACAAACAAACTTTTGAGATTTTTTTTTTTTTTTTTACTGACCCCAAACCTAAGTTAAGCTCAATCAACAGCACTTGCACTCAAACTTAATTAAATTATGACACCTATTTCCACACAGTTGAACTGATTTATTTGAACTTAAGCTAGGTTAATTGTACTGATGAGTAAAATTCATTCTAATTGAATGAGATCACACCAGTTTCATTTGATGTATTCTGTGAATGTTTCCTGAACATAAATCACTCTTGTTGATCTAACCAGTGCTACTGCAATTCAGTCTGGTGCCCTTGTGCAGAGTTGCTCAAGTTTTCTGCAAAAAATTTGTAGCATGCATGTAATGATCAGGTAAAGAACTTCTCATCACTGGCTTTAGCACAATAAAAGCTTGTTGAGAACAACATAGATTTATTTCATGTAGCCACCCATAGCCTAACCTCAAGGTCTACACTTCAGCATAATGGTAACCTCATAAAAATTGACATAACATAAACTCCTTTAAATGTCAAATATAACTGCACATCAAACTTTAAAAGGTATTTCCCTTTCCTAAAAAACACATTAAACAGCACTTAATTTCAACATTTACTGTCCCGATCTATCCCTACGCAAAGCATGCTGGGAACTACAAATCCACTGCCCAGTTTCAATCAATGCAACATAAATGATTTGTGTAGTCCCTACACAAATGGTTTAGGTTAACCTAACAATTTGCAAATTTAATTTCATTTAACATAATACAATTGAGTGCAAATGCCAATTAAGTAAAAAACTAAAGATTTGTGTTGGTCCAGCGTATTTTATTTAAATAAACTGAGCAAGCAGCTAGAATAATTTTTTTTGAGTGTGTGGCATAATGTTGATTACCACAAAAAAAAAAAAAAAAAAAAGACTTATTTGGACTTGTACCTCATACACCTTCTTTAAAGTCCCCCTGTAGTCAATAATTTTATCCCTCAAAAATCATCTTTGATCACCAAAATGAAACATTTCATGCCTTAAAATAGCTTGAATGTAACTCTACACCCTTGCCTCATTTAATATATGTGGATCAATTAATATGCAAATTAGCTCCGCCTCCACTCACGCCAGCTCAGAGATCCACTCGGTCAACTTACTGAGGTAAACGCTGCATAACGGTATCACTTTTTACAACGTTGAACACATAATGGTAATTAATATGATTAGCCTTTTGCTTGACTATGTTATCAAACAGCTAATAATGTGCTGCTAATGTTACACAAACCATGTTCCCGTTTGCCGAGTCCGACAGCTGCCTTCTAACAATCAGTATCCTTACAAATGCTTTAACACAGAACGTTGGTGGAGAAAGGCAAATAGTTCATCATAACATCATAAAATACATCATACACCCGCCATACTGCTAAATCTACACGATTTTTCATGTCAACTAGGGGTGTGACGAGATCTCGTGTCACGATATCTCGCGAGACTAAATTGTGACGAGATTTCTCGTCGAGGCAAAAAGTAGTCTCGTGATAGTGTGAGGGTGAAATTAGGAAAGAATATGCCACCACTATGTTTACATTATGCCTTCAGTTTCATTTTGCTTTTTATAGAAATACAAAAACATTTAATTCAGTTGGATAACGATTGCTGCCGCTCCTTATTTACAGAGTACACGCGGTCGAGAAAGTGAAATTAAATGCACATGTAAATGCGATGTCAATACCACACATTCTGAAAGCAACATTTTAATGCATGCAAATATCTTTCAATATGAAAGCTATCTTAGGCTGGGTTGTGTAGTTGTAAACATCTCTCAGCTCTGTATCAAAGAAAAATTTGGTCTCTATTTGCACTTTGAATACTCAGAGTGCTTTGATTATGGTTGCACTTATTTATTTTTATGGTAACACTTTACAATAAGGTTTCATTAGATAACGTTAGTTAACTTTACATGAACTAAGGAAGAACAGTACTTCTACACTATTTTAGTTGATGTTAATTTCAACATTTACTAATACATTGTTAAAATCAAAAGTTGTATTTGTTAACATTACTTAATGCACTATCATGAACTAACCATGAATGACTATTTTTATGTTTAACTAACATTAACAAAGATTAATAAATACTGTAGCAAAGATATTGCTCATTGTTTATGTTGGTTAATACATTGATGTTTATAAATGAGACCTTATTGTAAAGTTTTACTTTTATTTATACTCTTTTTATTTCTAAAAACAATTTGTGGAAAGAAGTTTAGTCAGGAGGTCAAAAGTTGTAGAAGCTCATAAAGCATGTACAGTGAGGTCTGAAGAGACTCATATGAAATTATACAGGAGAGAAGCCAGTCAGTTGGGTTTGCGGCAAAACGTTTTACAGCGCTTGAATATTGTTGTCTTTTACTGCATATGATAATTCATACTCCGAAAGTAGAACTGAAATTACATTAATTACAAGATGATTAGTTAAAATATTTCAAATGCACCTGCAGATTATTTTTCTAATCATCTTTGAGGATTTCTTAAAAATAGTGTGTAAAAATCTCGTCTCGTTCTCGTGAACTCAATCTCGTGTCTCGTCTCGTCTTGTGAGCTACCTGTCTTGTCACACCCCTAATATCAGCAGAAAAATATACCAGGATAACCTGGCTTCTCTAGTTCACTGTTAATGATATGCTATAGCCTGCCAGCACATTGACATGATTGGTTACAAGGTAGTTTGTGACGTCACAGACACCAGCGATTTCAAACCACAGGTTTGAAACAGTCTTTTTTTCCACTGCAGTTTTAAAGAGAAAATACTCAGCAATTGTGTTGACATGAATTTGCACATGGTTTGTCTTAAAGCATATTAAAAATACCACATAGACATATAAACAACATTAAAAACTTGATTTTCACCACAGGGGGACTTTAAACAAAGCAAAAATCTGGGTTACAGTAAGCCACTTGCAATGGAAGTGTATCATGTCAGTAAATATTACAATATCCCATTCTAATACTGCGTTCCAGGCAGGTTTTTGAGCCCTTAAGTCAAGACTTAAAAAGACGACTCACGACTTTGTAGCGTTCCAGGCAAGTCACGCCAAACTGCCTGAGTGTAAACAAACCAGCATGGCGGACCATAGGGGCTTATGCTCATTTACAATTATTTCTATCGCCAAAGGTGCTTAGTCCTTGCTTATTTGAGGGAAACGGGGGAGGAAAAATGGTGCATAAGGCAAGAGAAGCTGTTATACCTTTAATTTTACCATGCACTTGCATAAACACCACATCCATAGGGGCTGCCATTGTTGTTTTGCGGGCTATGTGACGTCAGAGATCGGAACTAGGAGTGCATCGATTTAGTACGAGTTCACGGGTGGGAAGTCACAGGTTTGACTGCCGTTCCAATGCACTTTCATGGGTAGAAGGTTGGAAAAACACGGGTTACGGGTTGCCTGGAACGTGGCATAAGTTTTCTTTTTCTTGTATTGAACCTGGAATATCCCATTAACATCCCATCCTATTGTCACATCTTCACCTTCGAAGCCAAAAACAAAAAACACAATTATATATTTTAAGGTACTATCTGCTGGATTATGTGTTTAATATTTACATTTTTTATTTACTTCTGGTCACATATTTTTGCCACACAATTACATGGCAGCAAAAAAAAACAAAAAAAAACAGAAATACTCCATGTCCTGAGGGCAGCAGACAGTCTCTGTTTGGGAGGGCAAACAGCATGCCTATCATTCACTTTCCTACATCCTACTGAGAAATAGAGTTTGACATATTGGGGGCAGTTGATAGTGTGAGAAAAAAAAAAAAAAGATCCAAAAGAATGAGAGAGATCTTTGATTGTAGAATGTGTATTTAGTGGTCCAGCAGTTTTTGTGAGACCAGATGGTCTGCACAGATTCAAGGATAGCAAGTAAACACACACATGCACACTATGCAGGGTAATTTATAATGAGAGACTATCACTATTGTCATGATAATTATCCTCCATAATCCCATTCTAATGTGACTCTGAAAAAGAACATATGGCATATTAATCAAATGCCAGTTAAACCGACAGTGTCATACAGTACAAGAGCTGAAGGTCAGCTATCAAGGGCCGAACACCCAATATTAATTCTGATTCAGAAACATTTTCTGCCTTCACCAATATGGTGTTCAGGGGCATTTTGTCCAAGGAGGTCAGGGAGGTAGTGCTTTTATAAAAAAATGGAATAAAAAAAATGACCAAATATGAAAAAAAAAAAAAAAAAAAAAAGTATGTAAACCTACCTCTCATATTTTTTAAAGTTATACTGAGCGACACTTAGCCGGATATCATAAACTCTAGTCACATTAGCATCGAAATGAACCAAAAAGCCTGTCAGGGAGCTGATTTTAATAGTGAGTGCTCTGCTTGTTTCAATAAAATTTGCATTCTTGATATCAAATAGGAGTTTTTTGATAACCACTTTGCTCTGAGAAAAGCTGAATCTCTGTGTCTGCAACTATCATTACACTAATGGTGTTAACAGAAGATTTGATTATTTGATTTTGATTATTAGAGCAAAAAGAAGGTAACATATAAGGTAACAAACAAGAGATGTATTCACTGTATTCAAACACTGTATTATGCTTGAAAAAAAAAGAAAAAAAAAATCCATGTTCATTTTTGAAAACTGACACCTAGTGATGTGGATGCAGAATTACACATCAACAATCTTTTTTGTTTTGGTTATGTATAATACAATCTTTTTTTAGACTACTGATAAGACTGAAGTCTTAAACTCATGTACAGTAATGAACATGGTTTAAACCATGTTTTTTTCAGAGGTACTCTCCATCTGCATTCCCAACTTTTTGATGAAATTCCTAAGTGCCATCGTTTAAACTTCTCTTACAAACAAAATATTCCATAAATAGTATTGGTTCACTTTCAAGATGCCTTTAACCCAGGGCTGCCACTGTATTTCACGCGCTCTGGAGCAGATTTTTATGGGTGAGCCCCTCTCCCCTGAGCCAAATGAGTATACACTATACCACAGAGGATCTTAATGGGTCCCTCATCACAGGGCCTGGGAAAACGCCTTCTCATTTCAATAATCTACCACACGCCAGTGGATCCACCACATTTAATTTCAAAATCTGTCATCCAAACGTTTATGGTAGATTAGAGGCAAGACACAAAAAATATGTTGTGGGAAATGATTCTAACCAACTGTTGCTTTCACATTTAATGAAGTATAAACAGTCATCTACCCATTGGATCACTTTTTCAGACTGGCCTCTTGAAATCCCTTCAAGCACACGCAAACGCACAGTATCTTAAGCCGCACACTCACGCACACACATACATACTCCAGAGAGAGAGATATCTTCTTTATGAGGATGAGTAATGAGTTGACTAGTCAGGAACAAAGCTCTGACCCATGTTGTGAGCAATTAGATTAAAGAAACGCAGCAATTTGCTTTAATTACATGTCCCACACTCCCCCCTCAAGAGCGAAGGAGTGAGAAAACGAGGGAGTGAAACACTCAAGAGGACGAATGACTACACATGCTGTAAAGATAAGCTCAAAATGGCAAGAATGAGAGTATGGAGAGAATATAACAAGCTGTAAGCTGTCTGCCTTAAGTTCAATATGAAAAACAGAACAGCAGTGAGTTTGACTAGGTGCCACCTATCTAATGATGTTAATGTTTGTAATATCTTAATATCTTCATTTCTTATAGTCGCTTTTAGCAGATTAGTGCTGGGCGATTGCTACAATACAATACAAGCTTTAGATATGTGTTATATATGGTATATAATCGCCATATGGCATATATCCAAATGTACAAGAATGTAAATGCGAATACCTACGAAGCGTAAAGAAATCAGGTTAAATGACATAATATTTATTAATGGGCAGGGCTGGGGAAGGCAATCCAGCGCTCTGGGCAAAATAGGAATATGCTGCCCCCTACGTTAACAATTTTAAGAGAAAACAAATGCCAATTTATCATATTGACCCCTACTGTTGACTTAAGACAAGTGTAATGAATTAATACAGTTGACTCACCATTTAAAAGAGGACCTTTCTTGCTTTGGCGGCTGTGAATCAATTATCATGGAGTAAACCAATTTGCGACAGATTTGGTGCAGATTTGACCATTCGCAAAGACCCGCCCCTTTAGTTTCTGTTGCTATGTCCAACAAGCTATGCCGCTCTCACAAAACAAACAAAAAATACATCGCAGAGCAAAGAGGACACTGACAACACGACGACAGACAAGACAGTACAGGTTAATTTTGATATGAAACAAAGTCTCAATTTTTTTTTTTTAAGAAATTTAAACAAGAAATACCGTTTTGTGGCTCTTTAATGTGTTGTGACTGATCGCTGTAGTACTTCAGTTCAAGCTGCTCGTGAACCGATCATCTCTTCCTATTAGTTCATTTTTAGCATCAAATACACATGAATGAACATCAGAAGGAATGTTGTTTCATCTCCGGAAAGACGTCAGTACACACCGTTTTCAAATTCAAGTCTCCCCTGACTGCTTTGTCGGACACGGTTAGATCACCTGTAAATCAAATTCCCGGCAAAGACATTGTTGATTGTGCTCATCATGGTGCAGCGCCCTCTAGTGGTCTGGCGCCCTGGGCAACTGCCCAGTTTGGCAGTTTTGGCGCTTCCGCCACCCTGTTAATGGGTGAACTGTTCTTTAACAGAAGACCTGAGGTAAATGATGCCTGCACTTTTCATGAAACGCACAGTGTGGTAAAGATTCATTGCTGTTATGTTTATTACAGCAACAGACTTATCAATTACAGCTCCTCATGTGGTCTCTTGAAACCCCTTTTGCTATCTTCACATATTAAATACATAGACATCTGGGACATAATCAAATCATCGCTACGGATACCAAGCATGTTATTGGAATGTGAGGACCCCTGGCAGTGGCGTAGTCGTCTTAATAAACAGTAATGTGAATTTTGTACGGCCCCTGACCTTGTAGGGCTTTTCGCCTGAATGTTGAGTGCCAGAAAGAGAGTGTGAAAGAGATGAGGGATATGGGTTATTTCATTAGCAGAGCTTGTCTTATGCTGATGCAGGGCATAATTAGCCACTAACTGTCTACGAGAGCAGTCCTTTTTCTCCGACCACCACTCTAATTGCTGGATCCTTTTTTTTCGACCAGCCCACAGTGCCATGCTTAATTAAAATTCCTCCCTTTTACCTCTTGATCCAGAGCAAATAGATGAGAGAGAGAAAGTGAGAGGGAAATATATAGCTATGAGGCCTGAAATGGACCTCCTCTTGTTTCAAAGAGAACCCGAGAGATAGAAACAATAGGAGAGTGATATTGAGAAGCTAAATGATCCCTCCCACCATTATCGGTCGGACGTTTGTTATTTGACCTTGAGAGCAGCTGTTGAACTCAACTTAGCTGTCCCACAGGTGCTAACATGGCAATGTATCAACAATAGGGATGAGAACCATGAGGAATTTAAATGATTCTAGAGCAGTGGTTCTCAACCAGTGGGCCGGGGGGACCATTAAAGGACCTCATCAAACTTTCAAGAGGGCCTCAGGATGTCTTAAAATGATTCGAAATAAGCCAAAACTAAAAATTATAATTGTTTAACCTTCATTCTGACCCACTGTCTAAAATGATCCATTTTTAAGGGACGGATCCTTTAAGGCTTGTCAGTAAATGGCCACTGTTATAGCTAACGTCACTGCATAGGAAACGGTATCAATGGCTCCTCGCTATTGCACATGAGTGTTTGGAAAACATTATCCATAAAAAACCTTAATTTACAGACAAAGCATTATGAAATAGTTTATTTCATAATTTTGCGATGTAGCTGCTATCAGACCAAATAAAGCTGACTGCTTTTTTTGTCAACAAAAGTTTCTTTGTGAACTCTCTATTACACTGTGCCTCATTTACAAAATAATCTGCAGTCAAATTCTCTGAACAAAACAATTAATCCTCTGACGTGATCCAGGATGCCTTTAAAAATAAACCATCCACTTTGGTTTATGCAATCATATCCTTCTGAAGTCTGTACAAAGATTCAAACAAGCTGTTTAAACAGGATGTTTCAAAGAGAACATTCCTTTAAGTTTCTGTTTACTCTTCCATTTGTCCTCTTGCAAGCAGACTCAAGTGTGGAGTAAAGTAAACAGGCATCTGTATACTGTATCCAGTGTAGACAGTGTCAGTGATTATAATGGGTTCTATTTGCTTTTAACATGACGCTCGCATCCGGAGTATGTGCTTTGTTTAAAATGAGAAAGATGTTTTAAGCTCTGAAACTTGCAGGATGCTTTAATGGTACAAAGACCTCTTATATGTCAAAAGATCAAGGCAAATTAGATTTTTCATGCCATGACCCCTGTAAAAGAGTGATTTCTATATTTGAAATAGTTAAAGGTGCCATTGAACGTTTTTTTTTTTTTTTTTTACAATTCTAAGGTGTCCCCTGAATGTGTCTGTGAAGCTTCAGCTCAAAATATCCCATAGATTTTTTTTTTAATAATTTTTTTTAATGGGCTATTTTGAGGCATAATTAGAAATGTGCCGATTCAGGCTGCGGCCCCTTTAATTGCTCGTGCTCTCCGCCCCCTCCTGAGCTCTCGACACTGTCATTGCATAAACAAAGTTCACACAGCTAATATAACCCTCAAAATGGATCTTTACAAAGTGTTCGTCATGCAGCATGTCTAATCGTGTAAGTATGGTATTTATTTGGATGTTTACATTTGATTCTGTATGAGTTTAATAGTGCTCCGTGGCTAACGCTAACATTACACACTGTTAATGTTAGCTTTAGAGATTTATAAAGAATGAAGTTGTTTTTGAATTATACAGACTGCAAGTGTTTAAAAATGAAAATAGCGACTGCTCTTGTCTCCGTGAATATAGTAAGAAACGACGGTAACTTTAACCACATTTAACAGTACATTAGCAACATGCTAACGAAAAATATCATGTTATCATGGATCATGTCAGTTATTATTGCTCCATCTGCCATTTTTCGCTATTGTCCTTGCTTGTTTACCTGGTCTGATGATTCAGCTGTGCACAGATCCAGACATTAATACTGGCTGCCCTTGTGTAATGCCTCGATCATGGGCTGGTATATGCAAATATTGGGAGCGTACATCTGTTAAGCTCTAAAATATTTTATGGAGAACAAATTTTGAGTACAAAATATTTTGAAAAATCCTTATTCAGTAAATCCTGTGGAAAATCAATGCTTGAGAACCACCTAACTCTTTTCCCACCAGTGTTTTTAAAGTACTGTAATTCAGTTTATATGTGTATATCGGGATCACATGCTGTCTGAGGCGTCTTTGCCAAAGAACTTTGGATTGATTTGTTTACATCAGCGCAAGTCTGAAAATCACATTTCATTGGTTCATACTCAAGCCATCAAAAATTTGCAATGAATCTACACAAAGTTGGAATGCTGTGCTTTAAAACGATACCAAACTTGAACTAATGAGGAAGTTGCTGAGGGTAAGTGCGAGCGGTGAAGCGAGAAGAGGAAAATGGCATTTTTCATGGACAAAGGAAAGGTAGTCCTCTCAGAAAACATATGAATAAAGCATTTGGATTGCTAGATGAGGGCTTAAAGAACCAAAATCAACATTTTTTACTTGTTTTGCCTGTAGCTCATAATTAGCCCATGCGCATTACGACTAATTTTGCCAGCACGGGTCACATATATATATTTGGTAACATATTCTGGTATTCTTAAAACAAGCTCAAGTACAATGTAAGACTAAAATTTATTTTATTAAAGTCAAATATGAGCAAAAGTAAGACCTTGCAGTGAGTGATGTTCATTTAGTGTGTCGTGTCAGATGTTTTAGTAACCTTTTTGACTGATTCAATGAGTAATAAAACAGTTTTAGGCTGTCGAGTTCATCTGTGACTCATTCGTGGCTGTTTGAGGATTTCATTCAACTGGCTCATCTTTTGTTCACAAATCAGACTACATTGCAAATAGTGTTGACAGCACAACAGAAAGATGTCTATCTGCTGTTATTCACTGTATTATCTCACAGTATTTGTTTTTAACTTAAACTCAACAATGCATGTCAATCTCTTGGCTATCAGCCACCCAGGCTCCAACACACAAGGGACTACTGTATGCGTCAGCGTTCAAGAGTATTAACTTACCATTCTTGTACTATTTAGATCCCACATCTGTGCGTTAGTGTTTTATTTATTTATTTATTTATTTATTGCAGATCAAAGAGGTCAAGCCTACTCCCCGCTCCGAGCGATGATGTGTTCATTCCCTCCAACCCACTCCACTCCCACCCACATCACGCACCAGTGCTATGATACATCCATTACTGAGAAACAAAGAGAATAAAGGCAAGGAGGGCTAAAAAAATGTATATCATATACAGTCTCATACACGGTATGCTTTAGCCAAGTAGCACGTATTCCTGGATCAAAGCCCTTCGCTGGTCTTGGAACAACATTTCTATAAAGCAATCATAGACTTCCCCGGCTTTTCGTTAATAAAGAGACCCCCAACCAATGTTTTATTGAATTATTGAAGTTTTAATTATTGAATTATTTAACTGTTTTTCTGTAACAGTTCACTGATGATGATAGACATCTAGTGATACTGCCTCTAATTTGGTCTCATAATAACAGTCAGTAAAAGTGTTATATTGCAGAGCTTTGGTTACACTAGTGGGAAGCATTCCTATTATTATCATATGACAGAGAGTTGAAGTCCCTGGGGCTAACCCTAATCATAGTCTGAAAAATCCAAAGGAAATAGGTTGAAGCTCAAGCAACAGCACTGTAATGCTCTAAATGTAAAATCTGATTTATAGAAACAATGGAAATGTTGTTCCAGGACTATAATGTTAATCTAAGAACAAGCTAAACCATGTGAAGCATATATAGATGGCTTCTGTTTAAAAGCACACATGGGTACGTTTTCATTGGACAGCTGGACAGATGTGCTGCTAATATCCCTCTCTGTCCAGCAGTGACCATTTCACAGGGCAGGCCACAGTCATGCTGAGACACATCTGGAACAGGACTTGTTCCACCAGCAAGGGTCCAATCTTTCTCTCACTCATGCACACACACTCCCAGCGTCTTTCTCAAATGCAAACGCACACTAACACACACCAAATGTCAAACTCAATTTCCCTCATTTAGGCTCATCTTCCCCGACTCATAAGGTCTTTCCCTAAGCATCCAAGATCTTAATTATGGTAATACTTTCACCCAATGGGCAGCTGAGGAAAATACATGACACACATGCACATATACTTGGATATACAAAAGGGCAAAGGTTTTGTTAGCTAGCATTGCACTGTTAACCCCTGCTGGTAGATGCCGTAACTACACCATCTGGCAGCAAAAAGCATTCTTCTCCATTGACAGCCATTCAAAATTAGCTGTGTTCTCTGCCAAAATTTAAATCAGAAATATTTCATTATCATATTATAGCAGATGTTTTGCCAGTGCCCAAATGGTTTAGAAAGGATCTTAAAAATGAGAAAGTGACTAACAGTTTTGCGGTCTGCTGCTTTTCATGTAACAGCTCAGGATAGTCAATAGTGAAAAATTAGCTCCAGAGAATTTAGTCACATGGCATTTTTGGCTCAGGTGATAGGGTCAAAAACAAACTGCTGGTGAAACTATGAGGAGTGCCTATGAGGAAAGATGACAGATTTAAAATTGTATATTTTCATTCAATACTTTATTCTTGTACATACAGACACTGTATTAAGCAGTACATAAATAAGCCTATACTATTTATATACCAATAAAGTGTAGTCTATACTTTGTATCAGTTTATTTTGAGAAACATTACATATACTACAATATATACAATATATATATTTTGTCATCATTTACTCACCCTTATGGAAGAGGATTATGGCTAAGCAATAATAAAAAATAATAAAAATAAAAAATAAACATGTTAAATTAAAAGAAAAAACTTGTTAAATTTCAAGAAAAAAGTCTAGATAAAATGTTGAATAAACTTGTTAAATTACGAGAAAAAAAGTCGGGATTAAATGTTGAGAATAAAGTCATTAAATTACGAGAAAAAAGTTGTTAAATTACCAGAACAAATTCGTTAAATTATGAGAAAAATGTCGTTAAATTTCAAGAAAAAAGTTGAGGTAAAATGTTGAGAATAAAGTCATTAAATTACGAGAATAAACTAATTAAATTACAATAAAAAAGTCATTAAATTATGAGAACAAATTCATTAAATTATGAGAAAAATGTTGTTAAATTTCAAGAAAAAAGTTGAGGTAAAATGTTGAGAATAAAGTCATTAAATTACGAGAATAAACTAATTAAATTACAATAAAAATTTTGTTAAATTATGAGAACAAATTCGTTAAATTACGAGAGTAAATTTGTTAATTTAATGA
The DNA here is from genome assembly GCF_024489055.1 of Chanodichthys erythropterus. Classification (NCBI taxonomy): domain Eukaryota; kingdom Metazoa; phylum Chordata; class Actinopteri; order Cypriniformes; family Xenocyprididae; genus Chanodichthys; species Chanodichthys erythropterus. The sequence continues at coordinate 14,867,528 of NC_090232.1, forward strand.
CTTTATTCTCAACATTTTATCTCAAATTTTTTCTCGAAATTTAAAGACATTTTTCTCATAATTTAACAAATTTGTTCTCGTAAATTTAACGACTTTTTCTTGTAATTTAATTAGTTTATTCTCAACATTTTATCTCTACTTTTTTCTTGAAATTTAACAAGTTTTTTCTTGTGATTTAATTAGTTTATTCTCAACATTTTATCTTGACTTTTTCCTCGAAATTCCTCGAGTTTTTTGAAATTTAACAACTTTAATCTCGAGGTGGTTTTATTTTTTTATTATTGTTTGGCCCAAATCCTCTTCCGTATACCCTTATGTTGTTCTAAACTTGTATGGGTATGAGTTTCTGCTTTCTGTTGAATACAAAAGAAGATATTTTGAAGAATGTTGGTAATTTTTTTTTTTTTTTTTTCGCCCTACTATGGAAGTCAATGGCCACTGTCAACTGTCTGGTTACCAACATTATTCAAAATACTCAGTTTGGAACAACAGGGTGAGAAAATTATGACAGAATTATAATTTTTGGGTGAACTAACCCTTTAACCTTTTGAGCAGTACGGTCCCACATATGGGATTTAGAACATTCAGCGATGTCACATAACTGCCAGATTCAAACTGTGTTTTCGCGCTTTGGCTGCGAGACGGACGCGCTCAGCGCTTGTCATATATCACAACTATACAGTGTTTTCAGCCACATAATGTTTTTTTTTTTTTTTTTAAGGTTTCAGACATTTAAAAAATACATTTAGAGTTAAAAAAAATTATAAAATTATAAAAAGTTATAAAATACATACTGATGTCAGACAGCAGTGGAAGCGGCAATAACAATCCATTCAAATATAATTTGCCGACATTTATTCATATAAGACACACATAATCTTCCAGTTCACCAGCCTCTTACTTGCATATATTTCAGGAGAAACTGATGACACGCAGTGAAAAATACATCATGGAAGAAAGATGATACTGACAACACGACGATGGACAAGACAAAGCAGGTTACTTATGATATTAAACAAAGTCCCAGCTTTCAAACTGTGTAGTTTAAGATATTCAAACAATAAAAACCATTTTGTAGCTCTTTAATGTGTCGTGACCATGGTCGTGATAGATCGCTGTAGCGCCTCAGCTCAAGAGGCTCGTGAACCGATCATCTCTTCCTACTAGTCCATTTATAGCATGAAATAAACATGAATGAACATGAGAATGAATGTTGTTTCAAACGCGGAAAGACGTCAATACACATACTTTTTCAAGTTTAACTCCACCGTGGTTAATCTTCTAACTCCTGATTGCTTTGTCGGCCAAAATGGCGGATTCGGCATTCTGATTGGTTAAATCGCTTGTCAATCAAACTCCCTGCGAAGGGTCAATTAAGATATTTTTTAAACTCACACTTGAAAGGGCTAATATTACATGAAAACAGTTGTTACCATTATAAAAACATGATTTTGCAAGCACTAGCAGAAATGAATGTTAGAATAGACACAAAAAAGTGTCATTGTTGTCATTGGTGAATCTGGCCAATCATGAAACGATCTATCACAGCAATTCGTATGTATTTTGCGAGGTGGCTAATTCGTACAAAATTCGTACGACCCCACTCGTACTAATTCCAATTTTTTTTTGCTAAATCGTCCGTATCGTATGAATTCGCACGAATGACCTACCCCTAATCCCACCCCTAAACCCACTAGTAACTGGAGTTTAGACAAATCGTATGAATTTGTACGAGTAAGGTTGTACGAATTAGACACCTTATAAAATACGTACGAATTGGTCGTGAGATAGCGTTGGAAATAGCTATGACGTCATCATGCAGAGCTTGTGCAACTGATCGGGAGAAGCAGTGCAGAATGAGACAGTCGACTGCTCTCGAATACCTCTTGATGTACTTTAGCAAATGACAGAGTGACATGGTGCCATCTACAAACAAAATATCTAACCAGCGTGCACTGCTTCAGGTCAGATGCTGGTCATCTGCGCAGAGCCCCATGAAGTCAAACACACCTATTAACTCCAGAAGAATTATTAACAGGCTCAAAAAGAATTTGCCGGTAGAACTGAGTGCCCATGAGCAAAGATGGCAGATTTGAAATCATATTTCCAGGGATCCTTCTATGATTTCACAGTTAACGTGATGCTAACTGATAGCTATCTCTAGCTATTATAGATCTCCTTGGAATTAACACACACACACACACACATATTTACAAACATGGCGTTATACAGCAAAAATGTCAAAAGCATAGTGCCAAAAAATGTGTAAAAGAAAAACATGGAGTAGGCAGCAATGTTAGGATGGTCCCCTCAGAGAATAAAGAATCAGTAAGTGGGAATTCACATAGTATTCCATGAACCGGACCCCTACTTGGCAGCAGAGGACTCTCTAAGGACTGCTGTGACAATTCCACAGTATTGATTTTTGGTCTAGCAGGCTTGTATCTGCTGAGACTCTACAGTAAGGCCTCTGAATTGGGGAAGTTGTCTGTTTGTGTGTGAGTCAACATGTGTGTGTGTGTGTGTGTGTCGCTTTAATGGCCTCTCAAGCCGTCACCGAGTTAAAAACAATTTCAGTGAGGACAGGATAGGAGACGAGAGGAGAGGGTGGACAGATATCAGACATACTCACAGTGTTATGTGGATAGAGCTGTGGATTTCTCTCTGGAGGAATGAGTACAGCCCTGAGTGTTTCGACGTTGTGTATTCGGGCAGAGATAGATAAACAGTGCTGTTCTCTAAGGCCCACCATTCCTGGATTCAGTTTAATCAGTAACCGTAGGCCACAAATTACTTGACAGATACTGTACAAGCTTCCCAGAGATCTCAAAGATAGTTCTCCAAACTTTTTGTGAGTACAGATCTTTCTTTTTTTTCTTTCACTTGTTTAAATATGTGTCAGGTCATATTTTTTTTTACCACAAAATTGGAAGAATGTTGTTGTTGTTGTTGTTGTTTTAGCATAAAGAAATGAAGTCTATTTTAAGACCATTAAAGTTCATCCAAAAATGAATATGTCTTTTATTCAACTAATCCTTTAGGATTTAATGGTGCTAAATATAGACTTCATTTTCTTTATGCTAATTTCTTACTTTCTTCCTTTGATTTTGGAGTGAAAAATGACCCATTTCATGATGTGATATTCACCCTGTTGTTTTTGGATGAGACAGATGATTTTTAAACCCGGCTCTGTCAGCTTCTGTATATAACATGGTCTCTAAATTAACCTTGTGTCCGTATGAATTCAGTTAGACGGCATTCCCATTAGGAATGACCAATCAGGTGAACCCGACGTCTCTAGAATAATAATTCTGGAAGGCCACATTGCAAAAGAAAACCGATGTTCTGACCCCAGGGAAGGCCAATGAGTAAGTGAGGAGAGTGAGATGAGTAAGGTTCATTAGCATAATTACAGCTCTTGGAAAGTTTTGGTTTGATTAATGGTCGACACTCACGCTCTGACATTGGAAAACCAAGGCACGTAATTTGTTGGGTCTCATGGGGGGATTCTTGGTCTTCAGAACACAGCATCTGAATCTCTTTCATCTATTACACACAGTATCCGTTACAATATTTTTCTCCTAAACACACACACACAAATTACACTTAAAAAAGTATTTTAACAAGTAAAAAAAAAACAAAAAAAACATAAAAAACACCCACACATAAACGCACACATTTTAATTACACAGACATATACCAGAAAAACAGTAACAATCATACCGAATAAACCAAGAATAAAACCAGAAATATTTAAAACACACATTTTATAAAGTAAACCGTGTGAATGCAAATATGCATGTATTGCTATATGTAAAATAGAGCTTTCTATGACTGTATACATCTACTTACAACCATATGTCGGGTTCAGACTACATGATATCAGCCCAATTTTGGCATGATCCGTTTGATGTAGGGTGTCTTGCTGATTCATAAACAACAATGGGCATTGGGACACAACACAAGAACTGATCATTTTATCTCATGTAGTGTGTCATATTGGATAACAACCGACGTCGCATCTGTGATGCTTCAGAATGTCCCAACAAAAAGACTAGCATGTTTAATTTTTCTCGGTCCTCCACAAAGGGTTCCATCACATCTATGACGCTGACCAATAGGAGCATAAAAACTCTTCTGTACACAGCTTTCAAATATGGTGAAACAAAAGAGACGATAGTATTGGTGCTGCTAGGTTAAATTATGCATTGGAGAAAAAGGTTTGTGGAGCTATGGCTTTTCTTTTCTGTGCCAGCACAACACACAACACTTTGGTAGCCACTGTTTATTTACGCTCTTGTTTCCGGAAATCAGTCATTAGTGTAACCCCTCCAGTTTGAACCGCTTGCTTTAAGAGGGACTCAAACTCTGGTCCATCCGCATGGGAGTCAGGTGCCTTAAAGGTGCCCTCGAATGAAAAATTGAATTTATCTTGGCATGGTTAAATAACAAGAGTTCAGTACATGGAAATGACATACAGTGAGTTTCAAACTCCATTGTTTCCTCCTTCTTATGTAAATCTCATTTGTTTAAAAGACTTCCGGAAAACACTCCGGATCTCAACATAACACTGACTGTTACATAACAGTCGGGGGCTCCGCCCCCAATATTTGCATATATGCCAGCCCCTGTTCGACGCATTAGACAAGGAAAGCAGTATTAACGTCTGGATCTGTGCACAGACGAGGTAAGCAAGCGAGAACAACAGCGAAAAATGGCAGATGGAGCAATAATAACTGACATGATCCATGATATCATGATATTTTTAGTGATATTTGTAAATTGTCTTTCTAAATGTTTCATTAACATGTTGCTATCGTTTCTTACTGTATTCATGGAGACAAGAGTCTTTGCTATTTTCATTTTTAGACATGTGCAGTCTGTATAATGCATAAACACAACTTCATTCTTTATAAATCTCTCCAACAGTGTGTAATGTTAGCTTTAGCCACGGAGCACAGCCTCAAACTCACACAGAATCAAACGTAACCATCTAAATAAATACTTTACTCACATAATTCGAAGCATGCATACAGCATGCATGACGAACATCTTGTAAAGATCCATTTGAGGGTTATATTAGCTGTGTGAACTTTGTTTATGCGATGAATATAGAGTCCAGAGCTCGTGTGGCAGAGGTAGCGCATCTCTTAAAGGGGCCACGCTGAAAAAATCAGTGCATAGTTAATGATGCCCCAAAATACGCAGTTAAAAAAAATTAATTAAAAAAAATCTATGAGGTATTTTGAGCTGAAACTTCACAGACACATTCAGGGGACACCTAGGACTTATATTACATCTTGTAAAAAAAAAACAATCTAGGGCACCTTTAACAAGGAGGTTAAAGACCACAGTTTCTAGCATCAGTTGCTAGAGCGCCTCTTGAGTTCAGGGGAGTGAGGTTTACATACACAGCTCTTACTAGCTTACGTCTGTTTCACTCACCCCCCTAAACCTCACTCCCATCCAGGTCACGGCACCAATGTAACCCCTCCTGTTCAAACCGCCCCCTCTAATCAGGACTCAAACCCAGGTCCGCTGGTATGGGAGTCGGGCACTCTAACAAGGAGGCTAAAGACTACAGTCTCTAACGTCAGTCGCCTCTTGAGTTCAGGGGAGTGAGGTTTACATACACAGCTCTTACTAGCCTACATCAGTTTCATTCACCCCCCTAAACCTTACTCCCATCCAGGTCACGGCACCAATGTAACCCCTCCTGTTTGAACCGCCCCCCTCTAATCAGGACTCAAACCCAGGTCCGCTGGTATGGGAGTCGGGCGCTCTAACAAGGAGGCTAAAGACCACAGTCTCTAACGTCAGTCGCCTCTTGAGTTCAGGGGAGTGAGGTTTACACACACAGCTCTTACTAGCTTACGTCTGTTTCCCTCACCCCCCTAAACCTCACTCCCATCCAGGTCACGGCATCAATGTAGCCCCTCCTGTTTGAACTGCCCGCTCTAAGCGGGACTCGAACCCGGGTCCGCTGGCATAGGCGTCGGGTGGTCTAACAAGGAGGCTAAAGACCACAGTCTGTAGCGTCAGTCGCCTCTTGAGTTCAGGGGAGTGAGGTTTACACGCACATCTCTTACTAGTCTACATCTGTTACACTAGTTCCGCCTTTTCACACACAAGTCGTCAAAGATGGCAAACAACGATAGGTCGGGAAGCAATGTGTAGCCTGACATGTTTCTTGTCCACAACACAAAAAATCTAGGAGTCGAAATCACATAATCTGACACAGTGACTATCGTAACAGACAAAACTATCATGTAGTCCGAGCCTAACATATAACAGGCAACAAACACACACTCAGACATACTGTGATAATATTTACACATGAATGTCACAGTTAAAATGAATGCACAAGATAAAAAATATATATATCAAAGTAGCAATTATCAAGAACAACAGCACAAGTATTATTTTTATCAAAGAAAAAAAAACAACAACCATAGTTTGGTACCAATTGACATACCATTCAAAATTAAGACAAAAATATGCAATACTTTTGGTTGCTAAATATTAGTGTAACGTGCACATGTTTATTTAATGTGTTAAACTACACCTGTGTGTGTAGCTTTTAGGAAGGACACATGGGTAAACCTGAGCATATCTTAGTCCATGCATCCACTAATATGACCTTCGGTCCAATTGATTAAAAGTAAGAACACCATGTTCTCTAAGGTCCATGATTCATGGGCCCAGTTTAATCAGTAACCGCAGGCCGCAAATTAGATACAAGCTTCACAGAGATTTCAAAGATAATTCTCCAAATTTCCTATGAACACAAATCCTTTTTTATTATTCACCCTGAACTAAATTAGTTAAAAACTTTGTGAATCTTGTGAAATATGCACAGTCACTTTAAGGTATATTATTAAAATTATATATCATGTATAATTTTATTCTTTTTTATTTTTAATTAAATTTAATAAACTGTGTAGTATATTAAAATAAAGAAATATACCTTTAATACAGCTTAAATGTAATTAAAAAATTATAGAAATGTTAGGAAAAAAAACTGAGGAGAAGTTTGTTCTGAATAAAAGCAAAACATTTTTGCATCATTTGTTTGTAGATACCAGTTGGTTTGATTTTTTGTTTTATCTAATGTAAAGAAATTATACATTTTTAAAGTATACTTTGGGGCCACTGTACACCACACATCTGAGCTCAAACAACTCAGAGAGATTTTACGCATTTAACGCAGGTCTGAATCCAGACAGACGGGATAGTGACGCTATCTCCAACACTAATCCGGTAAGTGCTAACGTAAACAACCTGTGAGCGCACATGGCATGATATCTGTTCTGGAACTCAGTCAGTCGGCTAAATCAACTCATATGTTTCCTCAAAGAACTCACTTTAACAGCCTCCACATCAGCTACACTTTCAACTCTCTCTCTCTCTCTCTCTCATTCATTCTCACTCTCCCTGTCTGCTTCCTTATCTTCCGCAGGTCTATTTAAGTTTAGATTCAGTAAAAGGCCAATAAAGAACCAGTTTAAATTCTTCATATTGCATACACACACTCCATTACTATGAATATTGAATTTATTGGCATAAGCTGAAAAAAAGAGAGAGGAAGGCACTCATCGGCCATATCAATTCACACAGTCTGAATTTCACAGAAGCCCCTTCTCTCCGCTGTGGAAAGTACAGCGTCTGGTCCTTGGAGAGAGTGTTTATTTGGCAGGTTTAGAGGTTTATGAGGCACAATGTAATTAAGGAAGCCTGGAGAGAATGCTGTGCGTGTCAGTATTGTGGGGGGAGAGGTAGACTGAGATCTCATTATCGCAGAAATGGTAAAGACATGGTAACCCCGTTCTCTCACTCTCACACACAAAATTTGCAGTGTGTGAGACATTACAGAATTACAGTCAGGTCTGTGATAATAACATTAAAGGTCCCCATAATCAGGTCATGAGGTAGTCAGTTTATTCGCACATTGATATTTTACAGAACATAAGGCCAATAATTTATCAGTAGTTTATGACTGGATCGTTAAGGCTCTCAGATCTATTTTCTAGCCTTGTTTTAATGCTCCCTTTATTCCCATTTCAATGAAAAACTTTACTCAGGACAGCAGTTTCAATATGCTAAAAGAATGTGAATGCGCCCTATTACTATTATTATCACAGTTCCTTTCCAAACTTCACATGTATAGACTATATAGAGGTTAAAGGGTTAGTTCACCCCAAAAAAAAAAAAAAAAAAAAAAAAAAACAAAAATTACTCACCCTCATGTCGTTCCAAACCTGTAAGACATTCGTTCATCTTCTGAACACAAATGAAGATCTTTTTAATGAAATCCGAGAGTCACAGAGAACTATACGTTCACGAGAACTATACGTTCACTTAAGACATAACCAACTATGTTTGCTAGGATACTCGCTAAGACGGGCATGTTGACATAATTTTTGTATGAATTTGTCCGCTGAAGTGCAAGACTTGAAAGAGAACTCAGTATTTGCGCGCTGACTGAAATAAGCGTGTGCGCGCTTCGGATGAGCGCACACATCTTCTCACAGCGCGTGCGAGTTCACTTTCGCGTCTTGTTCGTGAAGGTTTAAATCAGCAAGGCTTAAATGAGTTAGTTTAAACACAGAAAGAAACGTGTGCTGTTCGGGTCTCACCTGCGCTCGCGCGCTATCAAAACCCGGGTGACGGCATAAATGACTGGACATTAGAGCATACGGCGCTCGCAGTTAACAGTTTACAAAGAGTGACTGTTTTGTCCACGCTTTCTGATTATCGTTGTTGTAACGTTTTGCGCATCCATCGACTGAAACATACATTATCTGAACTCTGTCTATTTTCCATGTTGCTAATTTAAACAAACCATATTAACCAATAGATGCGTCGTCATTTGAGATGGGCCGCGGTGCAAGTGCATACCGAACCGGAAGTGGAGAACCGTATGGTTCTTTTTTTTTTTACCGAGAACCATTGCACCCCTAATACCAGAGTCCTGATCGGGAGGTAACGTCCGATTCCGATCGAGTCTGAAACCACGTGATCGGGCCCAATTTCCGATCACGTGATCGGATCTGGGCTTCCCTAATTAATGTCAGAATTTTCATTTTTGGGTGAACTAACCCTTTCATTTTGTTATTTTTTTCCTTTATATCAGTGGATCTCAAACCGGAGCAAATTTCCAAGGGGGCCACAGGATTACTTTGTAAAATTAAAAATATATATATATATAAACATCAATAACTTTTTAATCAATAACTAAAAATAAACAACTATTGTTATTATTCAAACAACATACAGTCATTGAAACTACATGAATCACAAAATGAATAATGGTTAATTTAATGTATAAATACTCTCCATTTTTTTTTCAATAAAATTTGTAGAATATCATTGAGAAACAATATGGACAAGTTCCAAATACACAGCATAAAGTACTAAAAATAATCTATATGGCTGTGGCAAATGATATTTCTGTTCACTTACATTGTATCAGTAGCATGAATATTCACTTCTTTCATCTACTTTTGTTTGCCACAGAAGAAAAACGATCATTCTGGTTAGAAATGATGATCAGTAAATGTGAGTGATTCAGAGCAATAATTTCTTAAAAAGAAAACAACACTAAAAATAAATTATTGATGCATTATTAAAGTAACAGTGAAAGAACCCTCTAGGCACCATTTGAATGTGCTTCAAATATCCTACTAGGCGTACTAAAGAACTTCAATATTTCAGTGCCTTAAAACTTTTTTAAATTGTTATTGAAGAGTTACTGGAGGAACTAAAGAAGACTGTTACTGCCTCAGAGTAATAAAAATGTAAAATAAAAAGCTAATTGCTACTTTATTTCACATAATTGTAACTTTATTTCCCCACAAGGTGACGGTGTGTCTCACAACTGCAATTTTGTTTCATGTAATTGCGACATGCAACTCAGAACGTGAAATTATATCTCGCAATGTGACTATTTCCTATACTTGAATTATGTTTACTTTGAGATGAATATAATTAGGAACAACTTAGTCTTTGGCGTTCTTGTGAAAACTTGCTTTTTAGATTGGATTCGATTTTATTACGTTCCTCGTTAATTTTCTCATAGCCAACATGAATTGAAAGTATAGGAAAAATGAATTTAAATGCCACTTTTGCTAATCTAAATTATATGGATACTTGAATAATCTGGTTTGGTTGGCTTTAATTACAATTAAAAGGAAAACATTTTGGAGTGGCATATGGAGAAAGGCAGCTGTCCATTACAGAGAGAGTAGTTAGCAAGAGAGAGAGAAAGAGAAAGAGAAAGAAAGAAAATAAGAGATAAGTGCATTTCTGGCACATTACAAAGAGTGAGACACCACAGTGATGGGAAGTGTGGAAAAAGGGGTTTAAGGCAATTCAATTGAATGCACTTTCAAATCTAGTTTTTGATTATATAATTATTTATAAGTTTGCTTTCTATTGCTTTGGGCTCAAAAGCAATAGAAAACAAAGTGCATCACAGCCTTCCAGTCTTTGAAATTCAAACTGAATATTAAGAAATATGACGAAAAGGGACAAAAAGACTTTTTACACACAAATCATTACATATGCTGTGCACATATGGTGAGTAAACTGCATGTGTTGATGTTTGATGCGTAGGCTGTAGTGATTTATCAAATCTGTGACCCATTAGTGTTTGTCACAATCTAGGAAATGATGTGATTATTCTACTCTCCGAATGATGCTCCCAAGGAAACTTTGCCAGATTTGTTCTAGTCTAAGAAGCTATTCACATGAAGAATGTTCATTAAGAGAGTCATTTTGCTTGGGACTAGAATCTGGCTGTGATTTTTTGACTAAAGTCTGTGTCTGGGAGACTGTCCCAAATGCTGAGCATACCGTGTGATTGTTTGTTTGTCCTATACAATTGTGTCCTGCTAGATTGTACAATCTGACCCTAGTGCAATCTTGGGGAAAAGTTGTTCATTTGTTAATATTATGAACAACCCCAGTAATTATTCTGCTAGGACACCTGTGGGGGGGAAAACATGTCTCAAAATATTCTTGTGACCAGATGGATAAAATTTAAAAAGTACCTCAAAAAAGTGTAATTGGAATTGGTTTTATATTTTATGTCCAATGCGATGAAACTTTTGTGGGCCATTGTACATGATATTAGACTTTAGAAACAACTGACAGTATTACACATACACCCACAAATCAATTGCTATGCTCCTAATGGTTCTTCATTAGATGCCTGTTGTTGGAGTAGAACGTACTGCAACCTGAAAATTTGTCACTTTTATAACTTCTGTAGAGGCTAAGATTCATTAAAAACAGATTTATTTAAACTCATTCTACTCTACAATGAAAGAGATCTTTTACAATCCCTAAGAGTTATATCAGAAAGCGAAATCATTAGACGCCTGGCGTAATAGAAGTGCAATCAAAAAATTCTGTCACTTTTAGAACTTTGGCAAATACTAAGATTCATTGAAACTGATTCACTTAAACGGCTTCTGTCCAACAACAAAAGAGATCTTTTATAATCCCCAAAAGTCATTTCAGAAATTGAAATCATTAGATGCTTGTTGTAGGAGTAGAGCTTCAACCACAAATTTTGGTCACTTTTAGAACTTCAGCAGAGGCTAAGATTAATTGAAATTGATTCATTGAAACTGATTCAGTCCAGTGATGATCTATTACAATCCCTTAAAGTTATTTCAGACAGCAAAATTGTGGCAAAAAAAAATCAAAGTGTGCACTTAGCTAAACAGTTCAGTTATTAGATTATACAATTTCTGCATTGAGGCTGTTTATTCAATAACCTAGCATAAAACATTCACATAATGGAGCATGAGGTGTTGATTCAGCAGTAGAAATGGCTTGGTGTACCCATTTCAATGATATAAGCGTTTATAGCACCATTGTCCCTGCAATTTACTGTCCGCCGTCAGAGCTTAGCTGGTGAAATGGTAAATATTTTGCACCAGAGAAGAGATGCTGTTCACTGTCTAAAGGGAATAAGTCTCTGTCCACAGGATGTAAAGCAAGAAATTGAAATCAGACAGGCAGGAAGTCCTTGTAGCAAAGGTACAGAGACAGAAAGCTGATCCCTGTGCACTAATTTGTTATTTTTAAACACTTTTGCTGCCAAAACAGCCCTGACCCATCAAGGCATGGACACTGCCACTGCCGACTTGCCTTCTTCCCATAGTGCATCCTGGTGCCACGTGTTCCCTAGGTGACATACACGCACCCAGCCATCCACGTGATGTAAAAGAAAACGTGATTCATCAGACCAGGCCACCTTCTTCCATTGCTCCATGGTGCAGTTCTGATGCTCATGTCACTTTTGGCAGTCGACAGAGGTCAGCATGGGCACCCTGACTGGTCTGCAGCTATGCAGCCCCATACACAACAAACTGTGATGCACTGTGTATTCAGACACAGAACGAGCATTAACTTCTTGAGTAATTTGAGCTACAGTAGCTCGTCTGTTGGATCAGACCACATGGGTCAGCCTTCGCTCCCCATGTGCATCAATGAGCCTTGGTTCAAATGCCCCTGTTGCCAGTCCACCACTGTTCGTTCCTTGGACCACTTTTGATAGATACTAACCACTGCAGACCGGGAACACCCCTCAAGAGCTGGAGTTTTGGAGATGCTCTGACCCAGTCGTCTAGCCATCACAATTTAGCCCTTGTCAAACTCGCTCAAATCCCTATGCTTGCCCATTTTTCCTGCTTCTAACACATCAACTTTAAGGACAAAATGTTCACTTGCTGCCTAAAATATCCCACCCACTAACAGGTGCCATGATGAAGAGATAATCAGTGTTATTCACTTTACCAGTCAGTGGTCATAATGTTATGCCTGATTATTTATATATATTATATATATATATTATATATATATATATATATATATTATATATATTATATATATATATATATATATATATATATATATATATATATATATATATATATATATATATATATATATATATATATATATATATATATATATATATATATATATATATATATATATATATATATATATATATATATGCAGTTAAAATACTATATAAAGTAGCTTTATAAATACACTTACTGCTATAAAATCATTTTGTCTACACTAACATCACTGCAATGTTATAGAAGCAGGTTTGTAACACAACTCCCCCTCAAACAGCCTTTTTACAACCCATATTGATCCATACTGTTTAAGAATTCAACCCAATGGCTTCTGGGTAATTAATGCTGGCTTTAAAGCAAACATCATCGTTCTTTGGGAAAATGTGTTTGGTTTTAGGGGTTTGGAGAGAGGAAAAAGAGAGCACATAACTCTTTAAAATCATACTGACATGCACAGACCATGTGTAGTCTATATATGTGTGTGCACACACTTTGTACAGCTTTAGGCCTTAAGGACCACATAAATATGTTAACCTATGTTTAAGATTTGAAAAATGCCTTAATGGTCCAATTAACTAACTTACATATGAAAAAACAAAACAAGAGAACACATAATATATCAACAAAACAGGCTCTGTTCCAAAGTGAGCTGCATACCGTGACAAAATTATTATAGGCATAGGAAGCATGCTGTTTCAAAAGGTAGATGGGTTTTTTAATAAATTATATTGCTGTAGAAGATGACACCTTTTTTGCCAAATTCAAAAGGTGCAGTCACATTAGCAAAACTTCAGTGAGATTTTGTAGCAAAAATGGTCCAATGTTTATCGTCAATAGTTTAGCGATGAATGAAGCACAGCTTACACACAAGTCACTTTCATACCAAGCAGCTTTCTGTTGCGTAGATTCCTATTAAAATGACTGGATTTCAGCTATGACAATTCGGCTATCAAGATTAAATGTGACAGCACCTTAACACCATGTCTGACAGGACTACGAGATGTGACAAAATTTCAACCAATCAGTAGAGTGTGTGGGCTCTATGTAGTGGATAACTACATGATCAAATTCATAAAAATGACACCATTTTAACATTATAAAAAATACATACTAAGTGACTGAAACAATCTTTGTCGTAGAATATGCTTCACACTGAGTTCACAGTTGGAAGGTTTTTGTTTCCTTTCAATAAAGCTATAAAAGTCACGCAAAATGACGGTGGCGATAGCCTCGTGGGCAGCACGCCGACATATGGCACGGTTGCGCTTCGGGCACCCCGAGTTCAAGTCCCAGCTTGAGGACCTTTCCCGAACCTGCTCATGTCCTGTCAAAAATCTACACTGTCCTATCAAATAAAAAGCAAAAACAGCAAAAAAAAAAAAAAAGTCACTCACATTCCATTATTTTAACATTAAATAAAGCATATAACCAGTACATGAGATTATCATTCCAGTCCACCCCTGTTCCTTCCTTGGACCACTTTTGATAGAAACTGACCACTGCAGATCAGGAACACCCCACGAGAGCTGCAGTTTTGGAGATGCTTTGACCCAGTCGTCTAGCCATCACAATTTGGCCCTTGTCAAACTCGCTCAAATCCTTACGTTTGCCCATTTTTCCTGCTTCTAACATATCAACTTTAAGGACAAAAATGACACCATTTTAACATTATAAAAAACACATACTAAGTGACTGAAACAATCTTTGTCATAGAATACGCTTCACAATGAGTTCACAGTTGGAAGGTTCTTGTTTCCTTTAAGTAAAGCTATAAAAGTCACGCAAAATGTCGTGGGCAGCACACCGCACGCCATAACATCAAGTTGTTGACTACACTGTTCAATATCAGTCACATGAGGTTCCATTAAGACAAGTTAGTACGCTGTCTTAGAAGAAATAATGTTAGCAAGGAAGCTAGATTTTGGAACAGAGCTAATGTTTTGGAGAATCATACAGACACATACACTCCAACCCATGTGTGTGCACAAACACAGCAGGCAATAGAGATGCTATTAAATAGTAATTGGCTTCTTGAGAAGTAGAAAGGATAGTCCAAGCTTCTAGTTAAAATCATCTTTGAGCCACACAAACACTCACCCACACCAACTCGCTCTCACTGCTTCCTCTCAAGCTTCTGACAGTAGATTAAACCACAGCGACTCATCAAAGGTTTGTATATGCCTTGATTTCTGCCTTGCTACTAATTCAGAGCAGCTCTGTGCATTTGTATGTATGTGTGCTTGTGGGAGAGAGAGAGTGCTTGTAGGGTCACAATACATCAGGTTTGAGTATAATCTTGTAATGGTCCAGATTGTTACAGATTTATACCTCCTAGTGTTGGACGCTTCTCAAGAGGCGGCAATTCAATAATTGATTCAGACAGAGGAGAACCTCTCGGTCTCTTAAAATGATTGAGGTAGGGTATGGCGCGCACGAAAGAGAGAGAGAGAGAGAGAGAGAGAGAGAGAGAGAGAGAATGTGGCGATAGCCCTTCAACAAGCCTAGCTTACTTGTGAGATGGCTGAGGAGAACAATGACAAGCTTTTTATTGTAATATGATGTCATGAATTTATTCATCCAAAAACAGAAACTTGTACCAAAGACTCATTTCTCCAGTACTCACTCTTCTGCAACTGTAACAGTGACAATAATGAGGTCAGTAAAGAAAAGCGTGACTGAAATTCTCTTCAACTGTTATGACTGGTTGCAGATGGATCTCTTTTCTGCAGTGCAGCAGACATAGACATTCATTACTGATGTACTATTGTCATTGACAAATAAGGTCTTTAAAAGTGTAAAAAAAAAAAAAATCATAGTTTTATTAAGTGTTAACAATGAGATGATGTGATTTTTCTAATCAATTAACACAGCTTTTATCATTTTTTTTTTTTTACAAGATGGACAAATTTGTCACCAAAAAAGTCAATTCGGTTTAACCAAAATTTCGGTTTTAACGAAATTACACTTTTTTGGTTCTACCGAATGACGATATTTTCAAACAATGCTAGCTTGCTAGCTAGCTAACAAAAGGACCATTAAACATTTTATATTTAGTACAAGTTTTTAAAATATTACAACATTTTCCATGTTTTACAGCAGTTGTACCAAATGACCTGATGTTTCAGGACATGCGTATGAGCAAGTGAACAAAAAAAAAAGAGAGAGTAAGTTACTTTGCTTCACGACCATGTGGTCCTTTGCAGGTGTCTGAATGATGTCACATCCTTTCACATGATACTGACTTGATCCAAAATGGTCCCCTTTATATTGGTTACTACGAATGACATCAATGAAATTCATTTTTCCAGACATTCTTTCTCATAACAAAGCAACGACTTCTACACGTAATCTTAATACCATTTTGCACTATGTTAATATATGTCATTATAAAATCATGCCAGAATAAAATATTTATTTATATATATATATATATATATATATATATATATATATATATTTATATATATATATATATATATATATATATATATATATATATATATATATATATATATATATATATATATATATATATATATATATATATATATATATATATATACACGCACATACATTTATTACATTTTAAGATATTAGAATCACAAATGAAATGGCAGTATCGGCCTTTGGACTGTTAAACCAAATGACCTTTTGACACTTCAAAATCTTTAAAATACCTTTCTATGTAGCAAAATATAAATAAAACCTTTTGGATTCAATAAAATAGATCTAGATGTATTACCTTACACCTATACTTTAGATGTCATATCTTTGTTTTTTATTATTATTAAGGCCTTTGGACAAAAAAAAAGACCCATCACGTCATTGACCCATATATATTATTATATAATTCAGTTTCTACTATTTTAACTTTAAAGAATCCTGAAAACAAGTATCACTATTTCCACAGAAATATTAAGAAGCACAACTGTTTTCAACATTGATAAGAAGAAATTTTCTTGAGCACCAAATCAGCATTTTAAAACGATTTTTGGAAGGATCATGTGACACTGAAGACTGGAGTAATGGATGCTGAAAATCTGAGAACAGTCTGTAACATTACTGAGATCTCTTATGAAACTCTAGACGAGACACTGTGTCCTAAGTTTCCAAAGAAAAGCCAATTTTCTGTCCGCACTGAAAGTGAAAATGCAGTGTAACGCTACACAAAACCAGTCAGAACATATTTAATACAGTCATGTAGAGCAGGATTTAGAGCCAATTACATTATTTGGTGGGTGGGGCTACTCAACAGTTCAGCCAACAAATATCACTTCTGATTAGGACAAGAACTCACTTATAAATGGAAGAGGGAGCTTTTATCACTTCTTTCTTTCTTCTCCCTGCAATCAAACAATCAGAAGCATTTGTCTCCTCTGTTGTCTGAGGGCTGTTAGTAAGACACTCACTGGCTGGTATTACCACAAGAAAGGCTTAAAGATCGATTCTACCAAATCCTCACTTAAGTGAGTTGCATCAAGATATCCACTCACATACATAATGTCATCAAAAAGCAACACAGAGGCTATTTTGTTCAGAAATACAAACTCCTTAAATCTCTAAAGCTGATCCCTGCTTTATCAGATGATGGTTGAGCTACTCTACTAGCAAACGGAACGATAAACAAATAGAATCCAGCTTGTGAGAATGAAATATAGACATAAACCAACAGTGTCATTTTGATAGCTTTGTTTTAGTTGATATTTTAAGATCAAGAGATATTAATTTGGTTTTTGAATCAAGTTGTCATTTCTTAAAATGTTAACAACAATTTTAACAATTGAAAAGTTTTTGTTGTTTTTTTTGTTTTGTTTTTTTTAACTTTACAAAAAAAGAGTTCCATCAAATTATTCGTTTTATTTCCATGGTTTAAAACAGGCATTAGAAATGGAATGAAACAGAAACCAAAAGCAAAGTATTTTATCAGAACCTAGCAAAAAAATATGAACGACATCCCTTACAACTGTTCCACTAAAAATATAATATTTGTATTCTTCCACACAGAAGTCTCCATACATAAGTGCTTAATATACTAGGACAGTGGCTTTGGAAGACCAAATTTTGCACCTTGTTGACAATAAATAGTGTGCTGTTTACAGACAAACTAATGAGCCCATCATTTTTTGAGGGCATCTAAAATCAGAGGGAAATGATAGATGATTTAGATGATTTACAACCCTGGTTGTAAGCCTAAACTTGATGTAAACTGGAAACTTGTCCCTTCAAATCTGATTGGTCGATTGGAATGTTGATCCAGGATCATGTTGTACTTGGTGAAATCATGTTCACCACAGACAGATGGATGAGACCAGAATCCACAAGCGCAAGTAATTAAAATGAATTTGGGAAGGTGGCCCAGGAACATTGAAAATATAATTTCAGCTCAGAATAGTCTAAAATGTATTTCTGTAGCTCAAATAGCAGAGTATAGTGCACGCTAAACCAAAGTCATGGGTTTGATTCTCAGGGAATGCAAGAAATGATCAACTTAATGCACTCAACTAAATAAAAAATAATATATATGCCAATTTTTTAAGACAACAAAATAATGTTCATCTAATAAATACTTCTCTCATTAAAACTAAAAAAAAAAAAAACATTAATGAAATACCTTTAAATTCCACATAAAACTTGGTTCAAGAAACAAAAGGAGGGTAACAATCAATTAATCATTTTAAAATGAAAAGAAAAAAAAATCATCTGCCATCACACATGAATAAAATCAGCAAACAAACAAATTCAACCATAATTATTCATGCCCAACAGCAAGCTGGGAGGAAAGTGAATTAGACTGAACCACAAAACATTTTTTCAGCATAAGCCTGTTTGAACTAAAAAAAAACAAACAAACACACACATCAATCCAACTCACCTGCTTCTTAGCATACCCATAATGCTCTTCTGTGGTTTTGGCCATGAAAGCTCTACAGCTCAATATCACCAACTAATGGCCTGGCATGGCTGTGAACATTTTAAAGGGTTATTTCACCCAAAAATGAAATTTCTGTCATTAATTACTCACCATCATGTCGTTCCACACCCGTAAGACCTTTGTTTGTCTTCAGAACACAAATTAAAGGGATGATTGATTATTATTATTTTTTTTTTAACTTTAGTTAGTGTGTAATGTTGCTGTTAGAGCACAAAAAACATCTGCAAAGTTACAATGCTCAAAGTTCAAAGCAAAGGGAGATATTTGCTTTTAAAGAAATCGCTTTTTAAGGACTACAACAAACGGCTGGTAGAGACTACACCACATTCCTCCCGGGTTAGTGACATCACCAACCCTAGAATTTACATAAACCCCGCCCCCGGAAAAGGGGGTGAGGCCATGTTATAATTCAGTACGTAACACAAATGCAATAGCATGTCATAAAAGCAAGATAACAACAAAAGTTATAACCGTAATTAAACTAAACTATTCCTGTTCTATCTTCATGCAACATATATTCTCTGGCTCTTACAACAGTTCCCACATGAGCGATTTATAGATTATCATGACAGAATATGCTAATCAATGACTTTAAGATAGTTAACTCCACATCAGCTACATACATTTATCAACTAACTATTTAGAAACATCCTGTTGCACTCTACTGTTGTCACTTCTTCTTGAGTCCGACTCCAGTTTGAACATAAAATGCTGAACAATTTCTGACATTTTCAGTGAGTTTGTGTGGCATAATGGGAGTTTTTAACATGAGCTCTTGAAACGCCGCCCTCTTCTTGGGAGCAGCAACTCATTTGCATTTAAAGGGACACACAAAAACAGAGCGTTTTTTGCTTACCCTCAAAAAGTGACAAATTTAACATGCTATAAAAAATTATCTGTGGGGCATTTTGAGCTAAAAAAAAAAAAGCTTTTTATTGTATTGTTTTAATTTTGTGCAGCACTTTGGAGACTGTTGTGGTTGGTAAAATGTGCTATAGAAATAAAGTGGATTGGATTGGATTGATAAAACTTCATATGCATACTCTGGGGACATCAGAGACTTATTTTACATATGGTAAAAGTGGCATTATATGTGACCCGATCTGGCGAAATGAGTCGAAAGTCGCAACGTTCTATTTTAAGATATGGGCCGATTATGTGGAAAAACAATGAAAAAAATCGATTTTTTTTTTTTAAGCTAATTTCAAAGAACAGACTTTCAAAAATAATCTCCCAAAGTTTCATAGTCCAGATAATTGAGTAAAGGTATTTAAATGGCTATTAAATTTGACATTTACTAAATTACCTGGAAATGAATCTCTCAACTCCTCTCGTCACTTATGAGCATTTCCCAGTATCCACTGAAAAGTCACTATCTCTGCTCTACAAATATGGTGTTACACGTTGTATAGAACTAATCAAAAAGCTTAGAAATGCAAACACACTGACCTAAACGCTGATTTTTAACAATGGGAAGCCCCGTTTCGACTGACAGGCACGCGATCGGTCCAGCCATCCTCCTGTCAGACTAGCGCGCCCGTCTATGAGCGCGCCTTATAAAATAAAACTCCCATTTGCGTGTCTCTCTTTAAAAGCCAATAAAAATTGAATCCATATAGGTAGCACAAAAATTGTTTTTGCATACAAAACCAGACAATTTAAACTTTCTTATCAAGCCTCCAACATGCTTCTGTTGTGTTGTTTTCACCCTCTAATGAGTCTGAGTAATATTCGTTTACAACAAAAATAGCACAGCAGCTAACTGAATACAAGTATGTATATTTCACGTGCTCATAACTTCATGAAAAATGCACAGATCATAAAAATCGCACATCAATATTTAAAGCAGATTCTCCAGATTAAAATGAATCCAAAATCAATATAATATATTGCGTTGATCACAAGATATTACTCACGGAATGATTTAACATAGTTGGCTAAAAACTTGTCTCTCATCTCTCCAGGATGCAGTGTGTATCCAATGTTCCCGGACCCTTCCATGTTCGTTTTCCAACGTGGACTAACACAAAATAGATATCATTTTAAATCTTAGAATCTCATCTTTTTAATGCATCTAACCATTTTGAAAAACTCCTAACGAGTGCTGAGAAGTGCCTCTAAACCAGAGTTTACCGCCAGTTGGCGCCACCTGGCTGCGGAAAAAATGAACAACAATTTTTCAAATTATTCTTTATAATATCACCACGAAATTTGAACCAGATGCAGCTCACATATAGGAGAGCATCACCAAAAAAAGAAGTTTTAGCGATCTTATTGTGTTCCTGAGTTATTCCATGTCAAATAAAAAAAGAAAAATTATTTTAAAAAAATTATATATATATTTTGTCTTTTATCAGCTGTCTCTCAGCAAGAAAATGTCCAAATGTAATGTTATTTATATTTTCTTAACATTTAAAATGTTTTCTATCAAATGATACCTACCTTTTGATTCTCCTTGCTAGAGTTTTTGAGTTATGAGTCTTTACTTTTGTGTGTGTCGCTCAGAAAAAAAAAAAAAAGAACTCTAAAAAAGCCTTCAGGTCTTAAAGGGTTAATTCAAATAAATACTTTAAAATAATTGGAGCTTCAGCCTGGTTTAGCATTTATATATATATATATATATAAATGTATTTGGTCAAATTAAGCTGTAAAATAAATAGTTTATCCTTTTAAATGCAATGGATTTTGAAAGATATCAACAAAAAAACGGGCAAAAAACTTTAAAGGCGATTTTCTCAGGTTTTCAATTGGAAAAAGAGGGCAGACGACCATAATTAAAATGGGTATATCTTTAAAACCATTCAAGGTATAACTTTGACTAGGATATCATTTTAAAGCTTATCGTCTCATCTTTCCATTGATACAAAAATCTCAATTTTGAAATTTGGGTCACTGTGACTCATTTTGCTGGATCAGGTCACATATGACCCCTTTAAGATGTTTTTGATGAAATCTTAGAGGTATTTGACTCATCCATAGCAATTTAACCAACACTTTCAAGGTCCAGAAAGGTAATAAAATAGTCAGCATGACTGCAGTGGTTCAACATTAATTTTATGAAGTGATTAGAATACTTTTTTGCACAAAAACAAAACAAAACAAAAAACAACTTTAATCAACAATATCTTCTCTTCTGTGTCATTCTCATACGTTGTTTACATTCAGCACTTCAAGGTTCTAAGTTAGAACGCCGACTCATTGTTCATGCGAGCAGCACGACACATGCGTGTGATGCTGATGCAGGAGCCAGCCAATAACGAGTCGGCGTTCTGATGTATATTTCAAACAGTATTCTCGTCACTTCATAAAATTAAGGTTGAACCACTGCAGTCACTTTGACTATTTATACGATGTCTTTAGTACCTTTCTGGACCTTGAAAGTGTTGGGTAAAGTGCTGTCTATGAAAAAAAACCTCAGATTTTATCAAAAATATCTTAATTTGTGTTCTGAAGATGAACAAAGGTCTTACGGATGTGGAACAGAATTTTCATTTTTGGGTGAACTAATGCTTTAAAGCATTTTTGTAGCATGAGATCTCCTAAAACATTGTTGTGTTGCCATGATTGTCAAAAATAAATCAATAATAATAAATAAATAAAAATGAAGGTCAAAAACTGCTAAAAAATCTACAATAAACAGGATGAAAAACAATCTTATAAGTATGAGAACTGCATTTTCAAAAATGTTCAAAAACAGTTATTAAACAAATGAAAAGTCTTAAAAAGCCTTGATCTTTAATCTTATTCTCAAGTGAAAGATAAAAAAGAAGGAAAAAAAAAGAAGGATAAATCAAAGTACTGTTGGTTGAACAAGTTCCCCGTAATATTGCTGAGGCCAAGGTTTCCTAAGCTGTTGGGAACAGCAGCCTTCTCCATTTGACCTGCCTTCAGCCTACTTTGTTTGTTTCTGTTTGTTAGCACTGCCCCGCCTCAGCAGGCAACGGTCAAGACTGTGATAGCTCACCAAGTCAGGGTCGTGAGGGAGACTGCGAGGGGGAAGGGAGCAAGGGTGATCAACAGCACTTCTTATCCACCTTTATTTTCTCGACAAAGCCACTCATCTTCCTGTCACTGCTAGAGAGGAGAATGGGGGAGTATGCTGTTCTTTTCTGCTGCTTCCTGCCTTTGCTCTCTCTAACTCTCTCCTGCTCTGTGTCTCTTGCTCACATTCCCTATTTTAATAGAGAGAGCACACAATAATGCTCTTCTGTAGGAGGGAATTGGAAGACTTAGACAAGTGTAGGGGGAGAGAGAGACACACAGAAAGGTTGAAAAAGATAGTGGGGCGTATGGAGAGTGGAAATGAGGCAACTGCTGGAAAGAAAGAAGGAATGCACGATGCAGATGATAACAAAAGAGGGAGGAAGAGATGATGAGAGAGACAGAAAAAGAGCACTGGAGAGAACTGTGGGCTGTAGCTACAAGGGGCATCGAGCAGTGCCGTGCAGATTCTATTTCGAGGCGCTGCTTAAGTTGAGGTCAGTGCTTTCGCTGCCAGACCAGAATGGTAATTAGAATGCAGGCGGATCACAGGGGGAATTGTACCAAAGAGCACTCTAATTCATACTTGCACTGCCAACCTACCGCACACATGTAGTGGAGGAGGTTATGCACCAATAAGAGTCGGAGTTGGGGCAAGGGCCTCCAATGGGGTGTGGTTGGGGAACACTTTTCTCCTATAAGGGCTTGATTGTTTGATCAAAGGAATTTGATGTACTATTAAAACTCAAAAGAGGAGGTGAGTATCAACAGGAATAAAATCAGTGGGTGTGATAAGAAAGACACAATGGATTGAAAACAGCCAAGAAATATTATTAAATGATTAGTTCACTTTAAAATGAAAATGAACCCAAGCTTTACTCACCCTCAAGCCATCCTAGGTGTATATGACTGTTTTTTCTTTCTGATGAACACAATTGGAGTTATATTAAAGGGGTGGTTGAGCACAAACAACATCTGCAAAGTTACAATGCTCAAAGTTCAAAGCAAAGGGAGATATTTTCTTTTAAAGAATTCTCCGTTTAAGGACTACAACAAATGGCTGGTAGGCACTACAAGGATCTTCTTCCTGGGTTGGTGACATCACTAACCATAAAATTGACATAAACCTCGCCCCCGAGGAAACGCAACAAAGCAGTGAGGTCATGTTATTGCAATAACACAAATGCAATAGCATGTCATAAAAGCAAGATGCCAACATAAGTTATAACCATATTAAACCTGTTCAACTCTTCATGCAGCATATATTCTCTCGGTCTGTAGGCATTTTACATCAGTTCCCACACGATCGATATAGAATATCATGACAGAATATGCTTATCAATGACTTTAAGATATCCTACATCAGCTACATAAATTAAGCAATGTACCATTCAGAAATGTCCTGTTGCATTCCTGTTGTCACTTCTTCTTGAGTCTCTTCATCATTGTCCGACTCTGTTTTGAACATAAAAGGCAGCGAGTCCTCGTGAGGTAATCGGCGCTGCTAAAACTATGTGCTAACAAGAGCTCTTGAAACCCCGCCCTCTGCTTAGGCGCAGCGGCTCATTTGCATTTAAAGGGACACACACAAAAACTGAGCGTTTTTGCGTACCTTCAAAAAGTGACAAATTTAACATGCTATAAAAAATATGTGGGATATTTTGAGCTGAAACTTCACATACACAATCTGGGAACATAAGAGACTTATTTTACATCTTGTAAAAATGGCATTATATCACCCCATCATGAACGTACTCCACAGCGATGTGTTTGTGTAAGAAAAATATCCATATTTAACAAGTTATAAAGTAAAATATCTAGCTTCCGCCAGACCACCTTCCGTATTCAACTTAGGAAGAAAGTTTTCGTAAGTTGAATACGGAAGCTGTAGGACATAGCATAAACATTTTGAACTGTGAGAGGCGTTACACTTTAAGTTGAATATGGACGGCAGTCTGGTGGAAGCTAGATATTTTACTTTATAGCTTGTTAAATATGGATATTTGTCTTACACAAACACATCACTTTGCTTCAGAAGGCCTTTATTAACCCCCCAGAGCCATATGGAGTATGTTTTATGATGGATGGATGCACTTTCTTCAGCTTCATACTCGTTTCCCTTTTACTGCTATTATAAAGCTTGGAAGCATAAGGATATTTATTAATATAACTCTGTGTTCATCAGAAAGAAGAAAGTAATATACACCTTAGATGGCTTGAGGGTGAGTAAATCTTAGGGTAATTTTCATTTAATCCTTTAAATTGTCCATAAATACTATGGAAAGAGAGAGAGAAAAAGAGACACTCTGCAGGAGGGAAAGAGATGACAGCATTCTGTGGATGAATGACAGCTAAAGAAATCCTATATCTCAAACAGAAGAGCATGGTGCGAAATCTTTAATTTGATTCCCAGGAAATGTAGAAACTTTCTTGACTTAGTGTAAAGGGCTGTTCACACAAAATGCATTTTTTTAATTCCACTGTGCCTCTTTTACTTCTATGTAAATGTGCTGGAATGCAGTGTAAAGTGCCATTCACACAGAACAAGGTTTTACATTGAAAAATGTAATATGTGGGCACTGGAATGGTGAAAAAAGGTTTATGTGCTTGTTTTTTAAAAGTTGAACTTATTTTAACTTGAGCGCTGTGTTTTGAGATGCTGCAAAAGATGCAAAATGCGAGTGCAATGGTGAAAGATGTCAGTCTAGTGAATGTTTACATACTGTAGAAACACAATAAAAAAAACTTTCACTGTGTACTGACCCTTATTTTTTGCATTTTACATTGATTTTTAATGTAAACATTCACTACATGGATGTCTTTCACCATTGCACTCACATCTTGCATCTTTCGTAGTGTTTCACGAATGAATCAGCATTATAAAAACCCAGTGCTCCGTGTTTAATTTTTTTTTAAAATGCATCTCTACACCTTGCCTTTATGTGTAGGTGAATGAATGTGTTTGTGCATTTCACTGCGCTATCATTGTTTTTCTAAATGCAAACATGCACTAGACCTATGTGTTTGACCACTGCACTTGTGTCTCACAACAGTTCATTAAACAAGAAATTAATTTTGAGTTTAACGACGGGAAAAAATGGTTGGCGCGCCTGGCCTAAAAATGTTGTCCCTATTCTCCTAATGAGTAACGTGTGTGTTTTGGGCGTAATGTGCAATAAATCCATCAGTCTCTCATCTCCCATTCCCTTTAAAACCAGTTGCTTTCACGCCATGGTGATTCGCTATTCACATATTACTAACGCGCTCTTACAAAAAAATAAATAAATAATTTGCGGCATTGACTTTAGACCAGGTTTCAGTTGGTCAATGGTGCAGTCTATTTCAGAATAGTAACGCGCCAACAATGCTCCTGAACACACTTCATTTTCAGACCAGCACGCCCATGGGCGAACAGATGGGCGCAAATGCATTTGATTTTTAAAAAACGTGGCGCAGGACATGAAAATGATAACTGCGTTGGACTGAAATTAGCAAAAAAAACACTAGCATAGCGCCTGCTGCCGCATTGCGCTGGGTGTATGGTAGGGCCCAATGTCTCACGCATAAAGAAGGACATTTGTTGCCACCATCTGGTGTAACAATGTAACCTGCAGAAAGATTCAATAAAAAGATCAAACCTAAGTTTGATTTCACACACTCAATTCACGCTGTATCATTTGTTTCTGAACTACAGCACATTTTATTAATCACATACTATTGTCAGTAGCCTACTATCATCAGCTGATGATGCCAGCCTTACTGTTTTATTCATGTTTTGGCACATTTGATTTTACTACCAAAACTTACACACAGAATGACACTTGCCAGATGGATTGAAAGAAATACGAAGAATGCAAGCTGCTCGCTGAAACCACAAATTCTGTGGAGACAAGCATCAATGAGGAATGCATTATATTATAATAGGCAAATTATTCAGCATGAATAGAGGTTCAGTTCCACAGTTTAGTAATACTTATTTCACATCAAATTTGAATAGTAATAGATACCACATAAACCTTAGACCAGGGTTTTTCAAACTATTTGATGACAAGGACCCTAAAATATGATGATCCCCATGGCAAGTGACCTCTTTCTTAAAATATAAATGCAAAAATATACTGTATGCAACAAAAATGTATTTATACTGTGTGGAAAAAAATAAACAATACAATAAAGACAACATGTTTCCAAAATTAAACAATCACCTTTTATATTGTTACTGTATTAAACCTGTAGAATAGGTTTGATGTTAGTTTAAAAAAAAAAAATGAGGAGAAACATTTTCAGTTAAATTTAGATTTATTTTAAAAATGTAACCATATTTACTGAATATCTTAACATGTTAACTTTGACAGTCCTAAAAGCAAATTTTGAGCAGACTATGGTTTTAAAACACACCATTTCAAGTCTACACCAACCAAATGCATTCTTGTGCACACCAGAAGTGCTTAGATGCTGAAGTATTATCTGTATTGATGTTCTTAAAGGGTTACTTCAGGATTTAGCATTAAGCTTTGTATTAGTAGAATACCACTAGTATTTTCAAGTTAGCGTGCTTTCCCCCTTCATATCAGCCCGAGGTGAGAGATTTATGCATTTTTATTCTGTAAAAAAGCCTCCGATGACGCAAAAATCGTCATTTTGCGTCATCGGAGGCTTTTTTGGCCAGAGGCTTAAAACTACAGCCAGTAATAGCAAGTAGTTACTCACGGACATAGATCAGGCCAGGCTGTTTGTCCTCTGGGAAAGTGAATATAGATGGTATCGCGGTGTCCTTCAGAATGGTTCTCTTCATTGCAAAGATATTTGGTTCGTAGTCCTCGTGCTTGAAATGGAGACAACATATTCTGCGTTTTTTTAGGTTTTCTATAACGGTGTCATCTCCAAACTTCGGGTGTTTGATGGCCCGCAGCCACTGTTTACATCGCTCCAAATCTTTAACTTAATCGGAAAATGATGGAAACTTACTTGTCCTTTCCTGGTTTTGGGTGTACATCCAGGTACAAAGCAATTTAGCACCATTTCGCTGTAAATGTATGAACTAACTCACGATTTATTTGTTTGAATTTTCCTGAATGCCGCCTGTAACCGCTAGGCATGGTTTGGGCGTGGCCTCGCAAGGGCAGCAAAACAAGTGCATTATGGGAGTTGTTGTCTTTCATCCACATTAGTCAAAAATACATGTTCTGCCTTTTCTCAGTCTAGAAAGCTCCAAATTCAAAAATAATTTCACATTTCTACTACATAAATGACCAATTTTAAATACACATTCATCTTTCCAAGGGTGAAGTACCCCTTTAAGAATTACAGGGTTTCTCCATTTTCTGATCATTGATCCACAATCTGAAAATTCAGCTCAACCTGTAGGGCATGTGTTCAGTTCTTAGGGAATGCACAATTGTTTCAAATAAAAGCATCTGCCAGTTACCCAACATATAGTTTAATATAGTTTATTTGCCTGGGTTTGCTTAGTGCTTTGTGTTAAAATTAATTGAAAGTTTGAAGTAAACCTTAAGAGACAAAGACCTGAGATGACACATTTGCCTATGTTATGACTAACATCAATCATATGTTTCTTTTTAATAAACTCTACGTATATGAAACTATATGTGTGTTTACCCAGGCGGCACTCTTGTCCGGGCACTGACAGATCATCAAGCGTGCATGACAGTATTGAACCTACTTGAACCTTCCTACTTGAACTGCAAATAGTAATGGGAAAAGGAAAGAACAAGAAGAAAGTGTGCTGAATTGCCTACCAGTATATCAAAGAAGCTTTCGAATGACTCATACAATCTGACCCTGAAATGGACTGTTCAGTAGCTGCAGAAAGTTTCAAACGGTCAAGGTGTTAAATGATGACAGTGGCTGGTTTACTTTTCGCAGGGCAGTTCCGGCACATCTGGGACTCTGTGAAGCGCCACCGGGCCTTAGTCCAAATCTCACAGTTAACATGACCCTGATCCAATGGCTCTGAATGCTGTCCCCCCAGAGGAAACCTTTTCTCAGATGGCTCCCAACGGCGGCCTCCTTCACTCAGGCACCAACACACACACATACATGCACCTAGCTGGAGTAGACACTCATGCCTGCTGCTCTTCAGAGACACCAGATGTCTGTGGTCAAGGATGACATGGCAGTGTGTGTGGGGGGTGAATCCTCTTACCCTTGAGGAAAGACTACTGAGGTGTGGTCTCTCTTTTTCACCTGCTCAATAGTGTGAGGTGACTGTGGGAATCACAAAGCCCCAGATTCACAGATTGTCCTCAGTGTTTTCAGCGAGGTTATTTCAGTGAATTTCAGTGAAAGACACAACAATGAAATAATAAAAATGAAATAAAATGAAAGAATTAAAATAAAAAGGCATCACATTACATACCTTCTAAAACTTTGAGTCAGAAACACACATCTTAAAATATAGACTCCATGGGCAGCTAATAAAGTTTTCAAAAAGATCAAATTTTTTTTTTTTTTTTTTTTTTTATAAAAAAAAGGTACCTTTTGAAATGTTTAAAAAAAGAAAATCTTTCATAATTCCTACCAATTCAATAAACTAATGGTGCATATAATTGGAAGGAGAAAGGACAGTGTACTCTTTTTCTTTCAAAAATAGTAAACTAAACTGTGTACTAAACTTTTATTCAATTTGAAACAAATACATACAGTTTTACAGTCAAAATAATTTCAGTGAACTATTCTGGTTGTGACAAGGGAATAATATATTATGAATGAATCATTCACACAACTGATTCATTCAAAATATTGATTCATTCAGAAACAATACTTGAGAGTCAAAATGAGTGAGTCATTGAATAATTAACCCAACCCATTGGTTTGAAAACACTAGGGCTAGGGCGGAAATCGTATACTTTGCATACTATATAGTGACCTGATGACCTACTACTTCCAGCGAGATTCTAATATACGATGGACACTTTACTATCCTATGAAGCCACGGGAGAGGATTTGTGAACGGCAGTGAAGCGACGCAACTGACGCTGGTAGGTCCATGTAATGGGTTCTTTTCTAAAACAAGTTAGCCTTAATGCAGCCAAATCCGGCCTCTGTTATGTAACGCAATGAACAAATCGTTCATGTGTTGCTCGGACATTCACAATCTTAGTTTGGCTTTGGCTTTAGGAACTATTTCAGTGGGGAAGAAAAAATAGAGGATAAAGTATCTGGCAATATTTCTCTCTCTAAAATATTGCTCAATATTAACTGCTTGTTGAACTGTTTGCATTCGAGTAAAGGAAGAAGCAAATAATCTAGAGATGCAACTTTGAAGGCTATTTTTTTTCAAAACAAGCAAGGGTTTTGTATTTCAGCATTATCCACTAATCTTTGATGCATGAGTAAACACAAACTGCACCCAATCTATACGTGACCAGAGATCTGTTGAAAATCTGTTGCTCTTCCTACAAAAGAACAAATGCTCAGTCCTACATCTACATATATCTACACACAGTTACACTGGGAGAGGATTATATACATCTCATTTGCAGTCAAAGGACATTAAAATGCAGAAGCAGCAGACATGTAACTGAAGGTGTAAGTAATCCTACATCCGCATTAGAAATGCAAAGACTTTGTTATCATGCCAATAAACCACACTAAGCTTCATACTGAGCTATAATTGTGATAATGACATATTCGGGACATTGGACCCTAACTGATCATATTGATTTATGGGAATAACATAAACGGCATAAAATATGCTGTAAAATGACCTAATAATTTACTGTGAAGGTTATTGATTAGGCAGTTACAAACTACAGGTGAACTGAACCGTGACTCGTATCCATAAACATTCCTGCAAACATTAAATTAATCCTCCATGTGCATATGCTGCTTCTATGTACATATAAAATCGACCAATTATCTGTAGGTTGTCTTTCTTAGTTTCCACTGAAAAGCAGATTACAGCAGAGAGCAAATGGCTTTGACTTACATCTCTGATAATGACCCAAATAAAAGCGAACAGAATTTGTGATTCATGATTTCTAGTGAAATACTTAAAAATGAGTGCACTGGAATTCTCACAGGCCTGAATCAGTGTTTTGTGTTGTGTTAGGATCCATTGTTCTTTGCTCCTTGACGTTATCTCGACTGCTTTACTCTGCCTGGACTTCATGACAAAAGCATCAAGCACCAGGGCTTTGTTAGGGGGACCTTTCATGTCCCAGAGAAATCAATGCTAAGGCAGATGAAGGAAAAAAAAATGTATTATTTGGAAGGCCAATCTGAGAAACCTGTCGAAAATCTATTACACATCAAAGAACATGACTTAGAGTGGCATCTTTGTCTGATTTCAAAAGACAACGATTTTCTATATTTCAAATTCAAGCTTCAATGAATACAGAAGATGTCCCACTAGCAGCTACTTCAGTTAATTACACAGGACGACACTTCAGGCTAAACTTTGAAATTCTTCAAAAACTGACCTTACTTTTAGCAACTGACTATTCAATTAAGAAGGCTGTATTTGTCATTATGGTAATTTACATGTATGATAAAACTTTAAAAACTGTTTTTAGACTCTATTTATTTTTGTTCCAATAATAGGCATAATTAGCGGATGGGACATGTCCCAACCACTTTTTGCCTGGGTCGACATTGTGCCCACTCCCCACCACTTTTTGAAACATCTCGCTGCACAGATGTAATTAATACAAAAGAAACATCTCCAGTTGACTAGCAGAGTATTAATTTCATTTGTTTGTTAAAAAAGAGGCGATCTGGTGCTGGAATGTGTTGTTTTTTAAATCATGCTGAGTGTTCTTTGCCGTAGTTATCAGTGGCGGAAGGCAACAGTGTTCTCTTGTGGTTCGTGCACAGTCTTCACACAGATAAGCGCTTCAATCTCAATTGACGCCATTGTGTCCCTGCTCTTGATATACAATCATGGATGAACATCTTTAGTTTTAATAAAGAAAAACTATACAATGCCGGGTTAGAACCCAGAACCTCTGACACACTTAACAAAAATACTACCCCCAGACCATTAGGGCACACAAACATTAATAGCGGATCTATATATTTCTTCACATGAAGATCCTCTGGACTAACATCATATTGTATTATAGTAGATGTAAGGATAAAACTATCACATTAAACATGATTTTTATGCCATATAATAGTGCCATATAAATTACTTGAAAAATGGACATAACTTAAATTTAAAGACAGATACAGAAGTCTTCCTTGCTTTATAGAAGAATACAAATGAACGCTTTTTCCTAGAAAAGAAATGATAGATCATTTCCTCATCAAAAACTATTTCCAATGGGATTCTGCACCAGATATATTTTTAATGTCAGCCAGAACCAAAAAAAAAAAAAAAAAGTAACATTGACACCTGCTAAGTAAAAGGGGACATTTCAAAAAGAAATAAAACACATCTTAACAAGTGAACTGTCAGAAGTAGTTTCTGTTTTTGTCCTTGATTCGTCTTACAGAAATGCCTACAGGAGATTCTCTGTCTGAAAAGCAATCCAATCTGAATGTCTGTTTTATTTAGCTGTTTTGTTTAGAAAATGGCGTTCTCTTTGTGCCCAGTCTCTGCTCTGCAGGAGAAGCGCTAGATCTCTTTGTTGTTTGTCATTGTTGCTTGGGTGATTTTGCTTGCTTGTTTGTCTTTTGTTTTATTTTGATTTCTCAAAAACATAATAGAATTGTGATCATCAAATGGAGGCTTTTCAAGGCGAATAAAACAATCTTAAGCCGGACATTAGTCGTGGAAGAGAAGCCGAGGCGGACTGCCTTACCACAGAGATCAAAAAGATACATCAAAGGACCTAAGAAAAACATACCCAAAAAAAACAGAACATCTGAAGCCCCAAATATCAGATAGCACCGCAACAAATGCAGCACAAAAAAACACGCATGCCAGCCATACCTGGGACGAGAGGGAGGCCCATGAAAACAAAGTTTCTTTTAAGCCAGTTGTTTGATAAACACCAAAGGACGTTGGATCTTTTGACAGTCTATTCGAACTATAACAAAAGTCAACCAAAAGAAAGACAAGAAAAGAAATAGAAGTATGTCTCAAATACAGTGGTTAATTACCTTCTCCTCCAGATACTTCAGCATAATCATGTCTTGGTCTCTTTGCTATTGCCATGGTTACTGTCAGCCAAAGCTAGAATGTGAGAGACCCAAACTCCAGCAACATTACAGTGGAGGAACACAGACTCCGACATAGAGAGAAAATAATTTTAGTTTGCTTCATCCACAGGTTGGTAACAAGTGCACTTAGGAAATACTCTGAATAATGAAATATTTGGCTCACAGGTTTGCCATGATTACGATTATTCCAAAGAACATTGATAAATTCATCAAAGTAAATTCGTTCCAAATATTGACTTTACTTGAGAGAGAGAGCCAGTGAATCATGATGAGTCAAAATAAGTGAGTCATTGAATCATTAACCTAACCAGTTTGTTAAAAAACAATAGGGCTAGGGCCAAAATCGCATACGTCCTTATAGAAGGTGAAAATCATTATGAAGTATGTCCGATTTCACAGTACTCATAAAGAGTAGGCAAAAAGTACACAGATAACCTACTACTTCCGGCGAGATTCTGAAGTGCAAATATGATGGACATTTTACTTTGCCATGACTCTTAAATTCCCATGATGATAATAAAATATTTGGCTCATAGGTTTTCCATGATTACAGACTATTCCAAATAACATTGATCAATTAATCAAAGTAAATTTGTTCAAAATATTAATTCAGGACTAATACCTGAGTGAGTCATTGAATCATTAACCTAACCAATTTTCTGAAATTGCATACTTTCCTACTATATAGTGGGTAAAAACATTACAAAGTATGTCCAAATTGACAGTGCTCATAAAAGAGTAGGCAAAAAGTACCCGGATGACCTACTACTTCTGGTAAAATTCTGAAATATGTTGGACACTTTACCATGACACTTTAAAGGCATAATATGTAAGATTGTTGGAGTAAAATAACCACTAGGCCAGTGTTATATATTTTGTTCAGTTGAGTACTTACAATATCCCAAATGTTTCCAACTATTTGTAAATTGTGAGAAAATCACGATTTTAACCAAGGATACGGGACGTGTCCGGGAGTCGCCTGTCAATGGTGTCATATCCGCAGGGACTGCGGCATAATAAAAGTTCTGCTACTCGTGAGGTGTGTCATGTTCGTTTCTCAAAAAAATATACATATTGTAGCTTAAATTCCCATGATTATAATAAAATAGGTTTGTCATGATTACAGACTATTCCAAAGAACATTGGTAAATTAATCAAAGTAAATGATAGTACCTAACCAAAACAAGTCTTTGAAGATTTCACCCAAGTATTTCAAGTATATTAAACTCCAATTGCTCAATAAACAGAATGTTTCATCTAAACAGCTTGTAATGAGTTTGCGAGTGGAATCATGGCTGATAAATCCACACGTACAATATTTCTCAAATTTGATTGTCATAATGGCAGCACGGTTTTAACAAGAAAATGTTGAGATGAGAGTTATGGTAATGAATGGCAGAGTTACGGAAATGTAAACACCTCACAGCTCTCTGAGGAACCATGTGTGAATTTACAGCAGATGAATGCAGCAACAGTCCATGTGTAATGACTGTGTGTAATAGAGAGTGAATTTGGCACGCTGAGCATGCTAGTGGCCACGATGAGATAATTGCATCGCTGCATTAACTCCTCTTGTACGATTGTAGGACTATATCTCAGGCTTTCACTCAATTCTTTTCCACTTGCTTCTTGAAAATAAAGACCTACAAGACATGGTCGCTAACACCAGAGGGAGAGTCTATTTATTTTTTTGTAGATGGACTAAACTTTGATGTGCCTCTTGTGTTCACATCTTCAGTGGCCACTAATCAGGTGCTGCATGAGCCATGAAGTCATGAGCACTGAATTATAATGGTTCAGTCATGAAGGATGATGCTTTCGATACTTATACTGATACTGAATTAAGAAGATTGGTCCTAAAACTATAATACAAACATATGTTTATTTATTTATTTATTTATTTTGCTTGAAAATTAAAGGATGTTCACTTTCAAATGAAAATTAGCCCAAGCTCCACGGGGGTTAATAAAGGCCTTCTGAAGCAAAGCAATGTGTTTGTGTAAAAAAATATCCATATTTAACAAGTTATGAAGTAAAATATCTAGCTTCCGCCAGACCGCCTTCCGTATTCAACTTAGGAAGAAAGTGTAAAAAGCTTATGCTGCATACACCTTCCTTATTCAACTTACACAAAAAACTTAACTGACGTGACACTATCCACTATCCACGATCCATTTTTTTCCATAAGTTGAATACGGAAAGCAGTCTGGCAGAAGCTTAACTGTGCATTCACACCGCTGCCGGCAAAGAGTATAGAACCCAAGCGCAAAAGAAAGTGCAAAAGAACATTTTTCAAATTAAATCATCAGTAAATTTTATGGCACCTACAGTAAATGTATTGTCTTATATATGTTTTATTTTACCAGTTGTGGAATCCAACCATTCAACCATCTGAGGTAACGTAGTTAGCCTACTTTGAGTATTTCCATTTTATGCAACTTTACATATTTAGTAATAGTAAATTAATAATTAATAAATTTAAGATCATCATGTTTGCAGCAAACAATATATTTCAGACCTAGTGGAGTAATAGTAATAATAATATCACTCCACTAGGTCTGAATTGAAATAGTCTGTATTGTACGTTTTAATGGATCACGCTACAAACATAACAATCTTATAATACATGATGCATTGCTGTGTCCGTTATCGCATAATTCCCACTTTTGGACACTTTTGCTTTAACAGACATTAGACAAAACTGCAAAATCAAGCTGTTACTCATATATTTATTGTCCAACTTTCCCAATTTTTCTAATGCATGTTCTTAATTTAATTTCATATGTTGGTATTAATTCAGTGTTTATAATGCTAATACTTGAATTTCAAAGAATTTTAACCCAAACTGACCAAGAGAGCAAAGGTTTTGTGAAAAAAGTGGAAGACTTAAACACAAAGTCTGTAAAATAAACTGTTTGATGAGGATTTGATGATCACCCGTAATAGTATTTTATTCTGTGTTGTCATCATTCAGGTTGGATTTCAGCTTTAATGTACTTTTTTTTTTAACAAAGCAGCTGATATTGCCATAAAAACTAGTGGACTGCCGAGTCGATTTCACCAAAAAATGGCGGAAACGCAGTGCTGCTGCTGGAACGTTGCAATGGAACGTTCTATTGCGTGTCGCTTCTTGTTAGAAGGCCTTTATTAACGCTCAAGGGCCGTGTGGAGTATGTTTATGATAGATGGATGTGGATGGAAGCATTTTCTTCAGCTTCATACCTGTTGGTCCATATTACTGCCATTATAAAGCTCGGATGCATCAGGCTATTTATTAAAATATCTCTGATTGTGTTCATCAGAAAGAAAAAAGTCTATATATACTGTACACCTAGGATGGCTTGAGGGTGAGTAAAGCCTGGGATTATTTTCATTTCAAAGTGAACTAATCCTTTAATGTGCATTATAGAATTTGAAGTATAAAAAATATAAGTGAATAATTGTGTATGGTCCTTACACAAAAATATAGATCCTAAAGTGTTTCTTTTTTCATATAGTAATTTTATTTTTTATGTAACTTATGTCTATAAATGTGCATTATAGACTTAATAAGTTAAAAATGAACTTTATTTGCAAATAATTTTGTAGAATGGGAACTGTTTCTTTATTTATTCATTTTGTTTATGTGACATTTATTGTAATATGTTTCATTATCTAACTTATTTATTTTTGTATTCATTTAAATTAAGGTTGGTAGAAGTTTGATTATATTGAAGTTAATGATAAATGAAAAACAAAAACAGAAATCTAATAATTTTTTACTTTATTATGTCAAATTACATGTTAAAAATTGGCTATAAATATAATATTAAATGGCTTTAATTTACCATTATGCAGGCTTATGAAGAAAAATATATTACAAAACAATAATAAAAGCTCTGTGCATTGGATCATTTGACAGGTATTATGTATGAATGGTCTATCAAGCTTAGAAGAAATTTAAAGAAGAGCCGAGTGAATATGCTGTTTAAACGCGCAGGTTAATTGCATTGGAACCCTGCATTTTGATACGTATCTTTGTCATTCCCTTAGATAATTATTTGAAATAGAAATGACCAAAGACCAGTGCTAATAGTGTATGCTCTCCAGAGGGGTCAAGGCAGATGTAGAGTCAAAAAAGCAGAGCGAGAGAGACGAGGAGGGGTCACAGAGTATTAAAGCTGAGAAGCGAGAGGTGGAGAGACAATGAGAGTTTGAGGTAAGAGAATGAGAAATATAATTGAATTGAAGTTTCAAAGGAAGGACAGAGATGGAAGGATGGAAAGAAGAGTTTGGCCTCTGGTGTCTTCTGTCACTCTCTAATGCTGCTGTTTTTTTACGGCAGACGTACGGCCCATCTCACCGTGCCACTTGCTTCATTTGGCTCATGATGTGGCCTATCAGCCTAGAACCTAGAGTGGCCATTTCTCTCTCTTTCTCTCCCCTCTCACTTCCCAGCTTTTTCCGTGACCATCCGAAGCTGCTATTATCTTGTCACTGCCCAGCTGTAGCTTCACAGTGGGAGATCATTGCAACAGAGCTGTCCCTCTCATATCCTCTTCACTGTAAAAACAATGAAAAGCTGAGACATCTCAAAGTATCATTTGTCACATAATGCAAGAGATTTGTGACTTTTCTCATGTTTGACCAAAATACACAATTAAGATGTTTAGCTGTGCACTAAGGAAGCTTTTTAAGTACTCTCGACAAGTGTACATGTTCACTAAGTGTCTCTTTCTGGCAATAAACACAATAAAGTCACAGTAACTACAATTGTCTAGAAATTTTATAATTTACAGCTTTGAGCTTTAAGAATAAGTTAGCAATGGCACTTTCGAAATACTGCTTTGTGAAGCTTCAAAACCATTTGTTTTGAACCAGTGATTCAAACCCTAGGGGACAATCTCTGTGAACCCATATGGTTTTTTTTATCTAATCTTGAATCAGTTTTATACATTTGTAAACATTTTTAATGAAATATTTGTATAATAAAAAAGAAGAGTTTTAGTTAACAGTCTTATTTTGGCCTGATTAGCCAAGCTCTCCATTAAAAGTTGATTTATAGTTTAATTTCTCCCATCATTAAGTTGCAAGTCTCTTTATCGTAGACAAAATAAGCATTTTTCAATATAAAAAATGCTTTAAATATCCTTATAAGGAGGCACATAGATTCTCAACTACTAACACGTTAACTTCATTAATGGTGACAATCAATAGACAAATCAATCAAGTAAAAAGATGAGCTCTAAACATCACCACAGAAATTGCATAACTTCATAAAAGAAGCAGCATCATAAAATAAAGGAAAGATACATTTAACAATAAGGCTTATAATTTATTCATGATGCACTGGATTCTGGGATATCACAAACTAACCTTAACTAATCAGCAATATTATTAAATAAAAAAAAAAATGTTTACACTTTATTTTAAAGTGCCGTAGTTACATTGTAATTACTCAAAGAAGTACTGAGTAATATTAATTAACTACTTGTACTTACTATAGAGTTACAGTTAGGGTTAAGGTTTGGTTTAGGGTTAGTTACTTGTAATTATGCATAATTTACTGTTATTACTATAGTAAGTACATGTACAAATGTGTAACTACGGCACTGTAAAAAAAGTGTTACCAAAAAATCTCAGTCACAGTTATGAGATTGTGAGATATAAAGTCACACTTTCATATGTTGCTGTTTTTTAAAGGGATAGTTCACCTGAAAATGAACAGTTTTGTGTGGGACTCAATCACTTTTTATTGACTCAAAATAAAGGCTTGTTTTCTGGGCATTATAATGTGTATCAATCTAACTGAATGGGCAAACTAGCTGTTGTTTCTCACAATGGTAATTGGAGAGTTTTGTTGTGAGGGGTCAGTCTGTACAACCGTCCAATCAGCTACAACAGAAACTCGCACAATATACAGGATGGATTGCATGTCTTTGACACAGGTTGGGTTTAAAATCATGGATGCTTTAACTTTATGCAAATATGTCTTTCTCAAATAAACAATCCACACTGCCAAACATGATTTGGTTACCATGGCCACCTATTGGTAAAACAATGCTTGCAATTAGCAGAGCTTTTCTGATATTGCAATTGTAATTATAATGTGTGCAGTAATAGATTAAGGTCAGTGATTTATGGTGTAAATTAAACCCCAATTAAAGCCGAGTTCATTTTCTTCTTTGTAATACGAGAGGAAACATGTTAAATCGAAATTACTTTAAAACAATGGATTTGAATCGCTTTAATGTCCAAACCATGTATCGCTAACAGTTCAGTCGGCAGTAACATTTTGAACAAGCCAACCAGTTAATCGCCACCCATGTGTTTTCTTCATGGCGATGTTAACCTTTTCTTAACATCACCTATTCAGATGACACATTGAAGTACCTCCTTTCTTTCTTGCTACACACTCAAGGCTATCTAGGGGAAATGTTCAACACAACTCTTTTATTCCTCTCGTCCTTCAGCTATAATATATATTAATCATTTGATACTGCTGTTACTGAGAGTTGCGTTGTAATCGGACTGCCCTTTCCCACTGGCAGAGTTAATTAAGTGTAAAATGGATGTAGGTGGGAGGGACGGGAGGGGTGGGGGGCGATGGGAAGGAAAGCTTGGCAAGAACCCCGATACTCGAAGCACAGAGTCTACTGGTGAAAGGATCAGGACACCGATGGGGCCTTCATCTGCCACTCAAACTCGGACCAGCACAGCAAACCTAAGAGAAGATGGATTACGGCCATTTGTGATGCTATTAGTGCTATTGAATGGGTCTGTTGCTCACCGCAGCTTTTACTGGCTGGTCCTGGATCAGCATGCATGCCGAGTGCTGACACTGTAGACCAAAGCAAACTGTCCGTTTTCCCGGTTTCCAAATAAGAATGACTTGGCCTCCATAGTTGAGTGCTTTTTAATGAAAAATTGGCACATGTATTGAAATGTGCAAATAAGATGACTAAAAATCACTGAAAAGGTCTTCTACGTGACATTAAAAGTTAGCGTTAGGAAAAATGAGAAAAAAAAAAAAAAATTGTTTTTCGATCCTACAACAAGTCAATGGGATCCAAAACAACATTGTTTTTCAAAATATCTTCTTTAAAGAAAGAGTCATTTTTGGATGGCCTACTCCTTTAAAACCAATGAAGTCAAGGTTTTCACACTTTCTCGTGTTTTAAATCTGTCATCAAAGTTTGTGGTCCAACCCAAGCATTTTTTCGGTCCCTCTGAAGAAACTTTCACAGAGGTGGTAAAGGATTGGCAGTAAATTGAAATGACACTCCAAGAGATTAAGAAAGGCATTTCATCAGCGTGAATTCATAGGACACATACGCCTCCAAGATAAGAGACAAACCAGAGATGCCAGTTTAATTAAAACTATCGCTGAACAACCCTTTTAAGGACAGAGTACTGTTTGCCTCATCACCACTGTTTTAATTACTCTTCTATTTCTAAATCTGTTCTTATCCTGTTGTCTAATGAAAAGGGTCAGTGGTGATACTTCAGAGTTCATGTAACATGTTTACATGTTATCATAATTCATTACAAAAGTAATAACAAGAAGAATGTGCGATTACAAACAGCTCCACAAACTAATTACATATAAAGTACATGTTGTTCATTAGAAGCACCCTGCTTAATTAATTAGAAAGAATTACATGAACACTAATGTGAGTGTGACAGTGTCGCTCTACAGAAGAGTCACTGTTATACAGTACGAAACCCTTTTCACAACCGCTGATTCAATAGATGCAATTTTCCAACATCATCAATGCTGCCCCATCATTTCCACACATTTAAAAAAAAAAAAAAGGGCTTCCTCCTGTGTGTCAAATACAAATAGGCTTGATAATAAATAAAAAAGCCTTACTCGATAACATAAAAGCTCTATTATAATAAAAACTCTTTTCTCAGCCTCTCTGATAAGTTGACAGCTCCTGAAGCAGGGAGAGACAAACCAGAAATTAGTTGTTCATTTTCTTATTTGGCTCTGACAAATCTAGTCGAGCGATTAATCTGGTGTCAGCTGTACTATGCATATTTGGTTTCCCTATAGTGTTTCCTACAGCAGTTGTAGATTGTAGTTTTTCTCTAGTACTGTACTGGTATATATAGTATTATATGGTGTTTTCATGATTTTCCTATAGCCCAAAGGCACAGAACATCAGATCATTATCTAAATATAAGAACTTTCATGTGAGGCTTACGGTGCTTTTGAGAATCGCTCTTTAATGAATAAAGACATTTGCCTGGTTTAAACATCGATCCTTTGAAATCGCAAAGCCCAAACCGAATACAATACAGAAATCAAGTGAATTACAGGGAGAGAAGTAAATCTCTTGGAAAGAGATGCCAATCAAATGTACACACGCTTGCCAGATCTATTCAGTACGTGTTTGCGATCTCTTTCCCTTTCCTTTATGGGGTTCCAGAGAGAGAAAGAAAGAGAGAGAGAGACAGCTAAGACCACCATTCACTGCAAACAACAAAAAGAATGTTAAATTTCTCTAGTAAAAACCTGTTAATACGCCAAATTTTTCCATATATGGTAAAATTACGTGTGTTTTTACTGTAAATATTTTTAAAAAAAAATGTTTTTATAAGTAAAACATATTAATGATCTTGTAATTACCTTATATAAAGAGAAGACAAAATACATTTTATTTAACATATGTGCATTCTTGAACAGTATAAAACTGTAAACAGGTTAAATAATCTTTTCATTCAAGGAGAGCCCTGGCAAACAATCACATTTGTTTATATTTCATTTAAAAAAGGTTAGTTTGTTCTTATTTTTTTTTTATTTATTTTTTTTTTATTTATTTTTTTTGTCGGTTATGCTCAGTATAGTGTTTTATGTTGTTTAGATAATGCTTGTTGCATTCTTTTAGTGCCATTTGCAATATCCTGTTTTGTGTTCTAAGTTATTACTGGCCACAGTTGCTAGAGAGAGACCAACTTTAAGTCATCATGTGGCCTTCCATGTGTTCCCGAAGAGACCATAAATAGACTTTCATAGCTCAAAAATGTTATTGGTATATTAATATTGCACAATTTAATGATAGTTAGAACTATTACAGCTGGGAAATGTAATACCCACTTATCAAGTTTGCAACATCATCACCGTAATTCTCAAGGTAAAGTTCTGGCAACCACAGCTGCCTGCTACCCTAAATTTAACATTTTACAGTGGAGTCAGTGCCGTCAACGCCGGCCACACAAATCTCCCATACAGCTGTTCTCCAGCCTGATCTGTGGAGCTGTCCAGTGCCAGAGGTTCTGAAACACACAATCCCTCAGCGGGACTCTTTTGTGAAAAACGCATTAACACATACATTGATTTTAGCAAAAAGATAAGTTGAAAAG
Source organism: Chanodichthys erythropterus (assembly GCF_024489055.1). Lineage (NCBI taxonomy): Eukaryota > Metazoa > Chordata > Actinopteri > Cypriniformes > Xenocyprididae > Chanodichthys > Chanodichthys erythropterus. The sequence goes on from NC_090232.1 coordinate 14,909,795, forward strand.
TTGCTTTCAAAATCACCACTGCATATGCATAAAGGAGGATGCACGCGATGGAAATGCCTGGAGTGGGAAGGCGATCGAGGGAGGGGTTGAACGGGGGAAAGACTCGTTTTTGCAGAAACCCATAGTTTATATAAGATTTGCTAGCGAAATATGCGAACTGTTTGTGAACTTACATATGATCATTATCCCCTAGAAGCAGCCCCCGACATCGGCAGCTATGCCTTTAATGGCTGCAACTTGAACGAGGGTTATTGAAATGCACCCCACGCACAAAATCCAGCACCTCACCACCACCGCACTGAGCCCCAAACACACACTACACGCTGCAAACAGCAACACGTCAACATCAGCAACTCACCTTCAGCGCCTCGATGTCCAGCGATGCCGATCGCTCCATATGGAAAGATAAAGTCTAACACAAAAGTTGTATATCTAGCCTTGTAGTTCCTGAGCGAAAGCCAGCCCAGTTCTCCGAGCCGCGGCGGATTCCCTCAGTCTCATTCCCGCTGATCACGACTCCAGCGACAGCCTCAACTATTCAATAGCTTGTATGAAATATAACTAGTCACTCAGAGTGTCCCAACAGCAGTAACGTGACATACACAGACTTGCGTGTCGCTCTCCGTTTTCCTCTCCGAAGGCAAAAGTGTTTCCGTCAGTAAGAGACCGTGTTGTCATTGAGAGCGTTGAGCGCGAGACTGGCACGTTTGCAGCAACCCTGCTTGATCAATCTGTCAAATCAACCTTTTGCGGTATATTTCAAGAAATCGGTTCAATCCGAGCAGGCGGATGAGAAGGAGACTGTCAGCTCCTTGATGTGATCCGACTGATTGATTGATTGAGTGAATGATCGTTTGATTAGACAGGGCGCACTCCGCTGCTGCCCTACTTGGTGATCTCCAGAAACCTCCCGTATCCAAACGCGCTCCTCCAGCCGAGTCCCGGTGCTCTGAATACGGACTCTGTGTCTGGGAGAGGGAGTCTGAGGAGGGAGGGATGGAAGAAAAAGGGGGGAAGATCTTCCTCCAGGAGATTGTGGGTGAATATTTCTGTCTTTGGCGGCGCGTTGACTATCCAGACTAGCCAGGTGACTTGCACAGTCCCTTTAGTCTTCTGCGTGGAGAAACGAGCCGGTTCTTTTCATCACTCAAAAAATAAACTGTCCTGCTAGTTATTCTCCTGGGTCCTAGAGCCAAGAGAGAGAGAGAGAGAGAGAGAGAGAGAGAGACTGAGCTGATCCGCAATGCTATTTAAGTTTTAATTCGCATGCGTGTGTGTTGCATCTCAAGTGCATACTGTTGACTTTTCCTCTTAAACAATTTGCAGGTTGAATATTTCAATGCAGAATATTCACTCTAAAAGTGTTAGTAATTAAAGAACGTTAAATGCTCATTTAAGACCTTGTCGTTGGATAGCTGTAAAAATGTTTATTTTAATTTATGTTTATTTATATGTATAATTTTATATTTAAAATGCATAATGTATCTTTTTTACACTAAAATATTGTTGGTAAAAGGATTGTTAGTTAAAATAAAGGTTCCAAAAGGGGATTTTCATAGTGAACCATTCTGGGTTCTCCACAGAACCTTTCATGGATCATTTATTAAAAGATTTGTGTATGTGTGTGTGAAGAACATTTTAATAAAACAAAATGCCTTAAAGGGTTAGTTCACCCAAAAACGAAAATTCTGTCATTTATTACTCACCCTCATGCCGTTCCACACCCGTAAGACCTTCGTTAATCTTCGGAAAACAAATTAAGATATTTTTGTTGAAATCCGATGGCTCTGTGAGGTCTTCATAGGGAGCAATGACATTTCCTCTCTCGAGATCCTAAAAATGTACTAAAAACATATTTTTAAGTTAGTTCATGTGAGTACAGTGGTTCAATATTAATATTATAAAGCGACGAGAATATTTTTGGAGCGCCAAAAAAAAAAACAAAATAACGACTTTATTTATTTAGTGATGGCCAATTTCAAAACACTGCTTCATGAAGCATCGGAGCACAAATGAATCAGTGTATCGAATCATGATTCAGATCATGTGTCAAACAGCCAACGGCTGAAATCACGTGACTTTGGCGCTTCAAATAGCAGATTCGATACACTGATTCATAACTCTCCGATGCTTCATGAAGCAGTGTTTTGAAATCGGCCATCACTAAATAAGTCTTTTTTTTTTTTTTGGTGCACCAAAAATATTCTTGTCGCTTTATAATATTAATATTGAACCACTGTACTCACATGAACTTATTTAAATATGTTGTTAGTACCTTTATGGATCTTGAGAGAGGAAATGTCATTGCTCCCTATAAAGGCCTCACGGAGCCATTGGATTTCAACTAAAATATCCTAATTTGTGTGCCGAAGATTAACAAAGGTTTTACGGGTGTATAACGGCACGAGATTAAATAATTAATGACATAATTTTAATTTTTGGATGAACTAACCCTTTAAAGGCACACTGTGTAAATATTCGCCACTAGAGGCCGCTTATTCAAAACAAGTGACGCCTTGATTTCACGTAATCATGGGAGGTGTTGTCTTCATGTCTACAGCCAGAGGGGGAAAAAAATCAGGGCAGAAATTATATTCATTAATAAGATTATTAATGTTACTGTAGTATGCGAGCAGAAACAAGGCCGCTGGAGCGATTGCTAATGAAAAACGAGTGTGACACACGTCTCGAGAGCGGTGGAACTTTTATGCTGCAGTCGCCGTGATAAAAAAGCAGTGCTGTTTTATCATATTAGATATATTTGTATGCAGGGATGGACTGGGACCAAAAATCGGCCCTGGCTTTTTGGCCCAGACCGGCCCACCACCACTTAAGATCACAAATACCACCCGTCCTTCCGCTTATATATATATATATATAAAATTTATTCTACTTATTTATTTATTTTTAGTTGTTTACAACCAAGTCACCAAAATACGATGAATACACACTGAGCATAACCCAACACACAACAGTAAATCTATTAGCCTTATTACAGTTTACTTATTCTTATCACAATGTTAATTGTTGTTGGTGTGGGTTACTTATATCCAACAAGCTATGGTAAACAAGCTAGGTAACATTATAATCTCTAAAATAGCGGAGTAATCGGAAATAGCGGAAAAAATTCAGTCAAATTCATCAGTTATCATCTTTTTTTGTTGTTGTTGTTGTTGTTATGACTAATTACTCAGCACCATCAGCGTTAAAGAGAAAATAATCACTTCACCCGATGTTTTTTAATAAAATAGCCTTGACAGCCGACTTACTGGAACTCATCTGTCTGTAGAACTGTTCTCTCCCGCCGGCGCCGCCGGACTTCTACAGAATCTAAGCACAAGCGAGTGTGACGTGCGCGGTGGACCAAACCACTGTGAGGCAAGGGAGGGGTGACTCAAAATGTTTAATAAACTTAAAACGCCCGTTTGCGTTTGTATTGCTTTACTACTTACATAATTATTTTAGGTTTATATAATTTATGCACAATACTTAGCGTGGTTATTAATTATATTTTTTATATTGCGTGCAGGCAGAAATCTTATAGATGGTGCTGTTCAAAGATATGATTGAGCCAGTCCAGTGTCAATCAAGAAAACAACCAATGGGCCGCTAAGCTACATGTTTCATGAGCCGCGTCTGTCAGAAGGAAAAAAAATAGCCTATGTGATATTTTTGACTAAAGTGTTTTGGGCTAGCAGCCCAGTGTCAAATGAAAAAGCATTGGGCCGCCGATCTAGGCCTACCACTTTCATGGGCCGAGAGAATTTTTTTTTTTTTGGCGGTCGGCGACCGTCGGCCCCAAAAAGCACGTCGGCCCACCGGGAAAGTGCCCGGTATGCCAGATGGCCAGTCCGCCCGTGTTTGTATGTTGAAAGTTGTTATAGTGTTACTCTGCGTTCGCTAGGCGGCTACTATGAGACACTGCAGTAAGCTAGATCGATATTATGTATGGAAAAACATGGTACTCACTGTAAATCAAGAAAACAAGATTTAAACAATAAGACTTACTGTGCTGAGCTATATAACATGATTAATTTTCTTTTGATGAATGTATCCATTACTTTAAACCCTAATGCTTGGTTTGAGTAGGGCAAACTCAAATTAAATTAATTCAAATCACATTAACTTTTATTATTTCAGTATTTAGAACTTTCTTTTTCTTTTGAGTTCACGAAACAAACATTTGAAGTAATCTGAATTGTTTCATTGTTTTAAATTTCATGAACTTGTTTAATTTAATTTAGACAAACTTAAATTTACCTGAAACTGAGCTGGGATTTCTATTTCCCAGCATGCTTTGCCATGACACACGAAAGGGAGAATAAATGCTAAAATTAAGTGTTATATAATGTTTATTGTGCAAGATTAATGTTAAGTGAAGGATTTAGTTGTGTTTAATGCATTGCTATCCCAATATAGAAGAGGTTCAGTTATATGTTGTATGTTGTTGTTGTTTTTGTTGTTGTTGTTGTTGTTTGTTTTTTTTTTTGTGGGGGGGGGGGGTGAGTGGAGCATGAGCTTAATTTGAAAACAATTGAGCTATATAATAAATGTTTTATATTGCCGTACTCTCTCTGCAATTGCTATGCTAATGTTATCAAAAGCATTGTGTTACCATTTAGCATTTGCTGGATTAGCTAGTTATAGCTAGCTAAATTTCCACTACTAAAAATATAAGTTGAAATTACATGATAATTTTAAGTTTAATGTATGAGTTAACTTACTAAAAAATTTCATGTTAAGAGCATTTCAAATGTATAAGTACAAAATTGAAATCTGCCAGTTCTGCTTACTTAACTTCTGAATTTATTAACTTGAAAAAATGTACGTAACTGATTGCCTCATTTTTTTTTAGTTTTGCCAGCTTATTAGGGTTTACAGTGATCCAAACAGTTGCTCACCTGTCTAATAAACCACATAATACAGTGTATTAAAGCGTCTTTGGTGTTTCTGTGGTTTCTACAAAGTAAAACCGGAAACCGAGGTAACATGATGCCATTGATAGGTGTTCTGGTTAAAATTGCTTATTTATCTGGATTTAAACATTCTTGTAAACATTTGGGATAATGTAAGTACACAAGTCAACAAAATATATAACATTGTTCTAGAAGTTTTTAGATTTTTTAATCTAAAAATCTTACATATTGTGCCTTTAACTTTTGTGCAATGGAAAAGTTCCATTGATGTTGAAGGTTCTTCACAGAACCATGGTGTATGTTTTATTATACATTCATTGTGGATTTTCAGTAACAAACTGATTTTAATAGATCAATATGCTGGTATGCTCACATTATATTATTTAATGATATGCAGTTGGAAAATGTAAAATACAATGACATCATGTCCAGTTCGAGCAGCCACAGCGGCCAGTTTTTACTGTACATTTAAAAAACTGCATGTGCACAAGTAATTCACACCAAAAATTACTTTAAAAAATTGCTTTAAAAATAACCTACACAGCAGAATTACAGCTGAAATCATTGTTCCAAATGCAGGGCTTGCATTGAGGATTTTTTTTTTTTTTTTCATTGTGCCACACCGCAATTAATCATTCCTTGGCATGGATTTTACATGCGCACCTGACCTCAGCTGGGTATATTGTGCCAGCCCCAGCTCCGGTGACGTCAACTCCCAGTCTAGGACCCAAATTAACAGCCCACCGTAAAGTGAGCTGAAGCGACAGTGAGACAGATTTCAAGTGGAACAGCTCAACGGCAATCGTGTGTGTTCGAGCGTCCGTGCGTGTCTGTGTGAGAGAGATACTCAAATGCAGTCTAGGGAGGCTATGAGAGACACGCACAAAGAGAATATAGGTTTAAATACTGCGTCCTAGATAAATGGAAATCATACATCATCCTCTGTCTTGCAAATTTTGGCCTGTTATTCCTGGATGTGGCTCAACTAAATGTATGTCGCGTTCAGCTGTGGCTGTCTGTCTGATACGTCTGCGTGTATGTGTAAGAGAGATTATTAATGTAAAGATATTCATACCGAATATTTTATAAACACCTGCAGTGTGTTCATAACCGACAGCCTATTAAATGTGAGTCAGACATGTAATTTTTCTTAAAACAAAACCACTTGAATACTATTTTAAGGGCTAAAAGAAAATCTCAAACATTTGATTCCAGCATAAAATAAGTATTTTAGTGACTTAGTCTGACATTTGCTAGATGCATCATATTGAATGACATCGGTATTTACCCTGTCTGACCTTATATTCAGTTCTGCATAGAGATGCATGCTGGTCAAATGAAAGACATCATTTGCTACAGAGAGTGAGTCAGGTTCTTAAAGGGAAATGAAACGGACCAACCACGCACTTAGCTTGTGCATGAGCTAATAAAAATGATGAAAAAATATGGGTTATTTATGCCATCTAAGAACAAACTGTATACAGTTATACAGTAATACATACAAATTGTTCCAGTAGAGGAGAGGCTAATGTTTCTTTATAGAAACTGCAATGGAACATGCATCTTTTTAATCTTTCATGCATATGCATTTCATCTTTCGTTCAGAGCATGCAAGCGTACTGTATATTAGTCATAGCATTTAACCTTTGGGCAATTTGTGTTAAAAGGACATTATTTTCTCTAACAAACAAATGTGAAAAGCTATAAATAGCTGTGCTCCCCTATAGTGCCCTCTCAGCTGCTACTAAACAACTCAAAGATGTAGCCTATTATGACAAAGAAACAAGAAACACAATATATGATTAATATAATAATGCAGTACATTGAAGACGATATGTTATTGCAACATCTATAATGTACTTGTATGTTCTTCACAATGACTTCAGGAGAAATTTAATTTAATATGCAATCTTGTACTATAGTAGCCTATGCATTCACAGGAGAGAAATGACAAAAAAAATAAATAAATAAATAAAAATAAAATAAAATACTTATACAACTGTGCAGGGATCAAAAAATCTAAAGGCTTTAAGGGATAAATGTAAATACTGAGGTTTTTAGTGAATTAATATTTTGGCTCTCATTTAAATAATAGCTTATTATTATTAAAGGATAACAACAATAAGTCTTATTATTTTATATTATTTATGTACTGTAATATTATAAATAGCTCTTTATTTAACCCTTTAGAATATTATATAAACATTTTAAATTCCGTGATTTCTGTTTTTTGCCATGTCATGACTCATGCATTCCCCATGTTCAATATCATTCTCTATGAGAAAACACATTTTGGGTTTGCCCCCCATTGGCAGGAACTGGAGATACAGCAAGGCTAAACGTGCATCTTCCTCTCTGAACTCTAAGACTGTGACAAAACAAAAAAATATATTTTTAAAGTATATTAAAAAAAAAAAATCCTTCTATCATTCTGGATAAAGTTACTCCTATAGGATTTAGGATGATTTTACATGGTATTCCCCTTTGTTACTTCGTGCGTTTAAAATCCAGGTAATAAAAACTACAAGTCCCACAAAACGATTGTGTGGCCTCTGGTTGGAGGCGATTGCAGCCAATCAAAGCGCTCAGCAGAACTGATGCGATAAGAGCATCTTCCATCATGGCGGTGGTATTCAAGGGATTCCCATTCAACCTGCCGTTTGCATCCATATTGCTGATTCTGCTGCTATGTCTTCAGTCTGGAGGAGGTCAGAAGAAAAAAGAGGTACTGATGCATTCATGAAGCTACCTTTCACGGCACCCAGTGATGCTGATTTCTGAATATTGAAGTCCTACAGTGTACGTGTCCAACTCTAACATCTATATTACACGGCGGTAGGCACAGTTAAATGACCTAGAGATGATTATATGGGAAGAACAGGAAGCTGCTCTAATATTGACATATATATTTTTTGCATGAATGTTCTAGCAGAATCTGCCTCTTGCGTTTTATCCTCGCGGGTGCCCGTTCCGTTGTGATTGTGAACGTAGTCGAGTGCGCGTGTCCGTGTGACGCTGTCCTTATAATTATAAATAAATAATAAATCTAATCATTCTAAATGAACATTAAACACTTACAGTAATTAATATTTGAAAAAAATATTATTCATTCATTCATTTAAATTAACTGCGTTATTTAAAAGCTTGTTTATTTATTTACGTTAATGATTTTATTTGGAAATTAATTAATTTGAATGTAAGTCACATGGCTCTTCTAATAGTCCTATAATAATGGTAATGGTAATCTACACAACTGAATTAAGACTCAAGTTCTTCTATAACATTTATTTATTCATGTTACAACATTATTTTCATTATTTTATTTTTTTATTTATTATTACAACACGGGGTCAGTTGTAAACTGTCAGTTTGACAAGTCAGAAAAAACATCTGTGGTGATGTCATCAATATCATACACTCCTCGGCTATTACACTTTTTAGGTCACAGGAGAAATGGCATGTGACTGTGAGCAACATTGTACATTTTATGATCATTTCATGATCATATCATTAATCACACCCCGTTAAGACACAATTTTTCAGAAAGAGTTTTTTCTGTTGCGCATTGAGGGATTTATGTAGTAAATGTGTTTCCATCATAGTCTTAGCATGTCTTCTTATCAAATCAAAACATTATCGGCTTCAATTGAGCAAAGTTTTTGAATTTATGCGCATCTCTACGTTTCCATCCAGCGTTTTTTATGTGATATCCCAACATTCACATAAAATAGGTAGATGGCAGCATAGCTAGTTACCGGACCCTAAAGTAACAAGAACACAGTACAAACAAACACACACGGCAATTGTTTTTGTGCTAAAGTTTTCTCCAATGCGCTATATGCAATACAGTACATTTTTGTTACTTTAAATTGTTCACTTTATGCAAAACTGATTATTCTTTGTTCTTCAGTAACATTCTTGCATAAATTTGGATAGCTAATTTGCTGAAATAAGATCCACACTATCTATTAGCTATCCCCAGTAGTGAGGTAGGTTGTAACAACAGAACTCTTAGTGTTTGACATTAACTCACATAATCTGTGATTGTGTTGTACATGTCCAAGTGAGTTATATTTGTAGCAAACAAATGTGGCTACCATGAATCAAATTTTGGGAGATCTAGCACAAACAACCACTGAATTATCGATGCTCAAACAAAAGGTGTTACTTTCTTCCCCGGTGTCCCCCTGTTTGATCTATTTGATAAATATTAATTGTTAAATGAACCAAGATTTTTTTTTTTACATCTCAAAAACACACATACGTTGAAGTATCAGGTTGATACTTGACTCATGGAAGTTATTTGAAATTAATATAGATGCATTAAACACTCGTTACTTTTTACCATACGTTAATGTAATAATTGTGAATTGGCATTCAAAGAAAACGCATTGTTTCTGAATGTCAGGTGAACTGTTAGGCAGAGTCTAGACAGTCTCTAGATAGTTTCTCTCTTGAGAAAATATAATGTGTATTTGACCTTTTTCCTCTCACCTGCAGCAGAGGAGCAGGGAAATGATCATATTGGGCACAAATCAGGCAAAGTGGTGAAGCAGCAACTTTCCGCTTCTCCCTCCTGCATTTTTAAACTTGTTTCTTCATATTTTCTCTTCCTCTTTTGTCTTTTTCTCCCTCTCTTTCCTGCCCCGATGCTCTCCGGGTGCTGAGAAGGGCAGTATTTTGACTCCCTGTCTTTAAACCTTCATATATCTGTTAAGGTTTGTGCTGCCCTCTACAAACGAGGGAGGAATATTGGAAAGTGGGTAGGGGTGAATTTTTTCCCCCCTACTAGCTCAGCTACTCGTTCATTCATCATCACAGCCAAATTTTGTGTGTCTTGTATCTTGGCTTGACTAATGTGAAGAGGTAGAAAAAGATGGTGTAAGCAGTTTTGAGCTGCTTGAGTTGCAGAGTCTTTGTTTGCCTTTGTTTCCCCTTTGAGGTGTGCCTGAGGTGGACTCTTCTTTATAGGATTTAAAGATGACTTGCCGATTTATTTCTTCGCATTTTGTCCTTTACTTGTTTACACTCAGGGAGGGGCATGAGATTTCTCTTCAGGAACTGTTTTCTGATTTTATTCTTGGCATTTTAAGGATTTGGCTGCAAAATCTCTTTCCAGCTTTATTTTTAGGTTTGATGGGGTTATAATATATCAACAACACTGAAAAATGATTTTTTTTTATTTATTTTTTTTAGATATTTTGGCATTGGCCACAGTAACTCTGCCTGCCTGGTCAAATAACGTAGTTGTGAATATATATTGTGTCAATTTGGTCAATTTATGTATAGGTCTCAATTGCTAGATTTACATTTTATCGTATATCTCAGCTTTATAAAACGGTTAGTTCCTGTCCTTGATTCTGATTGGTCAATGGCTGTGTTTTATTCACACCCTTCACATTCTCACCCAACGGTTCTGTGTATCACTACACAACACCCTTAGCAACCACTCTAAGCAACGTAAACTGTATGTTCTCAATTGATATTGTTCATTGAAGCTTACTGTATTATGTAGAAGAATGTTGTGAGAATAAGAGTGTTGCGAGTTTATTACCTGCTTTCAGGTTTTCCCGTGACTGACAGCATTACTCAAAGCATTTGTCAGTTGTGTCTTGTTCTGTGTTCACAACAATTCAGTCAATGTAAAAGTCTTCGCTACTGACTGACACACTCATAAACACAGTCTTTGCCGCCATCTAATGCCATAATAATAACTTTGGTTGCTGTTCACGGTCAGGGACTATTTTTTTCTGGCAGAAGGAAGGCTTTTATTGAAAGTTTACTTCATGAAAGTTGCATTGACACATTTTTTTGGCTTTAATATTTGTATTGTGTGGTAACCATTTTATAAAAGCAATAAGGTACTCGAGGCTAGTGCTGTATCGTGAATAAGTCACGGCTGAAGGGATTGCAGGCAATTTGCGTCGTGCCTAACAACACCCTTCAGCCCTTCAGACTTATTTATGATACAGCACAGCCTCAAGTACCTTATTGCTTACTTATATTTCGACCCTGTTGTTTGGTATCACCATCAATCAACCATGATAATCAATCACTATTGCCAATGTAATCTTTTTTTTATTTTTTATATTTTTAAATCCTAATGTATAATGTTAAATTCTAGAGTTATTCATTTTCAATCATGATGATTTCTTCTTGGGAAAAATCACTATGTGTGTGTGTGTGTGTGTATATATATATACCTATGACTGCGTCCAACACTTGTTTGGTTTGTTTACTTTAGCAGCTGCTCTTAAATCAAAATCCCATAAGCTATGTTGAATCATTCCCAAAGAATGAGTCAAATGAATATTTGTGAAAGTTATTTTTGTCTGGATGTCATGCTCTGTTTGATGTTACAGCATTCATGGTGGTTTTGCATATTTTTTTGTTTTTTTTGTTTTTTTTGTTTTTTTTGTAGCAACAATTACCTGTGTTAAGAGACCCTTAATAATAATAATTCCTAACAATATTTCTAGGCAATGCAGTTGTTACTAAATGTAATATAAGTAATATGTTTCTTTGTGATGTTTTCAGGTTAGGCTGTAGGTTAAATTAATTTTGTAGATTTATTGTAAATCACTACAGGTTGGTAAGATATTTATTTATTTTATAAGAAGTCTCTTATGCTCACCAAGTATGCCTTTATGTGTTAAAAAAATACATTAAAACAGAATTATTGAGAAATATTAATACAATAAAATAACTGTTTAGTAATTTAATATATTTTAAAATGTAATTTATTTCTGTGATGGCAAAGCTGAATTTTCTTCAGTGTCACATGATCCTTCAGAAATCATTCTGATATGCTGATTTGCTGCTTAAGGAACATTTCTTAAGACTTTTATGTTAGGGGAAAAAAATAAAAAATACTGACCCCAAACTTTTGAACTGTAGTGTATATATTTGTATTTGTATATTGGTATAAATAAATTATTAAGTTAGAATAAAAGAATTTCATAAATAAGATTAATTTACAGTAATTACTGACAATAATTTGGTATAATTTAGATGAAAAGCTGCATGTTTAGTTTATTATAATGCTTGTTTATTGTTATGACAACAGTAGTTGATAATTATTTATAATTAGGTTAATATCTTCGCTAAATAGAATTTATATACTGCACAGAAATCAGTCAGTATTATTCAAACGGGTAAGCACTGTTGGAGCACAAAATGGAGCTCTGATTATCTGCTCCCAGTATCACACTAATCAGACTTTTGGCTTAAATATAAATGGGACACTCAAAAAAATGGTTCAATGGGGTTCTATATAGAATCCTAGGGTTCTTGACTCAATTATAAAGAACTCCTTATGCCAAAAAGGTTCTGTATAAGGAGAAATGTCTTAAATGATTGCATAATACGTTCACGTTTCATTTTGTTTCATTTGATAAAGTATGATTACAAGCTATTTAATTCATAAAATATATTTTTATTAATTAAATCAAAATGAATTCATTAGTGGTGTGAATCGATTAAAAAAATAACTAAATTAATCACACATTTTGTCTGATTAATCACAATTAATCACAATTAAAAACACTTAAGTTTTTAAATATTTTATAATGTAATAATTTCACAGTTATTCTCCCAATTAATATAAAAACAACATAAAGACAATATATTTTAAATACTTGTTTAATGGCATTTTTTTATGAATGACGGCCAGTATCACTGATACTACAGTTTTTTTTCGATTGCTAAACGACAGTGGGCACAACTGGAGTCACATGTGCAAAACTCTAACTACAGTATGCACAGCAGCAGTTCATGTGGACCAAACTCTAGTTTGTTTTTCATTGCTTGAACACAGTTTTCAAAACTCTACACACTCATCCCATGACTTTAACCACAACCTGCACAACACTGTGGATTTACAGCACTTTGTTCAAATGCTAACACACTGCTGTCAAAACTGTGAACCACACATTCAAAACAGAATAGATTTCAGCCTTGTGCCTTTCAAACACTGCTGATTTCAATTTCAGCTGAAAGCCTAAGCAGGTGTCTTGTTTTAGACTTGTTAGTGAACACACACACACACACACACACACACACACACACATTTTATATATATATATATATATATATATATATATATATATATATATATATATATATATATATATATATATATATATATATATATATATATATATATATATATATATATATATATATATATATATAATTACTGTAATTCCGTAAATTACTATAGACTATTGAAGCAAACTGCTAATTTTCATTTACCTTTAAAAATTATGTTCTAAAAATTTAAATAAATCATGTGAAAGAATGTCACTCTTTTCTTTGAAGAAAAAATTATTTTGTATGAAGTCACTGAAATTGTTCAAACTGTAAAGATGAAAAGTTTGTATTTTCTGTGTTGGTGTTTGATGCTGGTGTTTTTACTCTCAGTGTGTTCTGAGTGACAGTGTGTGTTATCTCAGTGAGGGTTGTGCATAGTGTTTGGCTGCACTGAGCCTATTTTGAGCCATGTGTTAACTGTTTAGCTCAGGTGACTGTTGGTAGTGCAGACTGTAGTTAGCGTTTTGCACATGTAGCTCCAGTTGTGCTCACTGTTGTTTAGCAATCAAAAAAAACTGTAATACCGGTACTGATGTCTCAATGAAAATGATTTCCTGTCTAACAGGTAGGAAATATACAGAAATTGAATAAAGTTATCAGTCTGCACTGCATAAATTATCAATTAAATATAGATGACTCCTTATTAAAGGGCATATTGCAGGTTAGAGCTTTAGTGATTCAATGTATAGAAAAATAATGTATGAAATAGATTTCCTTGGAAAAACACGCATAAATACGCTACATAGGCTTCTGGAGTCGTTTTTTGTGAGAAAATTTTACTTCCGCATCTGAAAAATGCCCAATCGGACGTGACGTAAGTGAAGGGAGCGCGATCAATATAAACTATAGGAAAACAATGGATCGCAATGACAGTTCGGACGCTGAGGAAATTGTAAATGCTTATTTATACTCGTATAACTAATCACAGCCATACAATTAGCCTGCTATGTGGTCAAAAGAGCAGGGACAGGCCAGAATTAGACAGAATAACGGTCAAAAGAGACAAATTGAGCTGTTGTGTGAGGAGAAGTAGTGGAGAACAGGACAGAGACCGGTGTTAGCTTATAGATATAACGTTAGGTAACGACATGTGCTCAGATCACAATATTGTACAGATTATTATCATGAATCAGGCAATAGCAAAGCTATTGGTCATCTAGGAGTAACTGATTACTAATAACAGAAACGAATAAATTTGATCAAGCGTATGTCACACGCCTTAATATCCGTCCACTAGGGCTGGGCGATATATCGCATGCGATATATCGCCCAGCCCTACCCTGTAGTGACGTAAAATGGCGCGGCGCTGAAAAAAAAGCGTCACTTTATCTACTAAATTAATGCCCTTATGTCTCGCAAAACATTTTTAAACCCTGTAGTACCTTTTTATATGGTATTTTTGTACAAGGTTATATATTCATCTCGAAAAAAAAATGTTAAACCTGCAATATGCACTTTAAAGCTACAAAAGTTCTTTAGTCAAGAGCAGTGAGTCATTTTCTCTGTTACCTTTGTTCTTTGTTTAACATAAGTGACAGAGAGAATTAGTGGCTTCTGTCACTTTAAAATCTGCTGCTGCTCCACATGACACGGATCTCACATGCGTTTCATTTTCTCACAACTCTTTACATTAATTTAAGACTTTTTTCCCAGAACACCTACCGCACCTTTATTTAACTCATTTAAAGGGTTAGTTCACCCAAAAATTAAAATACTGTCATTTATTACTTGCCCTCATGCCGTTCCACACCTGTAAGACCTTCGTTAATCTTCGGAACAATCTCTGTTAATCTCTGTGAGGCCTCCATATGGAGCAATGACATTTCCTCTCTCAAGATCCATTAATGTACTAAAAACATATTTAAAGCAGTTCATGTGAGTACAGTGGTTCAATATTAATATTATAAAGTGACAAGAATAACGAAAATAACGACTTTTTTAGTGATGGCCGATTTCAAAACACTGCTTCGGGACGCATCGGAGCATAAACGAATCGGTCTATTGAATCATGATTTGGATCGTGTGTCAAACTGCCAACGGCTGAAATCACGTGACTTTGGCGCTCCGAACAGCAGATTCGATACACTGATTCATTATACTCCGATGCTTCCTGAAGCAGTGTTTTGAACTCGGCCATCACTAAATAAGTCATTATTTAGTTTTTTTGGTGCTCCAAAAAAATTCTCGTCACTTTATAATATTAATATTGAACCACTGTACTCACATGAACTGATTTAAATATATTTTTAGTACCTTTATGGATATTAAGAGAGGAAATGTCATTGCTCCTATGGTTTCAAAGCATTTGCATGAATAAGAGTGTGATCATATAATGTAACTCTTCCCAAAGGATGAAAACAGATGCTGCATTAATTACGTTAAATATTAACGTGTTAAACTGAAAAAAATAATCTCATGTGTTAACACTTTAACATTGACAGTACTAGACTTAATTAAAACTAAATCCATAAAATGATCCAATGATGGAAACCTCCAAAAGGTTCTACATATGAAGCGCCTGACAGAACCTTTTTTTCCTAAGAGTGCAGTATCAGCTAATACGGATTTGGTCACTGATATATTCTACAGTTAGTTCTGCTACGTTTTCTCTATTGGACTTGCGGGATCCTCTGCTGTCTCTATTTCTCATATATCTGGTACAACATTTCTTGTAATATCTGCCTCAGGAATACTGTCTGGGCCCATGATCGCTCCATCCTGACTCTAGCAGCTGGAGCTGAAGAGCAGTGTGATCCCCTCTCCCTTCAGCTCTCAAACTGCAGCTCGACTCATTACTGCTCCAACTGGCACTGGGGCAAAAGGCTTGAAAGAGTTTATGTTCTGAAACAACTGAAATGTTTGAAGTCTTGAAGCCTCCCTCTCGCTGGGGTGAACAGTGCGAAGAGGGCCACCCTGCTGAGTGTTTGATGAAGGCAGTTTAATTCTAAAAGCTCAGAGGCATAATGATGCATACGTGTAGTCATCCATAGATAGGAAAAGCGCGTCATGCTGCTCTGCCTTTCTCATTCTTTCCTCTTTTCTCTGTTTCTTCTTGTTCTCGCTAACTTTTTTTTCCTCTCCCTATCGTGATGGACTGCTCTCGTGAAGCATTGATCTCTTGGATTGGAAACACGGTTTCAGTGCGTCAACCTGCATATATATACATTTCCATAATGAGTCTCAAGACTCAGCAAGATTCTAATTCTAAATACATCACGGCTCACTGCATATTAATCTCTTTGAAATGATGATGTCTCCAGAGCATCAGGAGGTAGATTTACATTTTTTTTTTTTTTACATTTGTGGCCACTGTTATTGAAAGGGACACTAGAGGCAAAGGAGAGGAAAAGATTGGCTGAAGAGGAATGGATAAAGTGATTGAGTTGGACTTGTACTCGTGTTGCCAGATTGAGCACTATGGCTCAACATGTCAAAGGTCACAGCTTTGGCATCATTTCCTGCTGAAGAATGATTGCATTCAGACAGGTTGTCAAAACCTGGGTAACGTAATCCTTGCTGCCTTTTTTTTTTAAAGTGCACTTTTAATTCATTAAGTTTAGCAAATTTTATGTTCAATTCAATGTTTTACTTGTCATTTCTTTTTACAGTAGTACAAACGGTACTTTTTTGTGAAATTTACTAGCAATTTCCATGTGAAAATTGTTTCATAGTAAATCCTACACCAAATTTGTCACAATTTTGCCCCAGACCTGTTGCTGTCTGCATTTCCATTGTGGTCTAAAGTACTGTGAAGATTAGGCAAATAGTCCGGTGATGTAGGACTGTGCGCGACTTTCCAGTCGTCACTGGATCTCGTCCTCTGCATATAAACTTAATAAAGCCTGAACCTCGGTGTCGGTCCATCTGTCATAATTTTTAAACTCCATTGTTGATTCGAATAGCGAACAACTCTTATTTCAGGCACTGCAAAAGATTTTAAAAAATGGTGGTTGAAATAAAATGCTGCGTGTAGGCAACCATTCAAAATTCTGTGTGAACCAATCAGCATGTACAGCGCCCAAGTCCCACCCCCAAGAGTTCCTGAATTTTGAAAAAAGTATTACCTCATGAGCAGGGACTTTCTGAGGGGGACATTTTTACCTGGAACTTAATTTAAACCCTGATCCCTGCGGACAAAGACGCTAAGTACCACCCCAAAGTCCCTAGTTCCCGGGAAAAATGTCCTGCGGTGGAAACGTGGCTTTAGTCTAGCATTTGTTGTCAAGTCATAGCCAGTTCTGTCTTAAATAGCCTGTGATTTATAACATGAGATTTTGGCTAAATTACAGAGAAAAAAAAATAATTGACCAAATAGCTACAGTAAACTTTATAACCTGCAAATTGATGAAAACGTAATGTGATGCACTTACTGCCATTCTAATGATGGACAAAACACATATATGTCCAAAATTCTCAGAAATTCGCTGGTCAAAAACCTCATTATTCCATTTGAAGTTTGGTTTTGGTAATATGTTAACAATATAATGACACATGCAAGTGTCTGACTACTGTATATATAAAGCCTCAATATCGACTTTGACATTGCAGTTTTTAATTATTTAAAAAAAATATTTTTAAAAATTCACCCCCGGTTTCACATACAAGGCATTTCTAGACTATGCATGTTTGAGCTGTTTTAAATGAAAGCAACTTGCACTGACATATCTTAAAATAGGTCAGAGCATTGTTTTGTCTCAAGATGTATACCATTAATGTTTTTTTTTTTTTTTTTTTTTCTCTGGTATGTTTATAAAAGCTATTTAAATACCCTAATTGAACTAAGGCCTAATCCTGGCTCAGCCTAAACCCTGTCTGTGATACCGGGCCTCAGTGTTTTCTCCATTTCTTGGAAAATAGTGCTTTTGGAGATACAAGGTTTGGCCTGACAGTGAGAATATATCATGGCTGCCTGCTAATGGTGCATTTCTACAACAGCATCTGTATCTGAAAACATTTGCGTTTGCATAATGTGATATCCACTCCATTAGGTGTCAGTGTAAGTCCAACATGAATGCTAGTATCTGTCAGTGACATTGTAACAGAAAAAAAGTGCAGAAAATCCTATTTGTCTGTAAAATGTAAAAACAGATTTTTTTGTAAAAACAATGACAATTTTTGCAGTTGCGTTTGTTCTGCTGTTGATGCAGATTGTAAATGCTTCACCATTAACTTATTACAACAAAGCTATTCATGCAGACTTTCAGTATTATCTCTACTTAACAGATATAGAACACTGGGTAAAAGCACAAAAGAGCGTGAACCCGTCACACATGTGCACGGCTGTCGCTCCCATGCCTGACTAGAGTGACAGCGAGCCGTGTTTAAGGCCCAGTATAGTGGATTTGCGAAATGATTTGTATTGTGCTTGAGAAGCATTACCAAAATGATTCTCCATGCCATCCAGACAGACGCAGGGCCCCAGCCGCTGGGAGGCTGTGATATATCAACATTAGACCCAGAGCCATTCCACATGCATTGCTTATAAAAATCATTCTGAATATTGAACAACTCAAGGTTGGCCTAGCCCTACAAACCCCGCACTCTTTTTTTATTCAACAGGCCATGCTAGCGTGGTCTGTCTTTTCACTTTGTTTTAAAATGCAAAATAAGGCTTTAAAAGATAAATAAACAAAAAAGAGCCATGAATATTTAGCAGACCCCGGGCCCCCTCTGGTCTCCACTCATGTCAGATCCAGGTCTGGCTCTGTAATTCCATTTCCCTTGTACGTTTTATTTAATATTCAAGAGATTTGTTGGCCATTTGTAACAAGTGCATTGATATTCTTCCTTTCTCACCATGGGAAATGGAAAAAAAAAAGAGCGCTAGCGGACAAGCGGTGTGTGTTCAATGCACTGCAATGTATAAATCATAAAAGTACACAGTATAGGCAACACTGTAATTGTATTTTGTTAAAATTACAGTAAAAGTGGGCAGTGAACTTTACTATAAATATGCTTTCACAATTTTTCATTATCGGTTTAATTTTAGTCACAGTGCACAGTATTTATTTAAATATAATCAAAGACATAAGTATTTTCAGAAACAATTCTATTTAAACAAAATATTTCTCTCAAAATGACAATTCTATCACCATTCAAATGTTGTTTCAAACCTGCGTGACTTACTTTCTTCTGTGGAACACAAATAGTGCATCCTGGAAAATCTTTTTAGTGTTATAAAAGTGAATGATGGCTTAAATTTGGGTCTGTTCCTCACACAATGACTATCGTATGGCTTCAGAAGACTTGGAATATAGAGCATTAGTTGTATGCACAACCATTGTCACTTTTATTTTATTTTTAGGGCTGTCAAGTGATTTAATTAATTATTATTATTATTTTTTTTTAATCTAATGACATTATGTGCCTATTAATTGCAAATTAATCACACATCAATATTGGCTGAGAAATTACCCCCCAAAATATAATTTAAAGCCATTATTGTGTTAGATGAGAAAAATAGACATTACAAAAAGTAGCTTTGATTCAACATATAATTTATTACACATGAACTTTTAAGGCTACAACGTGGCCATAAGATTTTTTTTTTTTTTTTTTTCCCAGAAGCTGCCTCTGAAGTGGTATTAAGGTATATTTACACAGACTGTTTAATGAAGCTCAGAGGTGGCATGAATATGAATGAAAAAAATGAAATGATACCCTAAATATGAAACTAAAACAGCCCTGTAGGTGGTGGCAAAGTCACTGTCTTAATGAGTAAGTCATTAATTCAACTGATTCATTCAAATGGCTGATTCATTCAAGAATGAAGCAAGTGGTTGTCTAATGGGTCATTGAATCATTGGCTCACTCGACTGGTTATAAAAACCATGGATTCATTCAATTTTCATTGGTGAAATTGAGAAAAATGGACAATATTGACAATAGTGTGTCTAAAATGTAACACAATATTAACTTCTTGTTTATTGAACCGTAGTATAAAATATAATTTTTGCAGTTGTGGCGATATTAGGGGAATAACAGCACTCTTGCTCATGTGAAATTGCTAAACTACATCATATGATATAAATAGAAGACAAACCCATACAGGGGCATTTTGCCCTCATATCTTGAATTTTAGTGGCATTTTAACTGCATTCTAAAAGGCTTCATCATGTAGTAAGTCGTTGCCCTGCATTATGTTCTTAACTAAATTGAATGCAATGTAAGATTACAAGTCTAGGGTGGAGTGCATTAATAAGCTTTAATAACACGTTATTTTTCATAATCAATCACACCAAATGAATATGTTAAGTCGACAGCCCTAATTGTTTTGCGTCCTTTTTGAAAGTTAAAGACTTTAGTTCCCATTCATTCCTTTTAAGTTTTTTTTTTTTTTGTATTCCATGGAGGAAAGAAACAACATTACTGACCATTTTCATTTTTGAGTGAACTGAATTCTTTCAAGTTTTACATTACATTACAAATTTTACATTAAAACATACATTTTAAAAATATAAATTATATATTTAACATTTAACATTTAAAATCAAATGTATTTTACCAGATATGGTTCACAACATGCAGTTTCTAAATTAACTGGATCTTTTTCCATTAATGTTATCCATGTTTTTTTTTATTTTATATATATATATATATATATATATATATATATATATATATATATATATATATATATATATATATATATATATATATATATATATATATATATATATATATATATATATATATATATAATATACTACCATAATAGTTTCAGATCAAAATATATGACAAGTTAATTTTATTTAGGAATTTGAATGTGTTTCACTATTAGCAGTCCTGTTGAATGAATGATAATAGCCTGTGTGGCAGAGCTGTCTGTTTGATGGATGCTTTGTGTTCCTGAGACGTCGCCCTGCCCACTTTCTGACATTTTGGTCAAAAATTGGGCATAATCAGAGGGCAGTTATTTTTGAAGCCGGGGGAAGGGGGAGGGTACATGAGATTGACCACTAGGAAGTCAGACGTGCTCTATCATTATCTTTTTTTTTTTTGCCATTTTTACTTCAGCTTTTTAGGCTTTTTTGTTAGACTTTAAACTCCACACTAGTTTATTTCCCACAGATTCTTCCATTTTCTGACTTTCCCCATGTGTTTTTCATCCTAAGCTCTCTGGGTTATGTGGTATCTCTGTTAACCTGTGTGTCACGCTGTGTGCTCTGACCCAATGTCTTTCGTTCAAACTCCTGGTGTTCACTGAGCCCAAAAGAGATCAAGAACTGTAGACCACTGACTTGGTGCTAAACACAAAGACATCAGAAGAAAAATCACCACCTGTGTTTTTTTTTTTGCAAACGTCATGTTGTCTTTCTTTGAAATATGGTATGAGGTAACAACTTCCAATTCATTTTCCCTTGCTCTTCCATTTCTCCAAATCCTGTGTACCCTCCATCTGTCCACCATAGCTTGTGACATCTTCGATTGTCCTTTATCAGTGCTGTCATAGCAGTCGTCATCACAGCGTGGCGGTGGATGATCCGGCAGAGATGCTTTAGGCAGGAGGCCGGCGTGGACGAGTCAGCCTGTCGAACTGGATAACGCATGCAGCCTTATCAGCGCTGTGCCAGCCGTCCATGGCAAAGCCTTAAACATGCATTAAAGAGTGTATCAGAGAGAGTCGTTCATTAGGGAGAGTAGTGACAGGGGAGGAGAGAAAACGAGAATCTCTCCAACGCATCTCTCCACCTGTCTTTCTTTTCTACATTCTCATCACTGTTTTGCTCTTCGTCAGCCTCTCTATTTTTGTCACATTAAGGCCGATGCTTCGTTTCTGTGACGGTTTCATTTTGTGGTTTTATCAGTATTCGCGATATGTTTTAGTGAAGGACCCAAAAGGTGCCGCTGCTGTGATGTGACTGGTTGCTCTGTTGCATTTTAAAGGCAACCGCTTCACCATGTTACACAGGGCAAGGAGAAAGAGAGAAATCACTGTCAGGTTCTTGGACACCATGGAAAAAAAAAATTTGGCTTTCAAACTTTAAAAAGTTTAAAAAGCTAAGATATGCCAATCAGTAGCATGTTTTCATCTACGTTTTTTACGTGCATTTTGGGATGTCGCACTTCTTCCTTCATCTATTTTCAGTGGTGGAGCTCAATCATTATCACCACTGCTGAATCGCACCACTCAAGTTTGAATGCGAGTTTGCAGTCTGAATTAAATGTGCTTAGATGAGAACACAGTGTATTACATTTTTTTTCCTTTTTTTTTTTTCTTTTACTTTTCTCCATTTCTCTCACTGATGGAGTTTAGTATCACTGTATCACTGTCACGACACTTACTATTCAGCAATATTATTGATTTGACTTTACTGAGACTATTGAGAAAAGCTGTTTTGTAGCTGTTCACATTTTTACACAGTTACTGAATAGAATTGAATCAACACTGAACTGACCTCAGCTGATCAATGAAAATATTTTCTTTTTAGATCTCCTTTACAGCAATTTTTTTTTTTTTTTTTGTATCATTGAATCATTATTTTCCTGTTTATCCCCGTAAAGCTGCTTTGAAACAGTTTTTACTGTATAAAGCGCTATATAAAAGAAGTTGACTGACTGAACTGAAAAGTTATTGTTCTTTTCAGGGATGACCATCTTGAAATGAAGCAACTTTTGAGAAACTCAAATCAGCATAATTATTGGATGTTCATATGAGTATGTGTAGCTAATTGATTCATATTTACAAAATATTTTTTGTAATGAATAATATAGACAGACAGACACTGCTGGGTTCAGTAAAAAGAGTATTAAGAAATTAATACTTACATTCAGCATTGAAGGATTAAATTGATAAGTAAAGTGTTTTATAAAAAAATATATATTTAAAAAAAAATGCAGTTCTTTTGAACTTTCTGCTCAAAGTATCATTAAGAATTGTAATATTTCACAATATTACTGTTTTTATAGTAATTTTTGTATATAACAGAATGCAGTTTTGGTAAGCATAAGATACTTCTTTCAAAAATCATCTCCCAAACTTTTGAAGGGGATTTTATATTATTTTTTAATTTTGATGGATATGTATTATTTTACATATATACAGTCTCTTTTATTACATTATAGTGAGGTAAATTGTTTTTCCTTTTTTTTTTTTTTTTTTCATACATACTCTTGTATACAAGAATGCTGGGCTTTAGCTTTTAAACCCTTTTGGAAATGTTTGTCTTTAAATTCATCCCCTCTAAAGCAATGCCACAAGAGCCTTACACATGCAGTTGGACCTCTTTGTATGGTGAATTTCAGCTTATATTGAGCTTCCTTATTATTCTGTTCCTAGGGATTGTTTGTGAAATGTCTTTTTCATTAAGTTGTAAGCACTTGGTGCCTATCAAAGTCTTAATCCCATCTCGAGATCTAATATCGCTTCACTCATGGCCATCGTGTTCATTTCCCAGTCAGCATCTAATTGACAGCAAAATTAGATCCACGTTTCTCTCTCACTCTGAAAATTGAGAATGAAAAAAGAACAGCATTTAAGAAAAAGAGAATAAGACGCCAAAACCCCAAATTGAGCTGCTTTGTCTTCTAATACACTCAGGCCTGAGCCAAATCCTGAAGTAAATTATCCTCAATAATTAGTAATGATAATCCTGAGGAAAGCCTGAGGAAAGTCTTTTGTTGTTGTAGAACAGCCTGTTATTATTGCAACTTACTGCTCCACTTTTAGTGGGTGTCAGAAGAGGTCTCAAAGGCTACATTCATTCAGTCATTATCTGGGAATTTACTAACAGATTTAGACTTTAAAATTGTCCTGTGTATAAAACAAGAGACAGTAGCAGTTTGAATAATGTACGGACAGGTGAGCGATTCATTGCAAGTGTACAATCCCATTGTACATACTTATTGTGTTTTACTCTGGCAGTAACAATCCTCAATCCGTATATTCCAGAGAGAAACAGAGTATTTAAAAATATGTCATTAAATCGGATGTATGCTACTGTTCAAAAGTTTGGAGTCAGTAAGGTAGCATTTATTTGATCAAAAATACAGCAAAACAGTAATATTGTAAAATATTATTTCAATTTAAAATAACTGCTTTCCATTTTAATATATTTAATGTTTTTATTTGTGATGAAAAAGCAACCATTACTTCAGTGTCACATGATCCTTCAGAAATCATTCTAATATGCTGATTTGGTGTTTAGGTAACATTTCTTTTTATTGTGTTGAACAGTTGTGCTACTTTTTTTTTCTTTTTTTTTTTGATTATCCTGATTAATTTTTTCAGGTTTATTTGATGAATAGGCAGTTCTAAAGAACAGCATTTTTAAAATAGAAATCTTTTTGTAACATCTAAATGTCTTTACTATCACTTTTGATCAATTTAATGTGTTCTTGCTGAATTAAAGTATTAATTTCTTTCAAAGAGAGAGAGAGAGAGAGAATCTTACTGACCCCAAACTTTTGAATGGCAGTGTATTATTCAGGTAAATTTAGGTAGCTATGTCAATTATTTAACTTATTTACGTCACAAGATTTTGCTCTGCACAACACTTGCTCTGAGAAAATTAACCATAGAACAAGACAGATTAACTGTTGGCCATACTTTATTTGACACATTTCTTAAAGTCGGTGTGAAACAGAAGTTGTGGTTGTATTTTATTCCCTGTTGTAACAAATATTTGAGTGAAATGGAAAAATGTAGGGCGGGACTTGATTTTGTCCATCGGGGACTGATTGGATCGTGGTTTGCAATTGCTATTAAAGTTTATTAAAAAATCTAAATTGTTCACAGTTTCGGGCAAGTCCTGCTGCTTTGCCCAATCAGATACAGTACGTAGCCCTGTACCATATGTACATCAATGAAACGATCAAGGCAATCACGTTCAATTAAGACCACCCACAATCATGGTCCTAAACTCTCCTCCATACATGAAATATCAAAAGTGAAGTTTTAAGCTCAGAGTTGCATTCACAAAATGCTGAATATAAGCATTAGTCTTGGATGCACTTGCTGGTGTAGACTCAGGTCTTTCATGATTGGTTTGTGAATGGATCGGCAGACTAGCTGCTGTCTGACATCTTACTTCCATCAAACACTTGCTGTATCAGCAAGCCCCACCTGCTCCCCGTGGTTAGCTCCATGCCACCTTCCAGCTTTCTGTTTATTAAACTAAAGCGCTGTTTGATTTTGTTATAAACACAGCATAATAAAAGCAACCATGTGACTTTATTGCATTATTCTCCTAGCAGTAATATTGCCTGCTCTTGCTGTTAGAGAATGTATTCAAGTCGTCACCTTTATTTTTATAGCACTTTATACAATGAAGATTGTTTCAAAACAACTTCACAGTACTAAACATTAAAATAATGATCAATGCTGCAAAATTCATCAAATATGCGACAAATTCAAATTCTGCTGTAAAGCAACTCTACAGAAGGCAATAGTCATTATTCAGCTCAAGTCAGTTCAGTGTTGATTCATTTCAGTTCAGTAACTGTGTAAAGATGCTGAAATGTACAATATTGATATATTGGCAACATTTAAACAAACATTTTTACAGCTGAAAAACATTAAATATTTATGAATCTTTTATATCATAAAGATATTTGTATAATTACCCATTTACCATTGTATAGATAAATGTTAGGTCCCTAAACCCTACCCCAAGGCTAAACATAAACATTTTAAAGAGAATATAAAAAGAACGTAATAGACAGAAATGTAGGAAATTGACAATTTTAATAACAATATAACATTAAAAAGATATTTTGAGGCACTAACCCCACTATTACCTCTAATCATACATAGCCATTTCTTAAAAATATGTAGTTATAAAGAAAAACAGACAGACAGGTGTAATGACAATTTATTTATTGCAAAAATGTCAAAAGTGGTACCAAAAGTAGTCCAAATGATGATGTGTTGCAGTCACTTTCCTCTCTGGTGGTATATAATAGTTTTGTATGAGGTACAGAGCAGAATTTAAGTTATTAATTGATAAATATCTTATCCCGATCCACTCTTTGAAGGCGCGCATTTCTCATTCAAATGCACGTCACCCAAAACATTGCAATGCATTTGTGACGAAGCAGGTTAGAGCCAATGAGTATTTGATATTACTGCTGTAAAACGCGCCATATGTGACCCTGGACCACCCTCAGATTCACCCTTTTTGCACCCTCAGATTCCAAATGTTCAAATAGTTGTATCTTGGCCAAATATTGTCCTATCATAACAAACCATACATCAATGGAAAGCTTATTTACTGCTTTCAGATGATGTATAAATCTCAAATTCAAAAAATTGACCTTTATGACTGGCTTTGTGGTCCTGGATCACATATGATACAGCTTCCTGAGGCAATTTTTTTAATTCATAATGAGTGCAGGATTTGATATTTACGGCCGCTGCTGAGAATGGATAGCCTGGGTGCCAGCCCGAACCCCGCCCACAACATTTTTTGGACGGGAAGTTCGGTCTGGACTCGATCCATTGTGGAGTAATTATGCTCGGCTCCCAGAAGGCCGAGCCAATCAAATTGCCAGGGCGGGCTTTAATCGATGATGGACAGGCTATCAGCGGTTACGTAACCACCCACGTCATCAAAGAGCGCTTGGGTTGAATTGGTTTTCACCAACGATGACTGCAGCTGGAGAAGTAAGATGTTTAGATTCCGCTATCACGTCTGTAATAAAAGAAATCGACAGCGCATTCATTTTAAAAGACGAACAAAGAACCGCAATCACGGCATTTGTCGATGGGAAAGATGTGTTTGCAGTCCTTCCAACGGGATTCGGCAAAAGTTTAAGTACAAGTTCAACATACGTCACTTACTGCGTTGCTCTGATTGGTTGTAGGTCTATCCAATTGAGTGCAGAGTTTTTTTTTTTACTGGTTCTGTTAAGACACGCCCCATAATTCAAGTGCAATGGAGCAGTATCAGACTCACATTCTGCCTAGAATATGAGTATGACGAAGTCAGGCTAGAGAATGGAGATAAAGATTGTTGAATAAAGGCTTGAATTTGGATCTGTTCTTTGCAATCGTACAGATTCTTAAGATTTGGATTAAAGTGAACAAATGAAATATTATTTATTTTAAGGTCTTAAAGTGTAGTCTTATTTAACATTATGTAATCCTTTGAAACAAGTTTGCAGCAAAGGTCACGAACAGAGCAAAATGTTATTTCATGTTAAGTAGATAAGTAAACTGCATTTAATAAATGTGACTGAAAATGTATATTATTTATGTGAAAATGTCATACAATCATGCAGCCCAGGCTCATCAGAAAAAACGTACCTGTGTCAAAATTTTTGCAAAACATAAAATACGTTGCGTTGTGCACGTTTTGCGACAGTTTCAAAGTGAAATGTCCAGTGAGTGGCGCTAAAAGCGTGTTTAGTACAGATGAACGTGAATATGGCAACATTTTATTATATTGGAGTTTGTATGTATCACCGCAGTTCTGAATTGAAATGTCTGGTGAGTGACGCTAAAAGCTTAATGCTCTATCATGTTTAATAATGTACACCTAGACTAAACCCTAAACCTACCCGATAGTGTTAACAAAAGCAAATGTGACATAATGCAATTGTAACCATGGAATTTTAGCTTTTTTGAACTCTTGTCTTTGAGCTCTTTTACCGTGACTCTTCTTTCGCGGGATTCGTACCCGAGATCTTCGCATCGCAAGTACTAGCTGAGCTACTGAGCAAGCTAATTACATCAGTAAAACTGAATATATGGAGCTGGGTAAGTGATGCAAACTACAAAATATATTAATTTACAAATCATGCACTATGGTATAAAGTGTTTTGAGGTCATAACATTATTGTGCAAGGAGCTGCGTGAAATCAAGTCTTTTATTAATCCATAATCTGACCCTGTAATCATAATTGTGTGTGAAAACAATTAACCCTTAAATGCATGCCTCGGGTCTTTAGTGACCCGGGACGTCATTCACTACCCTCCTCCTCGTTCATTTTTTAAAGTAAGACATCAACCTTCTTGGTATTCCTCAATCAATTCATTATAAAGAATATAACAAGAAAAAATCATAAAATTACAAAATAATGCCTATTTTTGTATTAATTTTTTGTAAAAATTGTATAGGGTCACAAACGACCCGAGGTGCGTATGAGTGTACATATATAATTTTTCTGCACGACAATAATTGAATCTTAGATGACAGAATAAGTGCATTTCACCTTTATTCCACAAGGTGGCAATGTCTGATACACAATGCTGAAGTGACGACTCATTCAGACAGAAAACAAAATAATAAGAGAAACATGAAATGGCTCAGCGATTTACTGCAGAGCGAGTACTGAACGCAATGAAATATGACTGTAACTGTTACTGGATGGATCTGGTGAAGCTGTTAGCGATCGAAATATTGATTTTGAAGATGTTGAAAATTATATAGTTCTGAGAATATGTTTGAGATTGCGAATGGGCTCATATTCATGACCTCAAACATAAAACTAGCCCATTATTTTTTTAATTTACTGGGAAATGAGCTCTGACGAGGACAGTGATGATGGCATAAAACATCTGCTCAAACTGAACCCTTTCAAGCTCCAAAAGGTAGCAAAGTACGATTTATTTTATTCTTCTGTAATTGTTACTCTAATATCAGAGGAGTTTTATATTATCACGACAAGTAGAGATCCTTCTGTGTTAGATATAGATCCGGGTCGATAAAGACCCGAATATGTAAAAATGATTGGTAAAACAGTCATTTTTTAAGGGTTAAATGTGCTTGCTGTTTTACTGCCTCTAGTGTTCATTTATGTTAGAAACTGTAGTGATGATATACGTATTTTGCGTTTTGCAAAAAATGCAGTGAGCCTGCACTGATATTAAGTGTCTTAAATCCTAACTAAGCAAGCCAAATGCAACAGGAACCAAAACTCCATCAGGTGACAGGAATGGAGAAAAAAGGCTGCATCACAAGTCAGATTTTGTTTTGATATGATACACATTTTTTCATCCAGCTCCTTCTACTTGAAGATCAGGATACGTCAACATTTGGTGAGAGGAGGAGTTGTAGTCCATTCCACAGAGCTGTTGTTTAGTAATGGATGAATGCTTACCGATGACTGTAAGCATGACGAAACTGCTTTGCAGTTAGGTTAGGCTGACCATAAGGGTTCGAGCCTAGTGGTTAAAAGATCTGGACTGTTTGTCTGACTGTGTTTACATTATGTGACTGTGAAATATCTGCATGTTTTCAGAGTATGTTCAGACATTGTCTCACCATTGATACGGCTTTCGTCTCGCCATGCCTGAAAAGCGACGTGAAAAGCACGAGCACGTTGTAGTTGAAGTTCACTTTGTCAATTTAAAGTCACTTTGACGGCTTCATCGTTTGACAGATACGAGAATTCATCAAGGTAATTGGAGCGGAAAGATTCCCTTCTTTTGCTTGCCCAACAGAGCACAGTGATGTGCTTTTATCTGACACTCCCTGTAATTAAAGATAAGAACCTAAATATTAGAACCATCCAGAGAAGCCAATCACATCCATAGCCAGCTTCTGCAAGCCATAGAATATATACAGCGTGTGTGAGTGTTAGGGCTGTCGATTTTTAACGCATTCATTTAATTAATTCAGGGTTTTCTGTGGTCTCAAAAAGGTCTTTAAAATTCTTAATTTGACCTTCTACAATTTAAGGTCTTAAAAATGTCTTCAATTGGAGCAGAAAGTCAAATAAATGTTAAATTCAATTATTATTAAAACTTTATATTTTTTAAGGAATAATCTCAATTTTCTTCAATGTTTTAATTTAACAGTAAACCTCTGTTGTGCAGCACTTTATTTGCCAACAAAATGAAAGAATATGAAATGAAATGAATATCTTCCTCAGGATTTTGTTTTCCAGTAGAAATATCTAAACATCCTTAAATCAAGATATATTTACTTGAGATGCAAAATGAGCAAATTAAATCTTGTTTTCTGAGAAATTGAAAAAAATGAAATGAGAACCAATATCTGTCAATGGGTATGAAAATTACTTTTTAATTTAAATTAAAGGTGCTAAAGAGGATCTTTTCGTCGACTGAGAAACCAAAGACCGTTAGTGAGATTTTGAAATGAGCGCATGCGTCAGAACAACCCCCCTCCTTCAAAGCTCATTTCGAGGGAACACCTCCCAAAACTCGCACACGAGTATTGGAACACGAGTGTTTACCACCGGCATTCGCTGTGTCGTATTAGTGGATTCATTATGTCAGACTCACCGCAGGTAACTCATAATCTGCAGTTGTTACTCCTGTCTCCTGACAAAAACATTGCATGCGACGCCTGTAGAGTGTGGAAAGTTACTGGAGCGCGCAGCCGCGCTCGTCTCTCACAAGGAACGTCATGGCAGTGATTGACAAGCCAGAGAGCTGATGTTGTGGCTGGTGTTTTTAAGGCCCTACCTCGTGCACAGATGATGTATATTAATATTATTCCTTTCAGTGCACCTAATAAATAGTCTTTTATCAGTTAGTAAAGATAGTTTCAAGTAATATTGCAAAAATGTATAAAACAAAACATCTTCTTTAGCACCTTTTTAAGTAGTTTTTTTCTGGACACATTGGCAGATATCTGTTCTTGTTTTAATCATAAAATCACAAGATTTATTATCATGTCATTTTGCTTCTCAAGTAATGTTTCTCAATTTAAAAATATTTTCCATGGAAAACCAGACAAAACTAGTGAAAAAACATAACTTTTAGCAGTGTGATTAGAAGGTACAGTAAAAGTTATTTTAGTTAGTTATATAGTTATAGTTTTTGGGAGCTATTTAAACTTTAGGTTTTTCTTTTTTTTTTTCTTTTTTTCTTTTTTTTTTGTAAAATGAATTCAAAAGTAATTGAGATATGTTGAAAATTGTTTTTTCAAACTTTGAAGTTTTACTAATACAACTCATTGTGTGCTTCATATACATATACGTTTAGAGAACATGTTCTCTTGTTCCCTTCTGTTTATTTCTCAAATTTTCTTTAATTGGTCTAAAAAGGGTCTTAAAAAGTTCATAAAACCTGCAGAATCCCTGTTAATTGGTTCTGGAAAAAATAACGTATTGAAAGGATTAACGCATTTAGCACAACCACCCCGGCCCAGACCTACCTAGGTCATCTTAAAGGGGTGGTTAAATGCGATTTCACTTTTTTAACTTTAGTTAGTGTTTAATGTTGCTGCTTGAGCATAAACAGTATCTGCAAAGTTACAGCATTGAAAGTTCAATGCAAACAGATATTGTCTTTTAAAGTTAAGGCATTTTAATGCCTACAAAAACAACCTGTTCGGACTACAATGAGCTTCTTCCCGTGGTGGTGACATCATAAACCCTGCAAAACACGCCCCTGGGAACACGCAACAAAGTGGGTGATGCCATGTGGTGCAGCATGTGGAAGCGGAAGAGTTGTGTACACTGGACACGAGCGGCATGACGCGTCAAAAGATAATAGAACCCATTATAATCTGTGATATTTTCTACAGTGGATGCGGCGCTGAAGACACGAGTTCAATGCTGGATTTACACAAAGTCTTTTACTGAAAGATGAAACAGTTCCCACTTTAAAAGCAGAAGCTGCTGTTTATCACCCCCAAACTGTAAGTACATTACAGTAAAGCTTTAATCAGGATAAAACCGTATATTGAAAGCTAACAAACAGCAGTGACACCATATCTATACACTTTGACGCAAACACTAAATGAAATACCATTCATAAATGTCCTTTAAAAGCCGCGATTGCTGAGGTTCCGGACGCTTCAGCGAATCACGATGGCTCTGGATACAATGGGCCAGCTAACCAATCTGAGCTCATTGCGTATTTCAGAGGAAGTGGCTTCATAGAAGCAGGAAGTCAAACGAGCCCTTAATATGACATTGGAAACAGAGGTGTAGAATAAAGGTAAAATATATAAAAATTACGGCTTTTAAAAAAAACAAAAACAAAGCATTAAGACATGTTAAACTGCGCCCCAAAAACACAATCAAGCCTAGAAAAAAAAAAGAAAACACTGAACCACCCCTTTAAATTTCATACAGTTGGTTGGTGATAAACATGATGCAGGGCATCAATTCACTGCATGATGTAGCATATAGAATGTGGTTAAAATGCCTCTTAAATTCAAAATATTGGGGCAAAAATGTCCCTGTATGTGTTTTGACTCCTATTTATGTCATATGGTATTAGTTAAGCAACATCATGTTGAATTTAAAGCAAAAGTATTGTGATGTATTCTATTACTGTGTTATAAAATTACTCGTACAGTGATACGATTTTGGTTATACCCTCCCCTAATAGACATGCTCGCTGAGCTAAAATGTACAGCAGCCAAGCCGACATTACCCATCCTGCTCTCTGTAAGATCAGAACTGCTGTGCTTTTACTGGATCATGTCAGAGTTTATGCTTACATTGTGAAGAGCAAATTGAACCAAGGTTTGCAGATCCTAGATAAGCTTCTTCGCACATGAAAGCCAAGATCGGGGCACACAGAAGGAGTATTATATCATCCACAATGTCTGGGCCTGCCAAAGTGCTGGAGCATAATGAGATTGATCCTGATATGAAATAGCACCATGTCCAGTTTTTCTTCAAGCTTTGTAATCAGACTTTGGAAGCAGAAGAAAGAACAAAGTAGTTTTAGAAGGGAGTTTAGATTATAGAGTGAGAGAGTGAACTATTAAAGGTAGTGGAAAAGACAGAAAGATGGATGATGAGGGGTTTTACAGGGCTTTAGGCTGTGAAATGGTCACAAATGTACTAAAAATGAATTTGCGACAATATTTAAAGAGCATTTCCTTTTAGCGTCACACTAAAACTTCATTGAAAGTTGACTTTATTGCCTATCAATCTATCTTTAGATTTCTTACATAGGTAACAATGGCAAAGTGTGAGCAAAAATAGTTTGGTGTAACTAAGGCTTTTTCAGAATGTGATACATTTCCTGGTGGAATGTTGATCGTTACCATGAATCTTCATAATTTATACCGGAGACATAACGTGAGCATGGGGCGGCGGTTGGAATAAACTTCTAAATTGAGCTATCCGAAATCTGGACTATTTTGATTATGCAATTTGGTGGTGAAAAAAGTCATTTGTCTTCTAAACCTTTAATTTTCAGAGCCATTGGCTCCCAAGGAATTCATTTTATCTGGAGCCCTGATTGTCGCAGAATAAAGTGATTGTCTGTTTATATAACAGGAAAAAAAAAAGTTCTACCAACAAAGTAAAACCTGCACAAACCGTTAAGATAAGAGAGAAATAAACAGAGATAGATTAAACATTTCACTACCACATCTGTTAATGGAGTGATCTAAAATAAGACATCCATTGATTCTAGACACCCTGCAGTTTATTTATTAATATTTTTATTTAACAGGAGCAGCTGGAGTTGGCATATCAATTACCACATGCACGCCATTAATCTGAAAAACATTGCTGCCACTATGTTAGTCATTACACAAGTTCTTACCCAATGAAAGTTTTCAAAGAACAGAACTAGAACTCAGAACTCATTTACTCCCCACAAGATGGGTGAAACAACTCCTTTGCAATTCCTCATTGACAGTTTGGAGAGAAGCGATTAATTTTGATCTATTGGGTACTGTACATTTTACCCGATGCTTTCCTTCAAACAATACTCAAATTTTATGGAAAGTGTACATAATGTATACATGTCACATAAATAATGTATTTATGTGATTATTATATTGAGCAATTTGTGTAATGAAAGTCAGTAGCACTCTGTACAATAATTTTAACAACTTTCCTCATGCTTAATGGATGTTAGCGGATAAATGTCCTCTGGTGGTGCTTGCCATATTATTTATAATGGTGTTTCACTTGCAGCGTTAAAGAATAAACATTTAATTAATTTTGGAATTATTTATTTATTTTATGTACACTGTTGTTTCAAGGTTTGGGGTCAGAACTATTTTTTTATAGACATTTTTTACTTTTATTCAGCAAAGAAACAATAAAATGTGTCAAAAGTAACAGTAAAGATATTTATAATGTTACAAAAGATATCTATCTCAAATAAATGTTGTTCTTTAGAACTTTCTACTTTCTAAGAATCCTTAAAAAATGTATCACAATGTTAAGCCGCACAACTGTTTTTATCAATATTGCAAATAATAAGAAATGTTACTTGAGGACCAAGTCAACATATAAGAATAATTTCTGAAGGATCATGTGACACTGAAAACTGGAGCAATGGCTGCTTTAAATTCAGTTTTGCCATTACAGGAATAAATTACCTTATATAATATATATTTAAATTGTAATAACACTTTATGATTTCACATAACAGTATTTTTAATCAAATATATCTTGTTGAACAAAAGAGACTTTCAAAAACATTCCAAAAATCTTACTGACCCTACACATTTAAATGGTAGTGTAGTTTTATTTTCAATAAAAGTTGGTGTTCATATTAAATATCATTACTTGTGTTCCATATAGAATTTCAGTTCAGATTTCCAAACCTAAATTTTATGTTTAACAACAAATATTTTTGATTGAAATTATCTGTTTGAAGGACATCCCTTCAGACTTTTTTTTTTTTTCACTTTCTGTTAGAACATGATATTTACACAGTGTGATAGAAAATGATTTAAAGGTGCAATATGTAATATTTTTGCAGTACAATATCAAAAAACCACCAGGTCAGTGTTATTTTGTTCACTTGAGTACTTACAATATCCCAAATGTTTCCAACTATTTGTAAATCGTGAGAAAATTGCAATTTTAACCAAGGATAC
Organism: Chanodichthys erythropterus; assembly: GCF_024489055.1. NCBI lineage: Eukaryota > Metazoa > Chordata > Actinopteri > Cypriniformes > Xenocyprididae > Chanodichthys > Chanodichthys erythropterus. The sequence goes on from NC_090232.1 coordinate 14,944,515, forward strand.
GGGACGTGTGAGGAGTCGCCTGTCAATTGCGTCATACCCGCGTTACCATCAGTTTCCAGTTTTATTTTGTAGAAACCATGGAAACACCAAAGAAGCTTTAAAATATTACACATTTTAATAGACAAGGGAACATCTGTTTTGATATGTTTATAGACAGAAAACGAATTGCTGTTATATAGCTCAACACATTTAGTCTTTTTGTTTAAATAAATTTTCTTCATTTTTTGCGAGTACCATGCTTTACCATGCCTCAGAGAAAAACACTATTTTGTAAAATAGCTAACATAGCATAATCAGATGCAGCTTTATTTTTAGTAACAGTAATACATAATTTTCTCCATCATACAATACGTTTTAAAATTAATTGCATGCAATTTATCAACACAAGACATCCGTTATTAAATATGATATTCTAAAATCGATCTATCTTACTGCAGTGTGTAACAGTGTGTCTCAGCAGCCGCTGAGCGAATGCAGAGTAACGTTATAACATTTTCAACGCACTCAAATGTATCTAACATGATAAACAGAGAAAAGCGGAAGCGGCACCAGCAACTTTGTCATCATGAAAGTTCTGCAGCTCGTGAACTGTTCCTCGTTCAGCTCCCACAACACTCGGTCCTCTTCTGCTTCATACTACAGTAACGTTAATAATCTCATCCATGAACATGAGTTCTTCCCGACTCCAATCCCTATTCGTTTGCACCATCCGTTGAGATGAAGACCACACGTCCCAAGATTCTGCTCTAAAACTTGCCGTCATCAAGCTACGCCTTTGTTTTGAATATGCTTCTGGCGACCTCTAGCGGACAAAATTATTACATATTTTACCTTTAACATCGTTAAATCTGTATTTAAAAAATAAATAAATAAATTGTAAAGCATTTTCACTGTTTTTAAATTAGCGTCAACAAAAGCCTGACTGTTTGATTTTATTTATTTTTCTTTATAAATTAATTGTTGCTGCCATAGTCTGCTTAATTGATGGAGTGTTTGGAGGGAAGTTTTGATGTTTAGTGGTTATCAAGCACCGGTGTCTTCCATCCTGTTGACACCATTTCAGTGGAGAGAGAGGTCTGAGGTGTTCTTTTTCCTTTTTCTTTTTCCATGGGGATGAAATGAAGGAGGGATGAAATGGAGGTTGTGCTCTCTCTTGAAAGATGACTCGTTGAATTGTTTCGTTTAGCCTTTGACCCTGGTACCACAAGCCCTTTTGGAAAAAAGTGTCTGTGAATGTTTTGTGTGTGCGTTTGTAATCACGCAGATCATCAGTCACTCTGGTTTGGTCAAAGTGGAATGGAATCTCACTCCTATTGCATTTCTCCTCATCGTTTCCTCTGTGCTCTCTAAGCATGTGGCTCTATGGATGTGTGGACTCATTCCATGCCAATGTGAAAATGCCCTCATTCACTGGGGAATTCTAAAGCCATGATCAGCCTCTTTTCATTCCCTCCGCTCGCGCTGCGGAAACAAAAGAGAAGGAAAATGGTCTCCGGTTCTCTAGCGCCACCCTTTCATCACCGTTGGTCTTCGTTGACTAAATTTAGACACTTTATGATCAAGATCCATTCCCCAAATTGAGCAGTGGACCATCATAAAGTATCTGCACAACTGCTCTGTGATCAGCAACTTCTACGAAACTCCACAACTGCTTTTGCAAAAAGGATCCTTCATTGATATTCAATGTAGATCTCTTCCCACTGTCCCGGCAAACTCTCACACCAGGATCGTTCTGCATCTTCTGCATATTCATGAGCCCATATTCAGATGCCACCACCACAAATCACATTTTGAGTCATGTCTTGTGGAGTCGAGGTGATGATTATGTATTGGATGTGTGCACGGCATTGGGGAGCGATAGATGCCACGCTAAGTGTGTGCGTGTGTGGAGGGTTAAAAAAGCAGACGGTAAGTGTTGTGAATAGAGAGAGAGATTAATGAGACAGACTCAGTCTCGTTCGATGACAGCAGGGATACAGATGTCCCATCACAGTATGTGGCCTAAACTACTATAGAGAGAGAGAGAGAGAGAGAGGAGAGAAAGATAGGAAGGGGGAGTTATTTTAGAAAGAGATAAAGTTAAAGAGAAGCAGAGATGGGAAATGGTTACATTTTAAGTGAGTTTTTATTATTTTTTTAATGCAGGCAGATGAATCTTACACTCAAACTGTGAATGCCAATCATTTATTTTATATAATATAATATAGAATAGAATAGAATAGAATAGAATAGAATAGAATAGAATAGAATAGAATAGAATGGAATGGAATGGAATGGAATGGAATGGAATGGAATAGAACCCAGTTTAGGTCAGATAGCTGCTAATGGTGGATATTTTGTTGAATCGAAAATGTAAGTTTTTTTTCTATGTATAAACTGTTTATGTTTTTGTAGTTTGTGTTGTACAGTACAGTAATGCAACGCTGTTTGCTAACTGCCACTACAGGAAAAAGTGCAGAAAAAAAGGAAAGATATGCATAGATATGTTTACGTCTAATTTATAATTTCTCACATAGCATTACATTTACCTCAGGCAAGTCATTTAGTGTCCACAGCATGTTAGTTCACTAGAGAAATGAACTCTAGAGGGGAGCATTTCACTAAACATATGCACTATATTAGCTTATATATTCACTATACTTACTTTACGTGCAAGTAATATCTTAATTTGTTATGTTTAAATAAACTTTTCATGAAAACAAGTTATGACAGTAACTGTGTAAAAGATTATATTTCAAAAATGAATTGGAGTAGTAAAATAATATTGAAATTATAATTAGATTTAGAAGTTATTGCAAATCCTGCCTTTTGTGCAATTTACATGTCTATTTTTTTTATTTGACTTTTCTTTATTATATCTGAAAAATAAATAGGAACTGAATTGAATAGTTTGGGCTCTGTTGTTAACTGTAACCTAACATCATAGTAATTAAAAACAGATAGTCCCGCCTCAAACTCTCACCATTGATAAAATCATTGTTGCATTTTGGCTGGTCAGGATTTGGCTAACGTATAGCTTTAGCTGTATTCACGCCATGTTGTAATTACCGTACATAAAGCTCTGTATGCTTTCGAAACGCTCTTGTGGTACTTTGATGTCATACACCAATTGGTTGAACACACCTTAAATCTGCAGTGGTCAGGTGATACAGCGGCCACGTGGTAAAAGTCATAACTCTCAGAAACAAGTTGTAATTACACGTTTTACAAGCACATGAAGGCTTTTTACAATTCAGAATCGTTATGGTAATTACAACATGTGCAAAATTATCACAAATTAAAAATTAATTCATTGGCATGAATCCAAATATTGGATTCATGGCAATATTGTCCAAAACCCCACTTTTCTTGGGTGTTTCCAAACTTTTGGAGGGCAGTGTATATATTACATAAATCAAACAAGACCTATTTGTAGGACCATTATGATAAAATATATTTATAATAAATTTTATAAATAATTTTCTGATTCATGTTAAATTAAGTATGCTTAATAAAATTAAATTACTTGATTCTAAAAAAATGATTCTAAATAAAATGTTTTATTTAAATGTTACTTGAGAACTTTAACTTTTTTTTGTATATTCGCCCATGTAAAACAGTACATTTATGCAACAGTCAGTGCATTGAACACCTATTCATCTATTTATGCCATATTTACACATTCTTTTAGGAATTTGCATTTTCTTCTTTTTATGTCCTCTATTGTAAATTTAATTTGATGGACCCCAACAGACCAATGGGCACGTCTTTTGCCTTTTTTTTTTGGGTGAACGTGAGTGTCCTTTTAGCAGGATCATGGGTAATGTCTTATATCAGAGTCAGGTGTAGGTAGTGACAGTTAAAGATTATTTCACTCAGCTTCTCAGTCTGCACCCCACATTGTCTCCCCCTTATCTCACTCCACCAGTCCTTCTTGACAGCGCTTATAGAAGAAGTCACAGTGGCAACAATTAGCCTCGCTGTAATCCTGTAGCTTGTCTGGTCCTGTGGCAACACCACCTGTCAGGACACAAGGCCTTTGTTGTGGTGTGAGTGACTTTTTCTAAATGTCCTGTGTCAGAATGCCGACATGATGTCGGAAAATTTTCTCCACAGGTTTGTGTCTTTAGAACTCTTTAGAAGCTTTTAGAAGCTTTTTTTGAAAATGAGCATGTTTAGTTCTCAGAAATTTTTCTTTCTGACATGTTTGGGATGTGTCCGTCTGGGTATGTGTCTCTTTCTTTGTATTTCTCTCTGTTGTTGTTACCACTTTGACACAAAATCTATTTGTTCAAGATCTTTTGAAGGGCTTTATAAGGGTAAGGATTAATTAAAGGCGAAATGATGATTGGATATGTCAGGTTTCCAAAGGGTATTGTAATGTTTTTATTCATTTGGTAGATGCAGTTATCCAAAGCGAATGTATATAAAAGTACACTTGTTATGCTTTTGAATTTTATTGGTATAACTGTCATTGGTTATACTTTTATTGTATAACCAATAAATGTAATACCAATTAATTTCAGGGCATGTTTATTTATTTTATTTGTTTGTTACCCTGTGAATTAAAGCCAGGTTTCAAAATCATGAGGGATTTTACATTTATCATGAACTAGATGTAAAAACAGAAAGTACAACAAATATTACAATGATGCATAAGGATTCTGGAGTTACAAAAATTTTATTGAAAAAAGTAATAATAAATAATGAATAATATTTTAAAGTATGTTAATAAATATATTTTGTATTTTGCATTATGATAATTGAGGAGATTTTTTTTTTTTTTTCATGAAAATATGCATATCATATAAACTTAATATTTTATTTTTATTTTATTATTTATTATTATTATTTTCTCATTCTTTTGGTTTTTGGGTGAAACACTCAGCCAGGAGCTGCCCACTTTCACCATTGGAAACCAAAATGCAAAGCAACTAACGTCAGTTTGATTTGCTTTTGCGGTATGTGCCATTTCCAAATAGTTAATTGTTTTGCTTTAATTGTTTTAAAATCAGCAGTGCTTCCCACACATAGACTTTACCTGGGCGGGCTGCCCAAGTGTAATAATGGCCGCCCAAGTATATTTAGAGACACATTTTTGCTTTTATTATATTTATCTTCTAGTCCTCTATCCTCGAGAAACTAGTCGTTTCATTCCAACGGGCGCTGCATGTTGCAAAGTCACAAGGCGACGCTGTTGCGCATTCTACAAGCTCGCGCAACAGTGCCTCAGACTGCTTCAAAGTGATTCTTAATCAATGAAAAGCGCAGATTTATGCCAAGCGATTGCTAATGAACTCAAGTTGATGAATTATTACAAAGTGTTATTAATGGCCTTTATATAAAATGTTTTAGACGATTGTAAGAATCTGAACGATTAGCCTACAATAGTATAGACATTTCAAAATAAGAGTCCCGGTGTATTTCAGGTTTTTCTTTTTCTTTTGGGCATTATTGGTATTTTGGTTACACAATAAATTGTATTTAATTTGATTTCCATTTAATTCATAGTAAATTATTGTAGTCTCCCCTACAGGAAGAAAAGACTAAGAACATTATTTGACACATATATTATTCATTTTATAAATTTTACTAGTAAAATCTGTGTCCCATTCACTGAGAGAGACACAATATGACAGCAAGGAGAACATACGAAAAGGTGAACCATTTAAATGCTGTAATTTTGCATAATTTACAATGCATAATAATGCATAATATTAGTATGTAATTAAATGTAATATGCTATGTAATTAAAATTAATTTCAATAAATAAAAAACTGTTAAAAATCACACATTATTTGTTTGTCACATGTAGTAGACGATTTTTGTGCCGTGGGTAATAGGAGGATTTTTCGTCCGGCTACCACCGCAAGTATATTTCAAACCTGTGAGAAGCACTGATCAGGACTTTGAATGGATTGTAGAATCTTCACTGTTGTAGGGCATTCACTCTCTTGTCCATGAGCCACTTCAGTGTTAATTTGCCCTGAAATCTGAAAGAAATTTCTCCCAACTTGCAGGAAAGTGCAACAGGTCTTCTTGCAGTGTGTTCCTATTATTTTGCACCATCCCATTCCATTCTTGCTTTGTGTTTTAATGAGATGCCCAGTCCCTCCAGATGAAAACCAGCCCCACAGCATGATGCTGCCACCACAATACTTCACTGCTGGTATGGTTTTTGGCTGGTATTATTTTATCACTATTATTATTTATTTATTTGTTTTTTATAAAGATCTGCACCACATCACTTTGAATTTTGTATAAAAAAGTCTATATTTCTGAATTCCACAATTTTCTTTAAAATATCTGCTTGAAAGGATTCCAACTTTCATACCATCTTTTCTGAATACAGTCTATACTTGACAGAATCCATCTCAAAGCAAAACCCCCACACACACATATACGTAAACGATGCCGATGATAGAAGATGTACTTTGTCTCTTTCAGCAAGGCCCACCTTAGGGACAAGCTGTCAGCAACATCCGTCACATTACCTAAACAAAGCACCTGCTGAAGTTGAGCTGGAGAACAGGAGATGATTAAAATAAAAGCTCTCAATGGCAATATTTATTCTTTAGACACCTATTAGACACCTTTGGCTATTCCTGTTAAGGAAAATGAGGACATGTTCCATTTTTTTGAGGGAAATAAAAGCAGGAAGAATAGAATAGAAGGAAGGAAGGAAAGAAACATCTGAGGAATCAAACATGAAAAATCTGAGGAATCAAACATGAGGAAACGGTCTTTGTAGTTTGGACACTGTTTCTCACTTTTCCTCTATGCTTGGCTAGTCCCTCACACCGTGGTCAGTACAGCACATCATTAATGCTGGTCTGATTGACAGCTAAACTGACAGCCAAGCTGTTTGGACGTTGTGGGTGGAAACCCTTTTTTTCCTCATTTTCATAAAGAAGACTGACAAGCGTACAAAAGAGACGGGAGGAGAAATGACATGTACAGGTCTGTGTGTATGTGTGTGTGCTGAGCACATGACCACTAGATGTGCTGAAATATTTTAAAATCAGCATTTAAGGATCAATGTCGTTGCAAAACCTGGACGAGCGATTTTGTAGCGTCCAGGCAAGTATTTTCCAACCCTGTTCCTGAAGGCACACCAACAGTACACTTTCAAATTCTTCCTAATCAAACACACCTGATTGAACTCTTCAGTTCATTGGTAAAAACTCCAAGATCTGAAATGTGTACTGTTGGGAAATACAAGTCAAGGGTGTTCAATTGTGCTCCTGGAGGGCCATTGTCCTACATTTACATTTATTCGTTTTGCAGACGCTTTATCCAAAATGATTTACAAATGAGGAATACAGCGATTTATCATGAAGAGGCAACTAAACATAAGTGCTCAAAATACAAAGTTTCAGACTTTGTTTAGAGTAGTTTAAGCTAGAATAGGGAGGGATTAAAGGAAAGTGAAAGCATATTCTTTTTTTTCTCACTTTGTGATGCACTACGAGCCGTCGCTCCCTTACTGATTGTAGGCTTCTGGTAGGGACTCGTAAGAGTGATTGGAATGTCTTGTAGAGTTTCCAACCTTCCCTGACACACTTGACTGGAAGTTTCTAGTAATCCTGAATACCTTGGTTAGCATGTTCAGGTGTGTTTAATTACAAATGGAGCTAACCTCTGCAGGATAGTGGCCCTAGTCTAGGTTCGTATACCTCTGGTCTACGACTTGTAAAGGCCACCTAATGTTAAATACTGTTCATGACATTAATGTTGATATGCCTTTTAAGATGACGTCTTTTCCTATTTTATACTCGCTCTTTTACATGTTTGTGAAGAGTGTGCTTATTGTGTGAACCATCTATAAAGACTCATGGGACTACCAGTTCTTTTTTTGTTCTTCGCTTAGTTCGAAATACGTGAACAGCGATATGTTTTTAGTGAACATCTGATGACAAAATAAACACACTTGCACAAGCTCTAGTTATCTACATTTATTTATAGCACTCTATACAATAGATTGCTTAAAATCAAGCAGCTTTACCATATTGAACATGAAAACCAGTGCCAGTGTCTTGATTCATCAGAAGTATTTCTGACATCTGACCTCGATGGACTGAACCGAAGAAATGAACCAGAAAAGACTTTCATGTGAAAGAGCACACCTACCAATTACATTTTCGCAATGGACCAATGGTAGTACAAAGTTGCTCACAGCTATACCTTTCGGGAAAGTTCGCTTCAGCAGACTGTTTTGAACTCCCAAAACAAACTCCAAACACCTGATTGTTTTGAAATTACATCACATCAGTTCATTCTTCGATTTTGTATGAAGTATATTGGGGCCTTAAAGGCTGTGATGTCAGGCCAGCAGATAATGTTTATATGTCAGCCAAGTTTTTGCAATGTGTTCCACACCTTTGGCATGATTCACACCACCATGGGCATCTTTTCGGACGATTGAGCGTGTTGAATCATTGTGAGAGACACCATTCTGGCTGTTCAGCTAAGTAAACTTAAGTAAGTGAACAGTGCAGGAGAAGAAAAACAGAAATGACAAAATCTAGCAAACAATGAAGCCAACAGGGCACAAAAAAAGGCTCTTCTAATTTTACGTCTTCATCTTATCTTAGCATTCCATACAAGAATATTTTCATAACAGCGTGACCATCTGGAATAAAGAAAGTGGAAACTGTTGAACATGATTCATATTCAAAATAAGCAGCCGCTGCTTTGTTTACAGTTTGTGGATCCACAGTCCTAGTTCTGATTTCCTTTTTTGAATGACAAATACAGACTACTGCCACCTGCTGGTAGGGGAAGTTATTTCCTCTTATTCAGACGCAGAATGTACATGCTGGCTGGCTACAGTCGGCTTTCATCATTGCTAGTTTTATGATGTTGGCTTGGTGTGTGTCAGCCTAAAGTATCATGAAAAATAACTCTTGCTTTTTTGTTTAAAAAGTTATATGTTCAAACACAAAAACATTTCATTGCCCCTATCCCCCTCCCACAAAATCATCACTTGCATTACTTCATAGCATATTCCTTGCGCAGAAATACAGAGGAGGTGGCAAGAATATGTTGAACTGCATGAATAAGCTTGAAAAGAAGTATTTTTTTTTTTTTTTTGGCCTGCTTCCTTTCCAATGCTAACAAACATCTATCTTGTCAAGCCTGGGGTGACCTCCGCACGATGTTTCAATTTGGGCTCACTGACAGAGCCATCACTTGCCTCCTTTCTGTCAGACTCTTCCAGTCCACAACAAATGCAGCTAAATAATGCAATGTGCCCTTGAGTTTACACACTCCTCTGATCATCCTTTTAAACAAATGAGTGCCCAGAGCCATAACATCTGAAGTGTTGTCAACTTTGGGCAGGAAAAAAAGCAGGACAGAAATATATAAAAGACGAATTATTGCTGATGTTAAGAGAGCGAGGGAGGGAAAAGAGGGGGAAGATGAAAACAAGAAACAGGGCATTGGGGCATAGAGTATGTACAGTGGTTGGATAAAGTATAGTGTGTCTCTGTGCTGAATGGTGAAAATTGTATAAGGTTAATTTGAGGCTCAAATCACAGTACTGGATTACTAATGAAAATGGTACACAATATTGAGCTTAGTATTGTAGAAATCCATTAACTGTACTCCTTGCACTTACACATTATACATACATAGCATTATAGCATTACCTTCTGTATGCTTTCCCACAATTTCATTACAAAGCGCATGTTATTCATTAGTGTTATTTGGTGCGTGCAATTAAATTTCACTGTGACATGGAACGCATGTAATACGTGACCAAGTTATTTTAAGTTGACATTAACTCAATTTACCATATGTTTGTTGCCTTATTGTGAATGATTTAGTGCATATTATTTCAAAGCATTAAGTTTTCCAATCATATTTGACTCCATTTTAAGTTTTTGGAAGTTACTAAAACCTGAATTGTTTGAGGACTGAGCCTTGATCGATTTGAAGTTTTTTGAATGTTAAGTTCTTGGATTTTAAAACAGAGCATTATGAAAGAGAGAAGTAAAGAGAGTGTCACACCTGTTCACTGACCTAGTTCTTAATATGATAATGGAATGAAAAGGCACTGCAGCAGGCACTGTTGCCAAGTTTTTTTGTTGTTTTGTTTTGTTTTGTTTTAGTCCGCGAGTTGAAGCGACTTCCCACCCCCCGGAACATGATTAGGCTAGTTTTGGCCACCATTGGGCTGATTTTGTTACGCAAACCTGGGGACGCGGAAGATCAGCAGAAAACCAAACAACAAAACAGACAATAGCCGTTGCAACGGGGTTCAAGTGCGTAAATAGCGATTGGCACTCTGCACCGAACACCAATTCCACTGAATATTTCTTCTTTAGACCATTGAATTTGCAATGTCTGAACAAGCCCGACAAAGAAATTTCTCGACGTAGAAGAGCACTACTTCAGTGGATGGCATTTTTTTATGCCAATTTTTTTTCAAAGGTTTTAAAGGGGAATGTGTGACCAAAAAAGTTTTCATGATGCACTGCAACAAACTAAGTGGAAACATGAAAACCCATTTTTTCTGTGTGCTCTCTATTTTAATAATCATTAAAGATTCACATCATTAGCTTTACAACATGCTAACATCAAACCAGTGTTATTTTAGTATTCATATTTTGAATTAGCTTTTATTTTAGGGTTAGCTTTTATTTCAGTTGGTTGACAATGCACCATTTTTGGTTTGTTTTTCATCTAAAAATTTTTTTCATTTCAGCTTTATTTTAATAAACTGAAAAAGTTTTATTTTTACTTTTAGTTAACAATAACAACACTGCAACAAACTATTAAAATTAATTAAAGGTCAAGCTCTCATGTGGAGTGCTTTTTGTGTAGTCCCTGAGCTTCTATAGAAATTGTCAACTATCCTAATATAAACCACTATAGGCTAACTCCTGCTCTGAGATTGTATTGAACTCATCGGGTACTGCCTAGTATTTCCTTTAGCCATTTTTCCGTCAACAAGCAATCTTTATGGTGACATTTACAGAATGTCTTTCTTAGACTGTAAACAAAAAAGAAATAGGATGTTGCCTTTTGCAGTTACAGATCAGTTCAGCTTCTTTTCCTGACCTGAAGTCACTGTTAATATTTTTGTTGTTGTTGTTAGTTTGTTTTTGGAATGACAAGTTGCTTATGAGGGCTAATGTTTTTGTTGTTGTTGTTGTTGTTGTTGTTGTTTGTTTCTCCATGTGGTTTTCCTGGAGAATTTATGTAATGTTAGTGCATAGATTCTTTAGTGTCTGAACAGTACACAACTCTATGTATTTCTCTATCCCTATCTGTTGTCTTCTAGAACATGCTGGCAGAGAAGGTGGAGCAAATGATGGAGTGGAGTTCCCGCCGTTCCGTGATCCGTATGAACGGGGATAAGTTCCGGCGGTTCGTCAAAGCTCCACCCCGGAACTATTCCGTTATTGTGATGTTCACCGCACTACAACCCCAGAGACAATGTTCTGTCTGCAGGTGAGACATGCACATTCATCTTTTAGTCCACAGGTATAACGCTGTATTTACTGAAGTCAAATGATAATACCAGGCGTAAACACGGTCATAGATAAAGATTTGATCTGCCCCAGAGCACCACCGGAAAACCTTCTACATCTGTCTAGTTCCAAGCAGCCTCCACCCCAGACATCATTCCCATCTATTTATCCCACGACAGCTACTTAGCCCCCATCCACTCACCTCACATCCATCTCTCCCCTCATTATCCTTCAATCGTCAGCTAAAATGACTCCGTGCTCGTACAGTCATGTTCCTCAGCTGAATATCAAGCCTTAGAGTGTGAACCACTCCCACTAGTCCTATTCCGAATTCTCAGACATCATCTACCAGCTTCATTGAATAAAGATAACGGACTGGAACAGTCAGTGCTACCAAAATAGAGGAAGTTAATTTAAAGCAGATCGACCTTTAAATGCCCAGTCACCCTATCACGTCAACGTGACCCCTAATGCTTTTTTAATTATCTGCTGTCTACTCAAATCACATGTTTTATGTATATTCTCGTTTTTCCTCCTTATTTGCCCTCCATCCCTATCCCTGTCAATACTTAATTGTTTTCTTTCTCCCTCTATTATTTTGTCTTGAATACTGTAGGCGTAGGTAACAATGGTCGACTAATTGACTAGAAGCTGAGTAGTCTGTAACTAATTTGTAAGTTTAGCCATTTCAGTTTGCATGGAAAAGTTGTTTTTAAATTTATCCCCAGTTCCCCACTATAGCATTACTACATCCATACAGGTTCAGACAGATTTCTTTAGTTGTAGTGTCGCACCTTGGGCCAGTTTTGAGCACCTGCAAAAACAAAACAACGAAACTTAAAAATGCATTTAAAGACCCCTGAATTCTGTTTTTAGGTCTCTCCAGAGATGCTCAATTGGGTTTAAGTCAGGGCTTTGGCTGGGCCATTCAAGAACAGTCACGGAGTTGTTGTGAAGCCACTCCTTCGTTATTTTAGCTGTGTGCTTAGGGTCATTGTCTTGTTGAAAGGTAAACCTTCGGCCCAGTCTGAGGTCCTGAGCACTCTGCAGAAGGTTTTCGTCCAGGATGTCCCTGTACTTGGCCGCATTCATCTTTCCTTCGATTGCAACCAGTCGTCCTGTCCCTGCAGCTGAAAAACACCCCCACAGCATGATGCTGCCACCACCATGCTTCACTGTTGGGACTGTATTGGACAGGTTATAAGCAATGCCTGGTTTTCTTCTCACATACTGCTTAGAATTAAGGCCAAAAAGTTCTATCTTGGTCTCATCAGACCAGAGAATCTTATTTCTCACCATCTTGGAGTCCTTCAGGTGTTTTTTTTTTAGCAAACACCATGCGGGCTTTCATGTGTCTTGCACTGAGGAGAGGCTTCCGTCGGGCCACTCTGCCATAAAGCCCCGACTGGTGGAGGGCTGCAGTGATGGTTGACTTTCTACAACTTTCTCCCATCTCCCGACTGCATCTCTGGAGCTCAGACACAGTGATCTTTGGGTTCTTCTTTACCTCTCACCAAGGCTCTTCTCCCCCGATAGCTCAGTTTGGCCGGACGGCCAGCTCTAGGAAGGGTTCTGGTCAGAAGAAATGGACAGCACCTGAGTTAAATATATGAGTGTCACAGCAAAGCGTCTGAATACTTAGGACCATGTGATATTTCAGTTTTCTTTTTTAATAAATCTGCAAAAATGTCAACAATTCTGTGTTTTTCTGTCAATATGGGGTGCTGTGTGTACATAAATGAGGGGGAAAAAAAAGAACTTAAATGATTTTAGCAAATGGCTGCAATATAACAAAGAGTGAAAAAAGTTAAGGGGGTCTGAATACTTTCCGTACCCACTGTAGGTCTGAGGTGGGGTGGGTGCATTAAATGTCAGTAATTTTAGCACGTTATTTTTTCCATAACTAATTAAATTAACTTGTTAAATTGACAGCCCTAGTTTAAATCCATTATACTGTGTATTGGACTTTCTTAAATTAACTAGTCATTCACCTCACTGAATTCCATGCCTGTATTTTGTCCAAGGGTCCTTAAAAGTTTTAAAATGCCTTAGTCACTTTTCAAAATTGAAGGCTGTAAAATGTCTTTAAATATCTTAAATAGCACAGGGGGAGTCTTAAATGTCATAATCAGAGAACAGGAATTGCTTCCGAAATACCGAGTCAGTGCCGTGCTTTTTGTCATCTCCCCAAAGGTGTTCATGAAATGCCATTTTACCCAAGTCCCAAAGGACTTTGCTCTCCAGAGCACTTTTGACTGCAGTAAAGTCTCAATGACAGATAAGTTAACATCAGCTCAGCACTTGCTTTTTGAAAATGGACACTCAGCATAACATGAAACATTAATGTGTATAATCATGCATATTTAAACTTGTTTGTTTTTACCACCTGCAGAGTGCTCTGCTCTATTGATGTTTATGGGTACATTTAGTTTATTGATGCATTTAACATGTCTTTAAATTGGAAGCTTTCAATCTGTAAATTCATGTTTATTTAGCACTATTTGAATGAGATTTGTTTTCTGAACAATGTTTCAGTTACAGTTATTAACATACTGTAGGATGCCTGTCATTTCATAAACCGATAAAAAGGGGATTGGGATCTCTGTAGTTTTTACTAAGATGGCCGTTACAGAAGGTAGTGACCTGGAGATGCAGCATGTAACCAGAACTAAGACTGACTTATGTGCAGGGTGTGAAATTCAAATTAACACTTACTGGTTATGTGTGTTTTGTCTATGCGAGTGTATGGGGGAAAACATGAGCTCTTTGAAGTGATGTGAATTCTTTTGATTCTGCTTCATCAATGTTTAAATTCCATTTGTTTGTTTATTTATCGGTGGTGGACATCACAGTGACAATTTCCGGGAACTGGCAGGTGGACATCTTTGTTGTGTCTGCAGAAGAACAGATACCTAATTAGCAGCATTGTCTGCTTTTTTTTCCCTCTCTTGTTCTCTTTATACTGTCTACCTAGTATGAAATAAACAGCAATCACTGTAATAAGTAACAGTGAGATGATGTTCCTGTAATGAAGTCCCTCTTGTTGTCTTCTTTTTGTTTGCTATCTTTCTTCTAATGAGTAATCTCTTACTCTTTCTCTGTCTGTCTCTATGCTTCTGAAAATGTCTCTCTCTCTCTCTCTCTCTCATAGGCAAGCTAATGAGGAATATCAGGTGCTGGCTAACTCCTGGCGATACTCTTCGGCCTTCTCCAACAAACTGTTCTTTACGGTTGTGGATTATGATGAGGGCGCTGACGTCTTTCAACAGGTAAATATCCAGCTCTATTTCTCATTCACATGGATTTCGTCAGGTCTGTCTAGCTATTTGGTTTATGCAAAGGGCCCTGCAGAGAGAAAACATCAAAATATAAGAGATTTTAAGAAATATTTAAATATATTCAGTTCACGTGCAAATTAAAAATTGAAATCAAATATTGTCATATATTTGTTAAATATCTTAAATAGTATATGAAAAGTATCACTCACATGGTATTTGACATTAATTTAATTTAGTGTATGTAGTTAAATATTGCTGCTCATTAATATTATTGATATAAAGTTACATGCAGATTAATTACTTATATAATATATATCAGTGGCGTGCGGTCCATATAAGCTGTGAATGCTCTGCATACCCAAGCCATTCGTGGACTCGGCAATTAATATTAACATTATAAATTACTATTGAATCCCTTGTTTGATGTGTACCATAAAGCCTACATGATTGCTAATGCGTATTTAACTGTCCGTAATTTATTTATTTGCCAAACTACGGTAATTTTCTTTAAATCTACCAGTTACAGAGACTTCCAGGTAAGCTGATCTACAGCAGCTTTTGTGCCTTCGCGCTTTTGTTATGGAGCGTCATAATCGTCCCGCGTTCTCATTGGTTTGCTGGTCTATGCGAGTTTACATGGACAGGATAAGCAATGAGCGGACCGCTTGCCCAAGAGGAAAAAAAAGCTGCTGCCAGATCTCGATCACCGAAAATCACATTTTATTTGATACAAAACTAACTAGACTTAGCCAAATGGGGAAAATCATAACTTACACTATTTTCATAGTATATATATATTTAATTTTCCCCACAAGGAAATTGGCCTAATTTCTGTATGAAAACTGAAAACAAAATAAATTATTTAAGACAGTCCTACTGTAACTATCAGAGGATGTTAATCAATAGTCTGTGCGTTTGTTAAAGTCATCAGTTTGCATAATTTCATCTTAATTTTTTAAAGAATACTGATATTTGTATTTTTATAGCCTTATTATTTTATTATAATTACATTCTAGTTTTTATAATATACTGCTAATACTAATGATATTATATGCCTACTTATTTTTAATTATTAATTTAAAAAGTACTTCTGGCATACATTTAAATTGACGCCATGGTGTTTTTTATTTGTTGTGTCTGATTTAGTGTCCTAAACTGATACGATTAAAGGCGATGTTGTTTGTGTGACACTAGCGGCACATAGCGGATTACAAAAATACAACATATTTTGCAAACGCACCTTTCGCATGTCGCGCCTCCGTCGACTCAAACATCACAAAAGTTCTTACAGGTGCTTGTGAGGCACGTCTCAACAGGTAAATGTAGGCCACTCTCAATAAAACATAGAAGTACTTTTCGCTGTGTTGCTATGTGTCATAAGCAACTGAGTAAACTAACATGGTCTAGAGCAGGGGTGTTAAAATCATTTTAGGTTGATGGCAGGATAAAATTAACAATGTGTGGCAGAATTACCATTTTTTTCTTTTAACCTTAGTGCGCTCATAGTTGCATTAGCCTAATATTAACCATATAAACAACAAATTAATTTGCGAGAGAACTTGTACACTGCTCTTTAAAACTGCATTTGTTTTTTACAGCAAAAAGACCATTAGATTTATTTAAATAATGCTTTATTTAATATTTTTATTAGCACCATTATTTTTTTTTTAAGCAAATTGGCCGATCCTGGTACTGTTTGCAGATTTTTTTAAAGCAAATGTATTTGTTGTTAATGTTTCCACAGGCCAAACTGGCCTTAAAAATGTGTAGCCCTTTGATATTAGAGGCAAACTCTGCATTTTTATCACAATCCCAACAATGATGTTATGCACAAGCAGTTGTTTTTAATTTAAATTATTGTATAATTTCAAGAATAACAGCAAAAACAGCATGGCCTGATTTTAGCTTTGTGAAATTATGCTTCATAAGACATCTGCACAATCAGCAGACGGACTGAATGAAAATGCAAATTCAATCTCTGACAGTAGGTGGCGCTTAAGGAACAGCAGCGATATAGCGTTTCCTTGGTTACTGCTATACAAAAAGCAGTATTGCTTGGCTACTACTTTATAAATGCCATCAAAACTTTTTTGAAGACAGTCCCCTTCAGAGATACATTCATATCAACCCTAATTTAATATTTATATTATCCTTTCTATATTTTGCAAACAGTGAACTTGTGCATGGTGCAGTATTTTCTCTGCTGGTGCATGTGTTCTCCTCTTTGTTTCCGTATTCAGCTTGTATCTGTGTTAACATCCTGTTTACAGACTTCATAAATATTTCCATAAATTAAATTTTGGGAAATTATTACAAAGCAGTTTGTTTGCAAGCCCGGAATAAAGATTGACCAAAATAAATCTAAAAACGTTTGGATTTATGGCCAATGGGCATCTCTTTTTTTTTTTTTTTTTTTTTAAGTTCAAATCACCCCAGATTGGACAGCTTTGCGGGCCATATGTTTGACACCCCTGGTCTAGAGAGAATGTTTATTAGCTGTAAACCCACTCAGCGTATAGCGTTATAACTGCAATGGCTACATTTTTTACATGACGCACCACTCAGCATACCCGGTTAAAAAAAGTCACCGCTCGCCACTGGTATTTGGTCTGAGATAATGTATAATACTAATTATTATTATTATTATTATTATTAGCATTATTATTAGTAGTAGTAGTAGTTCTCAGGTTGCCTGACTGAAAAATCAAGGACATTTATAGTGAATATATTTTTTTCTAGTTATGCTCAGCTCTGAAATTGCTCTTTGTGACTAAAAAAGTCATGGAATCATTGTTCAAAAGATGTGGTGACTTTGTTCATGGTAATTATCTAATAATAACCCCTACAAAATAGTTGGTTTAATTTTAATTAAATTATACAAGCTCAGAAAAGACAAGCGTTTCCTGACCACATTTACTCTTTGTTCCATTCCTTCCACACGCATGCTCAAATGGTCTCAACTTCTAATTTGTCAGAGCCTGACAACTTCAGGAATTACATTTTAAAAAGCAGCAAGAACAATCAAATGGAAAATAGCTCCCCGTCTGTTATCCATGTAATGAAATGTCACACTTCTCAGAAGCAAATTATAGAGAAGAAAATCTTTATGACACAGAACATGCACATTAATTTAACACACGCTGATACGTAGCTGTTCTACTGCAATTTGCACACTAAACGGAGTGAGTTTGTGAAGAAAGCTTTATCATAAACTGATGTGTTCTTGCGCTTATAGATGCCTGTACAGCTGTATAGGGTAATAGTCATCAATTAGATTAGCACTACTGACATCCATGTGCTGTTATTTCCTCAGTGGAGTCTCTTATTTGGGTTCATCAAAAACCTTATTCATTCGAGTAAAACAAATTGCTCCAGCTCATAAAGACATCAAGCCCCTAGGGAAAGTCTAGTGGACAAGACTCAAATGAGCTTTCTGATTTATTAGTTTATTACTTAGTTTATATTAGGCTTTTTTTTGGTATAATCATGAATCTAGGCACTAGTGTTATCACACAGCACTAGTGTGATGAAATTTTCACTATTTATAAGAGTGGCTGGTATTATAACTCTAAGCAGCTTTACATAAATGCATCAACTACAAAACTAGTTGTTACTAGGGGTGTAACAATATACTATGTCAAAATATATTCAAGTGTACAGAGTTTTAGTGTCAGTACTACATTAAACTACTATATAAACCCCTGGTTTCACAGACTAAAATGCACGTTTGAGCTGTTTTAACTGAAAGTAACTTGCACTGACATATGCAATAATCTTAAAATATGTCAGAGCGATTTTTATCTCAAGATGCACACCAGAAATGTTTTTTTCTAGGGTACGTTTATAAAGGCTACTTAAAGGGTTAGTTCACCCAAAAATGAAAATAATGTAATTTATTACTCACCATCATGCCGTTCCACACCTGTAAGACCTTTGTTCATCTTTGGAACAAAAATTAAGATATTTTTTGTTGAAATCCGATGGCTCCGTGAGGCCTGCATAGCCAGCAATGACATTTCCTCCCTCAAGATACATTTAGGTACTAAAAACATAAATCAGTTCATGTGAGTACAGTGGTTCAATATTAATGTTATAAAGTGACGAGAATATGTTTGGTGCGCCAAAAAAACAAAATAACAACTTATATAGTGATGGCCAATTTCAAAACACTGCTTCAGGAAGCTTCGGAGCATAATGAATCAGCGTATCGAACCATGATTCAAACCGCCAAACTGCTGAAATCACATGACTTTGGCGCTCCGAAGAGCAGATTCGATACACTGATTCATTTGTGCTCTGATGCTTCCTGAAGCAGTGTTTTGAAATCGGCCATCACTATATAAGTCGTTATTTTGTTTTTTTGGTGCTCCAAAAATATTCTCGTCGCTTTAAAATATTAATATTGAATCACATGAACTGATTTAAATATGTTTTTAGTACATTAATGGATCTTGAGAGTAGAAATTTCATTGCTCCCTATGCAGGCCTCACGGAGCCATCGGATTTCAACTAAAATATCTTAATTTGCGTTCCGAAGGTTAACGAAGGTCTTACGGGTGTGGAACGGCATGAGGGTGAGTAATAAATGACAGAATTTTCATTTTTGGGTGAACTAACCCTTTAAATACCCTAATTGAACAAAGGCCTAATCCTGGCTTAGTAGAATCCTCTCTGTAAAACCGGGCCATAATGTTGAATATAATGTATAATAATGCAATGGGGGAATATTTGTGGGTCCTGATAATGCCAAATGGCTTATGTTACCAGTAAAAAGTGGCCTACATTATTTTAAATATATCTAGTCAATGACAGGGTGCAAGCATACTCGTCTAAAATAGTTCTGTATTTTCAGCTTCAGAATCATGAATATTTTTATTCTGGTGTCACCATTGACCTGTGCATTGGGTTACCAGCACCAAGTGTATGCCTATTCATGTCCACCCCCAATATATTACCAAATTTAGAATTTTAATCAAAATTACATCTTTTGTTAACTGTTTACCATATGTCTTGGAGTATCGCAATAATATTGTATCGCGAGTTCAGTATCATCATATGTATCAAATCGTGACATGATGGTATCGCCTAGTTGATACACAATCAAAAATGACAAAATTTCAGTTTAGTTTCGGGGTGTCTCTTTGTTTGGCGTTGATATTGATGAGGTATCGATGTATAAAAGGGTGGTCAAACAAGATTTTGTTCATTCACTTCCTTTCATATGCATGCAAACTTTGGAAACTTGGTAAATAATGCACATAATTTGTTTTTCCGCATGCATACTAAAACTATAAAACTAAACTATGAGTTGTAAATTTGTGTAGTGAAAAAAGTTGCAAATGGCTCTTGGCTGATAATTAAACATAGAGAAAACTCTCATTTTGGCACTTTAAAAGAATGTTTTGAAATTTAAATTTCAAAAAGCTTCATGAAGAAACAGGAATAAGTGGTATACTTTAATATTTTAAATGTAACATAATTTATTATTCATCCCTGAAGGTATTGTCATACCCATTTACCCATATTTGTTAATTTTGCTGTGCTAAAATCTAGTGTGCTACAGCCTAAGCATTCTGGGAAACTGCAATGGCTTCAGTTCACCCTCACCAAACCCATTTCTTGGAGGACATGTGGGTTAATGTTGATTTGATGTGTTTTCATCCAGAGCATGGGGACAGCAGTATTAGTCCATTAGTATGCTAATAAACAGATGTGTGTTAGAGGTGCTGGTTAATAATGTTCCCCAATGTTTTTAAGAGACGATTTCATCACCAGCGATTACATGATTGCTCTCCGTGATTGAAATTATATGTAATTACTTGAATATCACTTAGCTAGATTCATTCTCTGTTCTTTAATGCGAAGAATAAAAATGTAATTCACCATCATGTAATTTTGACCCCATATTGTTTTCTTTCATCTGCGAAACATAAAACATACCTGCAAATTAGTTGCTAAATTCGCCATTTTGAATCAAAATATGTCGTTCGTGTGAATCGTGTAGATCCGGTTAAATTCACAAAAATGTTCTCCTGTGTGACAACAATATAGTTCATAACATGACACCTTTTTCACCTCTTCTGAGTTTGTGGGTCTGGTAAAATAAGATATTAGAGAGAAAGAATGGCCAGCTGCACTTTTCCTTCCAACGAAGATGGATGGTGACACTGCAAAGCTCCAGAAAGGAGCATATACATATGACTCATGCACTATATATGCCTTCTAAGCCCATGACTCATTCCTGTATTATATTAGGCAGCTAAAACTGTTTTCAACATAAGAAATGTTTCTTGAGCACCAAATCTGCATGTTAGAATGATTTCTGATGGATCATGTGACACTGACGACTAGAGTAATAATTCTGCTTTCCCTTCACAGAAATAAATTACACTTTAAATTGTATTAAAATAGAAAATGGTTGATGAGCATAAGATACTTCTTTCAAAATCATACTCTCAAAAAAATCATAATTATTCCAAATATTTGACCAGTAGTGTACTGTTAAGCTCCAAAAGAGGGGAAAAGCTATCCATATGACTCATACACTATATTATTTCTAAGCCCATATAATAGCTTAGTGTGAGAAACAGACAAAAATTAAAGCCATATTGCAAAATTAAAGATCACTGTTCTAAAAAAATAAAAAAAAAATTGCAAGTTTAACCATGAGGCTTTAGAAAATACATAACAGAGCACACATGGATCATTTATGATAAATTTATGCTGCCTTTTTGTCCTTTTTTGAGCTTGCCATTATAATTACCATTCACATTTTTTATGTAATAGTATGGAAGCTTGTTTCCGCACTACATAAATAAAAAAAAAAAGTAATTGTGACACTTTCTCACAATTCTGACTTTCTCTCTTAGAATTGCATGATATAATCTTGCAATTGTGAGTTATAAAATCAGAATTGTGATACAAACTTGCAATTGTGAGTAATAAAGTCACAATTGCGTGTTATAAAGTCACAATTGCGAGATAAACCGAAAACTGCAAGTTATAAAGTCAGAACTGTGAGATATAAACTCACAATTGCATAAAATCTGAATTGCAAGTTATAAAATCAGAATTGCGAGTTATAGTCATAATTGCAAGATATGCGAGATGTAAACTCACAGTTGTGAGCAAAAGAAGTCAGAATTGTGAGATAAAATGTCACAATTATCCTTTTTCTATTATTATTATTATTATTTTTTTTTATTCCATGACAGAAACAAGCTTTCATATAATAGAGCAGCTCAGAAAAATGTCTAACATTTCCTTTTGTGTTTCACAGAAGAAAGAAAATACAAGGTTGGAACTAGAGATGGGAATTTTGGGTCATTTAAAACACATCTCACAACACCCTCTATTGTGTTCCACTGAGTTGCACTCAGTCCACTTGCTTTTGAAAGAAAGAACATGTCCTGTTTCAACACCCTGACGTGTTTCTGGAGTGAACATCACTTGAAAAGTTTTGATCCAAATTGCTGATAATTTGGACTACAAAGTATCACCAAAAAAAGACTAACCAATCACAAAGTTAAGAATTAAGTGCTTTATTATGATCGATGACTGCTTTCAGTACTCAAGAACTCTTTCACATCAGTAGCTGAAACAGCATGGGGTCAAAAAAATGACACTTTCAAATATTTGGGTACCTGTTTTTAACACTATCATTACATTATTTCATCCTGTTGTTCTCTCTTGCCCTTCATTCTTGTAGTGGGTAATTTACCTCCCTCTGGAGGCTCTTCAATTGCTCCTGTCTCCTTATTAAAAGTAATCTCTTTAATACACATCACACTGTTCCTGCTGCTTTATTGATTGATTCACAGATATTAATGTTTTTGTACTCTTGTTTCTCTTCAATTGATCATTCCCCTCCCCTCTCCGCCCTTCCTATGCTTCCTGCTCCTCTTCTCTCTCATATGTCCTGCCTTTTCTACCTCTTCTCTCTCTTCTCCTCCAGCTGAACATGAATTCTGCCCCCACCTTCATGCATTTCCCAGCCAAAGGGAAGCCGAAGAGGGCGGACACCTTTGACCTTCAGCGGATTGGCTTTGCTTCTGAGCAGCTGGCCAAGTGGATCGCAGACCGTACTGATGTGCAGGTACTGTATGTCTAAAGTTATGCAAAACTATATACTGCTGCATTACCAGTATTTTTTTATTTTTTTTTTGAAAGAAATTCAGCAAAGATGCATTAAATTTATCAAAAGTGACAGTAAATATATTAATAATGTTACAAATTTCTATTTCAAATGCTTTTGAACTTTCTTCCTGGAAAAGGTTAGCATGATTTCCACAAAAATATAGAAGCAGCAATGTTTTTCACATTGACAATAGTAATAATAAGTACCAAATCAGCATTAGAATGTCGAGTTATTAGATCATGTGACATAAGTTACATATTAAAATAGAAAACTATTACTTTAAATTGTTATAATATTTCACAATTGTACTGTTTGTACTTTATTTTTGATTAAAAAAATGCATAATAGACTTCTTTCAAAAATGTAAAAAAAAAAAACACACAGGCTCAAACTTTTGAATAATAGTCAGAAATCCCTTAAAATTTAATGAGAAATGTGCCAATAACATTTTTTTCAAATATATATATATATAAACAATTTTATCCATTTCATATCACTCTTGGTGCATTTCAGTGTTTAGCAAATAAAAGTGTAAATGCATCACTATCATAATGCACGAGACTGACAACGTTTTAAAATGTAAAAGCACCGCTGTTGAAAGCAGACTGCTCTGCCTTACAGACACATTTATTTGCGATCTGTCGCGAACATTTATTTTAGCTTTTATAGTGGTGTCTTTTGCCTGATGGCATTTTTAAAAACCTCAAAAGCTGTTTTTCTAAACATTTTTTCATATAGTTTGACTGTTTAGTTATAGTTTGAGAAGCGGTCTTTTAGAAGCAACATTGCAAATGCCAAAATGGGCAGAAATAAGTCTCAATAAACACTTTTTGAAAGTCAGAAGCAACATCTTTGCTCCCCTCTCTTGAAAATGCAACCTCTTTATGATCTTTCAAGACATGTTAGCACAGTTTTATACATAATAATATAGTGCTTGTATAACTGATGCCAAAAGCTTGAAAGTATAATTATGTGTCTGACATCCTACAAGACTGTTTGAGGACAAATATAAACACTCTTTTGATTAAAGGATTTCTTCTGTAATTTCAACGATTACAGTACAGGCTTCTGTAATCCTTGCTTTGTTTTATCCGTCTGGAACAGTGAACTCCTTCCTGCTTGCTTGGTAAATCAAGCTTTTTGTCAATGCAATTCTTTAAAAAAAAAAATTATGATCAGTGAGGAAATGTGCAAACTGACAGATTCACAAAGTCTACCAAGTAGAACCTAGCAGTGCTTTCATGCGAAAGCAGAACCAGATATGGGGTCTCCAGCAAATGGAGACAGATAACATCTGATTTCCCCATCATGTTAACATAGATTTTCCCTCCAGAGAAGCTCTCACTGAAAAATATCACCAGCACCTTAATGCGTTTACAGACGACTGCCTTGGAGCACTGGCACTAATTCAGTTGCCTTATTAAGACTCAACCTCAGTTTTAGCTTTAATACTTTTAAATAAGTCACTTAAGGTATACATCACCTTTTAAGGAAGGGCTGAGTTATGTCAGAGTTGATAAAGCTACTTTTTTTTTTAAGGCAGATTTTCCTCAGATGGAGTGCACTGATTAAGAAGCTCTTTTTAGATTACAGCGGAGGTCATATGTTAGAAACGCTCTTCCCTCCAATGAAGTTGGACTCGTTATCTTTGATTCATCTTCAATTCACATTTCTGTAGAGGCACGGAAACACTTTGTGAACTACAGTGTTTTATCCTGGCTAAAGGAAAACCTTTTACAAAATTGTAAATAGAATGATATGCTTTATTCTTCTATCATTTATTTCATTCATGGGTTAATGCATGCATACCCATACATGCATAATTTATTTTGTTTTTATTCAATTTTTATTTTATTTTATTCTTTGTGACTCTGTTAGTAAATTACCATAACATTAGCTAAACATTAGCTATTTATTTTGTTTTTATTTATTTTATTTTTATTTATTCTGTTTTATATCTGTTTACCGTAAACATAAATTACCATTTTATTTTGTTTTGTTTATTTATTTATTTATTTTTTTTATTATTTCTCTATTTAGTAAATTACCATAACATTAGCTAAATAGGAAAAATTAGAGAGAATGCAAGTATAATGCATACATCAAAAGTATTTTGTTTTTTTATTTATGTACTGTTTTTATTTTAATTATATTTATCTATTCTATTTTATTCTATAAATAGAGTAATAAAATAGAATAAAATTAAATAAATACTTTGATGTATGCATTATACATCAAAGTATTTATTTTATTTTATTCTATTTTATTATTCTATTTAGGAAATTACCATCATTTTTATTTTAATTAAATTTTTTATTACGGTTTACTGAATTATGCATACATCGGAAGTATTTTGTTTTTTTTTATTTATTTACTGTTTTTATTTTAATTCTATTTATCTATTCTATTTTATTCTATAAAATAGAATAACATAAAATAAATACTTTGCATGCATTATACATCAAAGTATTTATTTGATTTTATTCTATTTTATTACTCTGTTTAGTAAATTACCATCATTTTTATTTTATTTTATTTTATTTTAATTTAATTTTTATTACGGTTTACTGAATTACCATAACATTAGCTAAATAGGAAAAAGTAGAGAGAATGCAAGTATAATGCATACATCAAAATTATCTTTGTTTTTATTTATTTATTTTATTTTTATTTATTCTTTTTTTTTATATCCGTTTACCGTAAACATAAATTACCATTTTTTTATTATTATTATTATTTCTCTATTTAATAAATTACATACATTAGCTAAATAGTAAAAAAAGTAGAGAAAATGGAAGTATAATGCATACACCAAAAGTATTTTTTATTTTATTCTATTTCATAACTCTGTTTACTAAATTACTAAAATATTTTATTTTATTTTGTTCTGTTTACCAAATTACCTTAACATCAGCTAAATTAGCTATTAGTCTTTGTCAGCCTATCTGTGCGCATTGAATCATTGTTCGTCCACCCCTTGGAGAAGACAGAATTATAGATGAAGTCGGCCATTTTTATCATAGATTAATCTGATCTGATTTGGAGGCAGCAGCAGAGTTTGTAGTACACGTTTTGAAGGGAAACATTAAGACCTTGAGCGACAGACACTAAACATGTTTACAGCCCTCTGGGTCTCGCATCACAACGCTCATAAATAGAGCATCCTGAGCGTCCAATGCATCTTAGACTTACTAGCCCTTTGGGTCTACTTTTGGCCTAAGGCGAAGAAAAGAGTGCAAAAGAGAAGGGAGAGATCGTCAACCTTTGCAGGAATGAATGCATTCAGTAGACAATGGCTGTGTCTGAAACCTAAGGCAATTGCCTCGCTGCATAGTCAGTGAATTCACATACAGTGGTTTTGAATGAAGTTTCCTCCTCAAGAAAAGGTTTAATTGAAAGTAAGATATTCAGACCGTAACACATACAATTTACGTGGCCTTGATTGCAGTGCTTTAACAGTTGAACCCAGGCTTTAATTTCATTTTCTTTTTTTTCTTTTCTTTTTTTTTTTTCCACTTTGACCCTCTTTATTTCTCTCTAATTTTTTTACTAAATCAAAATTTACTTCTTCATTTTGAAGTGGAGTAAGGTTCATAGATATTTATTCATTATTTTTCTTGTGTGTTTTTAAAAGACAAAACATTTGGACCCCAGGAAGAGTAGCCACTGTCTAGGTAGTGGCTAATGGGGATTCAAATAAACAAATAACAGGACAACTGTCAGAATACTGTTTTTTCATGTTTTAAAACCTATTTTTACATGCTTGATTACACCAATATCTGAGAAATAGTTTTTGTCTGTCTGTCTGAGTTTGGTTAATTATTTGTTTACTTTTTACCAATGTTAATTAGGGGCGTGACGAGATCTCTTGCCACAAGATCTTGCAAAATTAAAATGTGACTAATTGAAAAGCTGGGTGAAATTAGGATTGAATATGCCACCGCTACGTTTACATTATGCCTCCACTGTCATTTTGATTTTTATTGAAATAAAAAACATTGAATTCAGTTGGATAATGGTTGCTTCAATTCAATCTAGCTGTGTTGAGTCATAGGCTATATAGTGCATCAGGAATCAGAGTTCACTGATCACATGACGAGATGACTGACAAGACCATGGCGGAAGATTCGTTGCACAACAGAGCCTAAAGCACCTGACAGATGTCTTCTCTTGTAGAATGTGCGCTCAGCACCGCCGCCCCCTATTCACAGAGTACGCGTGATTGTGAAAGTAAAACGCGAGCGCGCATTCAAATGCGATTTCAATACCCCACATTTTGAGAGTGGCTCGCTGGTGCATGCAAAAATTTCCCAATATGAAAGCTATCTAAGGCTGGGCTGTGTAGTTGTAACCATCTCTTAGATCCTTATCATGTTTGAAGAAAAATGTGGTCTCTATTTGCACTTTGAACATTGAGAGAGTACTTTGATTATGGTTGCACTTATTGTTTGCACTTAATAAGACTAAGAGAAAACTGATTTTTTTTATTTTTTTATTTATTTATACTGTTTTTATTTCTATGATAAAATAAAGGTGTTCAGTTAGGAGGTCAAAAGTTGTACACAGCAAATTCTGGTCTTTGGAATAAACTCCCTGTTAGTTAAAATTAACTCAAACTGAGTGTACATGCGTGACCATCATATAGACTCCAGCGCAGAGTTAAAATAACTCTGCTCTCGTAGTTGAATTTTTAATACTTTTTTAGAGTTAAAATTGAACTCTTTCTGGAGTTAAAATACTAATCCTACGTAGAGTAATTGTAACTCTAAAACTTATTTAATTATAATAGAGTTAACATTTATTTAACACAATATAATGTTTTATGTGAAAATGACTACACTGAACGCCATACTCTTGACTTACTGCTTTTATATGAGCAAATCCATACATTAGTTTTAGAAATTCCATGCATGGACACACTTTGGAATGAACTGCTGTCATAAACAACTTCACAGTGAACAACTTATTTAAATAAGAAATCAGATAATACAACTCTCTGATACAACATAAAACACCCATATGACATTTGGGCATCAAAAGATTTGAAATGTCTTAAACTTCCCCTTTCTATAACCAGTATCTCCCTTGTTTGTTTTTTTTTTGTTTTTTTTTTACTCACTTGAAAAGCATGAAAGTGATCATGAAAAAACGTTTCATCCTCAATCCTCCAAAAAAAAAACTTTGTGTAAAATGATGGTTATTTTGCTGAAAAGTGTCATGTTTTCATCAGTACCCATGCAAACAAAGAGTCCAACACGATACTCAACACCATAACATTTTAGCCACTTTGTGAGATTGACAGTGGCTTGTGAATCAACATGGAGAGATGCCAGTTACATTTTTTGAAAATTCAAGTGTCTCAAGTGAACACATTTTGACTGGACCAGACTCAACTGCTTTTAAAGACAAGCATTCCCAATGATATGCTACTGCAAAATGGTGTTTATTTGCAAGTCAAATTCTTGAAGTTCTTCACAAAATCTTTAAAAAACTGCTTCAAATCCCATGGTCCAGATATGAATTAGTGGTCCAATCTTTAAGTCCATTAGTCTTTTGTGCTGCAGAACCAGGGTCATGTTGTGGCACACTTCTCAACATTTAACTCCAGAACACGCTCCTGAACAAAGATGAATGAACTCTAAAATACAACACAGCCAGGGAGTATCCCATAACACAAACTGTAGTCAGTTTAAAAAATAAACTCCAAAAATCTTTCACACTTTTTTTGCCTGACTCCTGATTTTTCAACTCCAGAAATTTGCTGTGTATAATTTCTAAGGTCTAAAGAGACTCATACAGTCAGTCGAGTTTATGGCAAAAGTGCTTGAGTATTGTTGTCTTTTACCACATATGATAATTCATACTCAGAAAGTAGAACTGAAATGACATTCATTACTAGATGATTAGTTAAAACATTTCAAATGCACATGCAGAATATTTTTGTATAGTCATGTATTTCATCATTGGGAATTTCTTAAAAATACTGTGTAAAAATCTTGTGTCTCATCTTGTGAGCTCTCGTCACACCTCTAATATTATTAATAATAATAATAATAATGTTATTACCATATGCTGTCAAGTGTCAAAATTTCACTTGTGTTGACCACTTGTATGCTTTATGTTACCACTATTGCAATTAGTACAATTATATTCTTAACAATATAGGGTACAAAATTCTCTTTTTTTTCCATTTGATCAGTTTTAAACAGTGTCAGAATTGTTGAAATCATGATGTAATTATTTAATAATTAAGTATTTAAAATGTTATTTCTAGGTTGCTTATCAAAGCTACTGTAATCTGTGACACTTCGACACTGACATGATGTTGTTATTGTTAACTTTTTACAAAAAGTCAGATTTTGCTTCCACTTAATTGTTGCATTAGTTATTCATGGAGTATTGGCATTGTTCCCCCAATAGAGGGTGTTGGTCAAAAGTTTAATTTTTTGTTTGTTTGTTTGTTTTTGTCTAGATTCGGGTGTTCCGGCCACCCAACTACTCGGGTACGATCGCTCTAGCTCTGCTGGTGTCTCTGGTCGGTGGGCTTCTCTACCTGCGCAGAAACAACTTGGAGTTCATCTACAACAAGACTGGCTGGGCCATGGCCGCACTGGTGCCTAATGTTCATTATTTATCCCTAATTCAAATTAAACTGCTGGAGCCATGCTTTCAGTTGAAAACTTGCCAGATCAAGCAACAATGTATATCTTGGCAGCAGTACAATGTTCTGCTCTCTCTGGCCCTAGAACCGTTCAACTACTTCAACAACTTCAACACTTTTGCTATTGCTTTATAAGGTCCTTTAATAAAATAAAACCAGCTGACCATGGAGTAAGCCTAGATTAAAATTATTTATAGAGTTTTTAAGCTATAAAATAGGCCAATTTATTGAATCTAAACCCAAGATGATGCAATAAAAACAGAAGACAACAGCTCAAGGGGACAAAGCATAGAGTCATTGTGTTTCTAACCACCTGAGGCCAAAATTATGTGCTGTGTCTTGCATAAAAGTTTGATTTAAAGTGTTGTGCTGTCTGTAAATTGTAGAACTTTGGCTTTCGATATTTATTCCCCAAAGTCTGAAGGTGGCTGACCTTTACTGCTCTGATGGATAAAGTTTGTTATCTACCATATTGATTATAAAGGCAGTCTGAGGAAAGCTTTTTTTTTTTGTAGACTGCAAGAATGTTGATCTTTATCGTTCACTCTTTCTGTTTGTCATCTGACCATATAAGTCAACTAATACACTCGAAATCTCTCTCTCTCTCGGTTTTCTTTTCCACAGTGTGTGGTGTTTGCTATGACCTCAGGTCAGATGTGGAATCATATTCGTGGTCCTCCGTATGCCCACAAGAACCCTCAAAATGGGCAAGTGGTAAGTTCTACCCATATTTGTCTCAGAGCTCCATATGTGTGACACAACTCATCTAAACCTCTCCAAACTCAGTTTGTGCTCTTTCATGACTCGGTTTCTATCCGTTATATGAAGTTTTGCTAACTCAAGTTCTACTTGGTATTATGACCCATCCCGTCAATTCTTGGGCAATGAATCCTGTGGAATATTAATTCCTACAAAGGATATAGCCTATGTTCATAAATAAAAAAAAAAAAATATATATATATATATATATATATATTGCACTCAGTGTAAATAGAACTGGCACCCAAATAAAGTGATAGAGCCCGACAGAACTACGAAAAAATGCGAATTGGATGTCAGAGAAGTGACCTGGAGGATAGAGCACATGCATTGGTATTTTTGCGCAGATGACCCGAATTTGAATCCGGCTCGTGACATTTTCCAATCTAACCATCCCTCCTTCCACTCATCTCCCTATTCTTTCATGTCTCCACTCTCCACCTTTACTGTTTGGAAATATCCATAACTGGAAATTACTCAAATCAAATTCCATATTATAAGTATTGAAAAAAGAAAACAGAGTATGGAAAAATATGTTTCTAGATTATTGTCCTTATTCGTTTTTCTAAAAAAAATAAATGTATCATACAAGCAGAAGCAAAACTTTAGCGATCCTTTAGTGATTGTCAAACAACTAAATGCATTCAAGATGCACATTTTTTATTACGTTTGTCTCTACCATAAGTGAGTATCATTTGAACTTTGCTAAGAGAATGTTTACTCAAATGCCACGTAAACCAGCAACAGATAAGTGAGCAAACCATCTAAATCAGACTGTACTTTGCTGTTTGATAATAATGCAACATCAATCCACATTTACAGTATCAAACTCATGTATCAGAGATGAATATATGTAGCTTATAAAGTGTTTTAGGTTTGTAAGTGCATGTTATCACTTCGAGAAAACCAATAAAGAAACTGAAAATAAAAATATTTACAGATGACTGTACTATATACCAAATATAATGCTTATTGTAATGCTGTATGAACCATTTATGTTAGGAATGGTCTTAAAAAAATCTACAGAGAGGCTTGGAAATTTGAGTCTGAAAAATTATGAAATTTTGAAATAAAAAATGTGTAGGAACCCTGTTATAGTATCATATTATTAAATATTGTATGCTAATATAGTATGCCAATAGAGTGATATTATACATTTACCAGAGCAATTTAACATTTAGTGTGATTGAATAATTTATGATTATTAAAAAAAGTTTAAAGCTAGCTGTACACAGCACAACAATGGAACAGAACAGATTTCTCGAGGTGTTTGTGTTGTTTGTTTGTTTAAATAATAGGGCAGAAGTTAGCAAAGCTTTTTAATATAGCCAAGGCTTGTTCTTAATATGTACAATCCTGTGATATATTTACACAACAACAATCCACAGCAGCTGCACTCACCTGCTGTTCTGCATCTACCTCTTATTGGCTTCTAAGTGATCCCTCCAGTCAATAACACAATAAATCTGAAATGATTAAGGCCTTTTAATTATTAAAACATAAATAAGAAGATCTGCTTCTTTCAGTGCATAATCCTTCCTAGTAGCACTTCATCACCGTCCCTCATTAAGCTCCAGACAGGAAGTTGAAGCTGCGTTTCTTCATCTAATAGCCCTCTGAGGCTGAGGTGAAATGAAAATGCTGATGACATGGGGAAATTAAAGTCAGTGAGGTAAGGTTGTAACATCTAACCTGTGCTATACAAAAGATACCATTAGTGCTACTGTAAAATTCTACCTCCATTGACTCAAGACCTCGATGCAAATTACCGTCCAGAAGCCAGGTAGAGCAAAAGCGTAGGAATTACAGAGTAATGCCATATTAGGCGGTATTACAATAATAAGCATTTGTCTTTTTTTTTTTTTTTCTGTTGAAAATATCCTATCCTTGAATTTTGTAAATATTTCATCATGTCATAGTCATCAGTTTTACACTGTTTTACGCAGACTTAAAGGACATTTAATTGACTCATACAGTACATTTAAATGTATGAGATGACAAAAATGTGTCAAATTCTTACAGTAATCGGCAGTAATATGTTTGAGTCTTTAACTCAATGTTACAGTGAACCTGCTTTCTGCTCATTCAGCTCAAGTCAAACCTCAAACATACTATGATTATATTATTTGAATCAACTGTATAAAACTGATTTTATCAATGTAGAAAGAGTTCTAGATAGTTAAAAATCTGTTTTTGTCAGGTGTACACTACCATTCAAAAGGTTGGAGTCAGTTTTTGTAATTCTTTTAATCAATTTAATACATCCTTGCTGAATAAAAGTGACCATAAAGAAGACATTTACACATGCACACACATGCAGTTATTTTGAATTGTAATAATATTTCACATTTTTACTATTTACTTTTTACTATTTATTTTTACTATTTATACTAGTATAGAGGGTATGCACATGACGTCACCGTCGGCCGTTATGACTGTGGTTTTGCCCACTGAGTGGCACAAAGACTGAGGGGCAGCATTGATTTTCAGCGTGAATGCTGCAAAAAACACACAAAACACATCCAAAATGGGAAAGAGCTTTGCGATTGACTGTACAAATAGCTTTGACACAAAACCTGAGGTATATTTTTACAGACTGTCGAATGC
The DNA here is from genome assembly GCF_024489055.1 of Chanodichthys erythropterus. Taxonomy (NCBI): domain Eukaryota; kingdom Metazoa; phylum Chordata; class Actinopteri; order Cypriniformes; family Xenocyprididae; genus Chanodichthys; species Chanodichthys erythropterus. Next base: position 14,977,416 of record NC_090232.1, read on the forward strand.
TACTGAAAAAAGAAGCAAATTTATCACTGCAATTCACAGAAACTGGACTCCAGGCAGAGAAACATGGATTTGTTATTATCATTTTGTGTGAAAACGTTGGATTTTGCGGTAAAATCATACCCTATATATTGTATTGTTATATATTGTGTTGACAACTCATCAATTAAATATTTACCATCTTATATTCTGCATAATTGGGTGTTTTTAAATAAAAACTGACTAAAACTATACAAGTTTTATGGCTGGACGATATTGCGATATATCTAACATTGCTATATGTCATCACTCCAATTTTGACCTACCTACACTCTAAAAAATGCTGGATTAAAAACAACCCAAGTTGGGTTGAAAATGGACAAACCCAGCAATTGGGTTGTTTTAACCCAGTGGTTGGGTTAAATGTTTGCCCAACGTGCTGGGTAGTTTTATTTAACTCAGCTGTTGTATAAAAATTACTGTTTTGCTTGCTTAAAATGAACCCAAAAATTAACATTTATTAATATGTTTAATAAATGAGCATGTATTAATAAGATAATGAATAATAAACAATAAACATTTATTAAATTGCTTATTAAAAAATGTGCACCTTTTGATTATTATTGTTGCCTCTAGTAATTATGTGTCTGATTTTTAATTTGGGTTCATTTTTTCCGACGACGGCGCTGGCGGCGGCGGCTCCCGGCCTGGCTGGGCGGCAGAGTCGATGCACGCAGCAGCTCTTTGAAGCCCGGCCAGTCTCGTCCGAGAAGCACCGGGAGGGGTAGATCCTTCACAATGCCCACTTCCACGGGCCATGTTCCGGGATTGGCGGAAATCGTCACTCGGCGGGCTGGGACGTGACGAGTATCACCATGTACGCAGGTAATGGGAAGTTGGGCCTTGGAACTCTTCTGTGGAGGCAGGACATCAGACTTCACCAGACTGACCGAGCTTCCGGAGTCAAGGATGGCCTGGACAGGACGACCATTAATTTTTATATCCACTCGCGGGGCATCGAGGGGTACCTCTTGATGTACACTGCACCCCGCCAACCAGGTGCGTGCAGGCGGGGTCGGTTCCTCGGTGGGCATCGGTTCATCGCCTAGGCCGGGAGCCGCTGGCCTGTGTACTGTGCGCGGGGTACCTTCCGGCGTGCGTCGCTCCTGGACCACCCTCCGAGGGAAAAACGGCGCTCGCTCCCCGTGCTCACGGTGCATGGCCGTCTCCGACAGCTCGATGGCCCCCACAAGCTCAGCGATGGTGGTTGGGTTCGTCATTCCCACCGCCCGCCGGGAGGGTGGCGGCAGAGCTCTCAACATTCGATCCACTGTGACGCGCTCCGCTACCTGACTCGCTGTGGGTGAGCCCTCGAGCAACCAGTACCGGGCAAGCCTTAATACTTCCGCGGCCTGGACACGAGCTGGGCGGCGGGGCTTGAACTCCCATTCATGGAATAATTGGGCCGCAGATACGGCGGACAGCCCGAGGCGGCCGAGGATTTCTTTCTTTAACACATCATAATCATCCGCGTCTTCTGTAGACAGAGAAAAATAAGCTCGTTGTGCCTCACCAGTCAACAAAGGTCCCAGAAGTTGTGCCCACTCGCGTTTTCGCCAATTTTCCCGAACCGCCGTGGTCTCGAACATCTGCAGAAATAACTCTACATCGTCATGGTTAGTTAATTTCGGGAGCAACTGTGTGGCGTGGACGCGGGAGTCAGGCAGCGGAACATGCTGAGCGGGGCTGAGGCGGAGAGCGGCGAGTTCCTCTTCAAACTTCGCCTGGCGGGCTGCCAAGTGTTCGGTGAGTTGTTGTTGTCGTACGCTCACTTCTGTCAGGCCCTTGAGCAGGTCTTCCATGCTGGGGAGGAGCGCCGCCTTTTTTCCGGGGTTCGCCGACTGTGTGAGAAACAGAAAAAAAACAACAAAAAAAAATCTTGAGAAAACGTTGAATTTGTGTGTGATTCTTCACTGCAATGCCCGCATTCTCCACCAGTGTCACGGGGCGAAGAATCACACAACAAATTATTGATGAAAAAAAAACCCCGGAGGGTGGGTTTTATTGTAACATAAAACAATAGTGCAGAGTAGTGACGAAGAGGTGCAGGTGCGCTGTGCTCTCGTCTCCTGTGGATCCCGTGTAGCGTGTGACCGTGGCAAGCGTGCAGTGCTTCCGGGCCGTCACCAGTTGCTGTCTGGGCGAGAGAAAGAGAGATACGTTAGCGCGTCACTGCATGGAGTGTCAAGCTCACCCTCGTGTTTCCCTGTGTGGCGTTTTATGGAGTGCGTTGATCTCCTGCAGCTGTGACGGTCCGGCCCGTGCTGAGTGCTGACAGGTGATCCTTGTTTGTTTCCAGGGCGACGCTGATGAGAGCTCGGGAGACTTGTCACACTATATTGTAGTTATATAAAGCATTCATAGGCAGATTTGCTTTATGTATTTCCCCGGCGTCAAAATCAGGCACATATAAATGTCAAGAAACACGATTCCAGGCTGCATGTCGATATCCATGGATTAGGTTTATTTGACATAAGGAACACTTTCGAGCCCAACCTTTTGTGTAATCGTTTGTTTTAAATTAAATCTATTAAATCCCCTATTAAATCTAGTTCTTTTACCACTCAGTTCAGCTGAGGGAGCGTGTTCCGGCGGGAAAGTGACATCAATGCATACCCTCAATATATGACAAACTAGTGCATTTTTTGCCCCTATCTGGACCTACAAGTCTTTTATGAACTTTCCTTGAGGTCCTTTGGAGCTTAGTCACAAGGTTAAGAAAAGATGCAGTATTTTGCAATAAAATGTAAAAAATGAACATGTAGTTGCGTGAAAGCCACACTCAGTGATTTGGTACTTAAAAATTAATTATAAGTGATAGATAATGTACAATCACTCTGTTATTTCTCAGAAAGTAAACCTAGACACAAAGTATTAAATACGAAATTGTATTGTTTTATTTCAGCAGAGAGCACAAAGTGCTATAAGAGACGTGTAGAAAACGACAACGGTTGGGACGCCAATCAGTTGGACAGTTTAGAGATCATTATACAAACATATCTGACTACAGAGTGCCATGTTTGGCCAGTCAGAGTCAAGTATTCTTGCAGTCTTTTTCATTCGATTTGGAGATATAAATACATAACTGTACACTTAGTACCAAAAATGAGAAGCTTCTATAAATAGCTAGGAAAGATATCTCCACAAATGCCTGACATCTAAGAGTATAAAAAGCTCACAGTCCTTCGGAAAAAGACAGGAATCAAAAAGGCAGAAAACAAATGAGCAGAAAAGCATCTCTGAATGACAATTAAGCCAAAGCCATGGAGGCTAATGTACTATAAATTGTTAAAAAGGCTCATCATGTGTCTCAGTTGTTGTACAGGATTGGATGGTAAATGATGGTTCATTTATTTGGAGGATGTGCTGGCGAAGACATGATGAGAGGGGGAGGGGGGATTGTTGATTCTCTTATTCTGTGTTATTGTCTTATGACTCTGGTTCTGAATCCTCTTATTCTGAGAATGTGGCCTGAAGACAGCCTTTATGAAATATTCAGGCCTGAACATTGATCCAGAGACATAAACACACTGCTAACAATGCCATGAATCCCATACTCCAGGCTCTGAACATCTATAGCTTACAACAGGAGGATTTCTTGATCTGTCGTTCTCTAATCTCCAAGCTGGACCTGAAGGGGACACTTCTATTGTCATGAAAGTACAGTGTCAACTCGTTCTTAAAGCTCACAAAAAGTTGAGCAGGCATTGAACAGGCCAGCTCTGATTCTGCTGAACCACTTCTGTCTGATTATATTTTATAGTTATTAAATTTCATGAGTTTTATTTATTTATCTATTGCCATCAGGCCATCAGCAGCCTTTCAGCGCTTGTGTACCCCACCGGGAACAGCTTTACCATTGCTAGTCCTTCAGGAATTTGCCACTGACTCTTATGTAGGCAGTGTTTAAAAATGAGGTATAATTCATATATCCAACGGTCAATCTTTTGTCCTATTAATCTAAAAGTTAATTTTCATAACTTTATATTTTTATTTAACTGAAATACTGTAATATAGAGCACTTATTATACTTGTATAATAGCTAAAATTGTGTATTTAAATATTATTTTTCAATAAATAATATTTTGTATGACTAACATGCCATATTTGGTATTGAGAAAGGGTCCATTAGTGATTGTGATTTCGACAAAGTCAGTAGCAAAGACATTTAAAGGTGCCTTTAGAACATCTTTTTAAAAGTCTAAGGTGTCCCCTGAATGTGTCTGTGAAGTTTCAGCTCAAAATACCCCATAGATTTTTTTTATTAATTTTTTTAACTGCCTGTTTTGGGGCATCATTAAATATGAGCCGATTTAGGCTGCGGCCCCTTTAAATGCTCACGCGCTCCCCGCCCACGGAGCTTGCGCTTGCCTTTAACAGCATAAGCAAAGTTCACACAGCTAATATAACCCTAAAAATGTATCTTTACAAAGTGTTTGTCATGCATGCTGCATGCATACATCGGATTATGTGAGTATTGTATTTATTTGGATGTTTACATTTGATTCTGAATGAGTTTGATAGTGCTCCGTGGCTAACGGCTAATGCTACACTGTTGGAGAGATTTATAAAGAATGAAGTTGTTAACAAATTATACAGACTGCAAGTGTTTAATAATGAAAATAACGACGGCTCTTGTTTCTGTGAATACAGTAAGAAACGATGGTAACTTTAACCACGTTTAACAGTACATTAGCAACATGCTAACGAAACATTTAGAAAGACAATTTACAAATATCACTAAAAATATCATGATATCATGGATCATGTCAGTTATTATTGCTCCATCTGCCATTTTTCGCTGTTGTCCTTCCTTGCTTACCTAGTCTGATGATTCAGCTGTGCACATCCAGACGTCCTGCCCTTGTCTAATGCTTGAACATGAGCTGTCATGTGCAAATATTGGGGGCGTACATATTAATGATCCCAACTGTTACGTAACAGTCAGTGTTATGTTGAGATTTGCCTGTTCTTCGGAGGTCTTTTAAACAAATGAGATTTATATAAGAAGGAGGAAACAATGGAGTTTGAGACTCACTGTATGTCATTTCCATGTACTGAACTCTTGTTATTTAACTATGCCAAGATAAATTCAATTTTTAATTCTAGGGCACCTATAAATTGAAAGGGACTAAAACAAGGTTGTAAACACGGACATTGTTTTAGTTTAAACAGCACCTTATAAGATGCAATGTACAAATGCATTTACTAGTGCTGTCATGGGAAATCCCCTTAACTGTTAAAAGGACAAAGACAAAGATATTGCTTTCCTCAGCGGAAGTTCACTGTTTTGTGATTATGAATATGAGATTGACCTGAAGAATATTAGCTAGATGCAGGTAATGCACTCTCTTGGTTGATATCTCTCTCTTAATATATACTACATAATACAATAAGCTTTAATGGAGCAACTCAGCATTCCTTCGTTGCTAGTTCTAAAGTGACATTTTAGAATTAGTAGCAGAGGCTTGGACTCAAATGTTAAACTCAAATTGAGATTTGAATCTGTGGCAGAAGAAAGTAGTTCCACACAAAAGAGGGTTTTTAAATACACTCCATTGATGTTTCTTATTTATTTACACACTTTTGCTGTGGAACTGTTGTATAAAAGCAATATCACACTCATAGCCATGTGATAGGGCTCTATATCAGCACGGTTGTGATTGCCTATGCACAAATTAAAGCCGTGCTCATGCAGAGTGATAATGCATGGCCATGAGTGTGATATTGTTGCTTTGATTTTATATGATTTGATTTTTTGTGACTGTTCAGGGTCATGGGAGTTAATTGGTAAAATATGCCAAAAGGAATTTTATGCGACATGGCCAAAGCATACATGCAATTAGTTGTTATCGCTGAGAAAAAATATTATTCTTTGCTAAAAGGCCTCAGTCGTACACAAAACTATAGCATGTTGCTGAGATAGATTTTTGGTCATCATTTATAGTTGTGCATTGAAGTGTGAAATTAAAAAAAAAGTGGAAAGAGGTCGTGCGAGAGACAGTGGTTGGGGGAGAAAAACATTACCCTGATTTTCTAAACTAAACGCTACATTTGCATGAAATTATATTGCTCTTGTCAGACTCTGAAAGTGCCATTTCCACATTTTCTCCGGCTTCATCCTGCAGCCCAGAGCAAAACCCATTTAGAGAGTAGAAGGTTGTTTTGATAATGAAAGCATCTGACTGCTTACTGACGAAATGGCGAGGAAATATGAGGTGAAGCTAGGCATCTACTTGTGGTTTCGCACCTTAGGATAGATCACTCACACACACACTCTAGGCCAAAAAAGCTGAACAATTCTCGACATTTCCCTGTTTTTTATACCGTGCTATAAAGGCATTAATTTTGTCTTTCTTTTTTGGCTTTATGGACATTTTAATAATTACAAAAAAGAGGGGGGGTGTGGGTGGCACTGAGGGTTATTTGTTATTTGATGCTGTTTTATCCAAAATCAGATAGCGTATCATTTGAAGCAAAGGTGCTCTTGATAAAATCGAATGTCTTGGCACATTTTTATCCCGAACTACCTCCATTATTCCCATTTCAATGGTTATCGAGTCTTTAGTGAGCCTTTTCTCTTTTAAAAACATTGTTTCTCCCTGATAAAGTAGAAAGTCACTTCACAATGCTCACAAACACTGGTTTGGAATGTTAACACAGACAAGTTGAGTGATGCAAACTGCTTGACCAATCAAATTACTGGACCGGAGAGAGGTTAATTATCTAGTGTTTGGCCTGAACTCTGCTTTTCGTGCTATTAATTCACTTAAAAAGTTTCTCTTGAACTTGATCACATATATTCGGTGTTCTCTTACAAAGTCACCTGAAGAAGCCAACTCCTCTGCCCGCATTAGCCTTGCTTCAGTTCACCATTTTCATTTCATTTCCCACAATTCCTTAATGAACTCTTGCAGCCTCTCTGTCTCTACCACCAGTAAGAGGTAAATCATCTGCCCTTCCCTTCCAGCATGTTGTCACTTTTATTACATCCGCAAATATTTTGGCTCTTAGCTTGGACCAAACTTTGCTGGGGAGTCTTTATTAACCGAATTGAACTGTGAACTGAAGCATTAAATAAATGTTGCACTTGAGGCAGAGATTTTTCAAGATCTCTTCCTGGCGACTGGTGTTTTTTTTTTTTTTTTTTTTGATTGTTTTTTTTTTCTTTTTTTTTTGTACTCACTGATGCAGAGGGAGTGTAGCAATAAAAATGAATCTGTATAGCAAATGAGAGCTTTAATTACAGCTGAAACAAGAGACCTGCAGAGAAGAATAATAAAGAAAGCCAAAAGGAAAATAACAAACAGGAGAAGGAAAGGCAGATTAACTGTGAATTAATCACGTTGACGCCAATCTACCGTTTTGCCAGCAGGACTTTCTGGCTGAGGAAGTTTTTATGGTTAACTTTTTTCATTTTATTTGTGACAGCTAATGAATGGTGCACGTAAATAACCACAAAATACTTGTAGTAAAGGTTCTTTTTTCGAAACAAACAGCCTCATTATGTGTATTACCCGTTTGAAAGGCAGCGTTTTTAAATCTCATTGTCGATTCTCCATTGCATATCAGCTCGAGCTGTCAGCCAGATCCAGTCCGGAAGACTCCAGACTGTCTGCCACTGTGACCTCTCACAGCTGGTCAGTTTCCAACAAATCTTTTTTTTTTCCATCCATTTCCATGGTGTTTGGTGTTGTCTATTTGTATCCAGCACATGGTGTGGTCGATAGGTGATCTATAGCTGTTATTTTGAGGCATTGTAAAGATGTGTAAATCATTCATGCTGGGTTTGTGGTGATGGTGCTGGATGCAGTTAGTAAGGAAGCAGATGAACAAATTAAAGTTTTCCGACACCGTGCCAGACTCTGGCGTGCGGCATTTGGCTGTGAAAAAAAAAAAAAAAATCCTACATTTAAAAAATTGTTGATATCACGTTTGAGTTCATGAGTTCGCCTACCAGTGGTATGGAGGATTTATAAAGTCAGAATTGTGTGATATAAACTCACACTTGCATTTCATAAAGTCAGAATTGAGAAAAAGGCACTTTATAACTCGCAGTATCTCACAATTCTGAGAAAAGAAGTCAGAATATAAACTCGCATTTGTGAGAAAAAAAGTCAGAATTACAAGATATAAACTCGCAATTGACCCTTCAACAGGAATTTGATTGACAAGCGATCTAACCAATCAGAACGCCGAATCTACCATTTTGTCCGACAAAGCAGTCAGTAGTTAGAAGATTAACCTCGGTGGACTTAAACTTGAAAAATGGTGTGTATTGACGTCTTTGCGTGTTTGAAACAACATTGATTCTCATGTTCATTCATGTTTATTTGATGCTATAAATGGACTAGTAGGAAGAGATGATCGGTTTACAAGCCTCTTGAGCTGAGGCGCTAGAGCAATCTGTCACGACCATGGTCACGACACATTAAAGAGCCACAAAGCGTTTTTTATTGTTTGAATTTCTTAAAAAAACTACACAGTTTGAAAGCTGGGACTTTGTTTAATATTAGGGGTGTGACGAGATCTCGTGTCACGAGATCTCGTGAGACTAAACTGTGACGAGATTTCTCGTCGAGGCGAAAAGTAGTCTCGTGATGTTGCCATGACAGAGTGGTTAGGATGATTAGGAAAGAATATGCCACAGCTACCTTTACATTACACCTCTCCTGTCGTTTTTCTTTGTAAAAAAAACATTTAATTCGGTTGGATAACGGTCGCCGCCAATCCATATTCACAGAGTTACGCGCGATCGCTGAAAGTAAAAGCGAGCGCGCATTCGAACGCGATTTCAATACCCACATTTTTAAAGCGGCTCCCTGATGCATGCAAATATCTCTCAATATGAAAGCTATTTTAGGCTGGTCATTGTAGTTGTAACCAGCTCTGTATCAAAGAAAAATTTGGTCTTACTTACACTTTGAATTTTGAGAGAGTGCGATTATGGTTGTACTTATTGTAAAGTGTTACCATAAAAATGAATAACAGTTTTTTCTTAATCTTACTAAGCACAAACAATAAGGTTTCATTTGTTAACATTAGTTAATGCACTGTGAACTATCATTAACTTAACAATGAATGACTATTTTTATTAACTAACATAAACAAAGATAAATAAATACTGTAGCAAATATATTGCTCATTGTTAGTTGATGTTGGTTAATACATTAATGTTAATAAATGAGACCTTATTGTAAAGTGTTACCATTTTTATTCATACTGTTTTTATTTCTATGATCAGTTTGTGGAAAGGAGTTCAGTTAGGAGGTCAAAAGTTGTAGAAGCTCATAAATCATGTACAGTAAGGTCTGAAGAGACTGAAATCATACAGAAGAGAAGTCAGTCAGTCGAGTTTGTGGCAAAACCTTTTACAGTACTTGAGTATTATTGTCTTTTACTGCATATGATAATTCACACTCAGAAAGTAGAACTGAAATGACATTCATTACAAGATGATTAGTTAAAACATTTCAAATACACCTGCAGAATATTTTTTCTAGTCATGTATTTCGCCATCGAGGATTTCTTAAAAATAGTGTGTAAAAATCTTGTCTCGTCTCATGAACTCGATCTCGAGTCTCGTCGCGTCTCGTGAGATACCTGTCTCCTCACACCCCTATTTAATATCATACGTAACCTGCTTTGTCTTGTCTGTCGACGTGATTTCAGTATCCTCTTTGCTCCGCAATGTATTTTTCACCTCGTGTGGCCTGACAGCGCCACGGCTTGTCGGACAAAGCAACAGTAACTAAGGGGGGCGGGTCTTTTGCGGAGATGTCAGAATTGTGAGATAAAAAGTCGCAATTATCTTTTGAATTATTTTATTCCATGGTGGAAAACAAGCTTCCATGTATTTGTGATGTATGGTTCTTGAAAAAACAGAATGCATGGCAAATTTTTGATGGAGAATTATGCTTTGTGTCCCCCATAAGGTGTAGTTACGGTATGTACCAGCAGGGGCACTTTACCAGCCAAACCCCATATAAGTCATATTTGTCCGTTAAGTGAATATTTAAAATTTTTTATTAGTTGTAATAATTGGCTTACATCATAATCAATGATTATGAAGCAGTTAAGTAATTATGCTTTTAGCTGTAGTATGCAGGGAATGACCGATTTGTTGCAGTCTAACCCAGATGCCTCAGCTGATCTGAGTGTTGATGGCTTCTCCTATATGATGAAATCAGCACCCATCGTCCTGTTACCTGTCTTGCTCCGTGCAGAGCAACTCTTTCCTGAGCTTGTTAGGCACCACACGGTTGTGCTGAAGGGTTGCCGTTGGCTGCTGGAGTTTTTGGTATCCCCTTGTCCATAAGCTTGAGAATTCTTTTGACAGGCTTGAAAACTCTTTCTCTAACTTGTGCTGGCAGCCTTATTTTACACACTCTGAAAGGCTGTTTGCCCTGCCACATCCAACTGGACTGAAAATGGTGGAGAAAGAACAGCTGACTGTGTTTACAAGTGTTTTGAATATCCTGATTATGTGTTTTGATTATGTAAGCATCATCCTGTGTTGGAGGGTGTAGATGCATTCATCAGAAAGTTCTTGCGTTGAAGTGTATGTAAATCGCAGTGCAGTCCTTTGTCGATGAAAATTAAATACATATGTTTACTTATGTTTTCTATGCATATTTTTGAGAATAATTATGAATCATGCCCAAATATTTCAAATATTTTGTGATCCAATTGTAACAATTCCAGATTTTGAAGTAGTTTTCTCAATAATAATAAAAAAAAGTCTATTGTCATTCACTCATCTTCATCTCATTCCAGTATGACCAGTAGCAATGTTTCCATCCACTGATTTTTATTCACATTTTGGGATATTGCATCAAAAACAGTGGAAAGAAATGCCAAGATATGCATAAATTCTAAAAATGGGCTTGCACTCAATTGAGGTGGATATATTTTTTTATTCGATAAGAAGACATGCATATAAACTATAATGGAAACACAATTACCAAATAAATCCTTTGATGCACAGGAAAAAACTTTGCCTCAACAGTGGATGTGATTGAATAATTGGACTAACTAGCGAACCAATTTCATTGCATAGCATCACAAATGTTGGTTTGATCATTCTGAAATGCCTGAGCCAAACTTCTGTCATCAGAATGATTTGGTGACAATGATGATAATGACGACCTCCCAGAAGTGTCTCGCATGATTGCGTTCCCAAATACCAGGCATCCGAACGCAAGATAACATGACAGGATTTTGTTCTCTTGAACACATGGGATGGAAATCCTACTTTATTCACAAATGTTTTATGCAATATTCCAATTTTGCGCATATGTTAAATTCACAATTGGTGCATGGTACATGAATCATTATCAGGATTTGGATGCTGTAATTAATAAGCTGATCCAGGTTTGAATGTTTCATTCACAAACAACTGATCCAGTTCTTCAAAATTCACCCTTGTGTTCAAAAGAAAAAAAAGTCAAACAGGTTTTGAATGACATGTGGGCAAGTAAAGTACATGTACATTTTTGAGTGAACTACTTCTTTAATAAAGAATTGTAATCAGTTTGAAAGATTGTGAGAGCAAACATTTACACCCCTATAAGGTCTGGTTCCATTCCCTTCATAGTGTGCGGCTGGTTCTCTGGCTGTCGGCCAGCCTGTATCCAAGTGGCTCTCAGAGCAGCCCGCTGATGAGCTGGCGCTCCAGACAAATTGATCTGAATGAAAACCACTCCACCCCAAAAAGAGTGCTCATTTCAGGGGAGAGATGTCTACCATTCACACAGAGCCATCTGGAATGCAATTTACGTGGCATGCTGTACAGGACGCCTTGTACCCTTAATTTGGAGATGCCTTAGAGTGAACAGTTTTGCACTTATACGCCGATTATAAGATCTAAGGCAACACGTTAAATCCACCATCTACATTATACACCCAACCCCACTTTTTTTAAAAACAGACATGTTTTAAAACCAAACTAAAACTCATTGGAAGGAGTGACAGGCCTCAGGGAAACTAAAGTCATGGTGATGCCAACACTTAGCCACTGCAGGGACAGCGCATCGCCAACAACTGAGTGAGTGGAGACGTAATGCTTGATGACAGTGTAGGGGTAATGAAAGGTTGCTCCCACACTGAGTAAAAATTCAATCTGCCTGCAGAAACCACAAAATTCCTCAAAAGCCTGATAGATGCTCAGAGCTTCGTACTACGCATTCAAACCTGAGTGACTGGATTTTTGCTTCCTAGCAAGTGCTCCTTGTAATGTGGCTTTATGATGAAATTCTAAGAGAAGAAAATGGCCACTGCACTTGAGCGAATGCTTCAGTTGTTAGCACGATTTAAGCAATGGTACAAAACTGATGATGCATGAAATGTCTAAAAAAAAATACCTTGACCTTTTTGGGGGCTATTTTGCAAACAAAACACACACACACACCAAAGCAAGGATTCAACTGCCTATGTAAGGGCTCTTTAGCTGGCTGTCCACAGCCAAACACAGCCCGTCAATCATTTTTATACAGACTTCCGATTGATTTTAATAATCGCTGGAGTGCCTGATACACCAGGGTGCACATTGCACAAATCTTAGCAATGGATTGTCCATATTCTTGTGTGTTTAAGCTTTTTCTGCCCACAGTTCAGCTATAATGTCCCATGTATGAACCGGAAGTATTACATTCTGTCTTCTTTTACCTGATAAAATGCATCTAAATATGTTTTGTCTGCTGCAAACACACAGTGTCTTATTCAATACAAAAAAAATAGTGATTAAAAACTAAACCAAGGTTTTGGTTCAAAGAAGAAATAACAAAAAGGTATGAGTGGCGTCTGGTGGGTTTTAAAATAGAGGAGGCACAAGGATTATTTTATTTTTATTTTTTTAATTGCTTTTTGGTCACTTTTAGACAGAAAATTTAAAGAAAATTACACATATACAATGAGATAATATCAATATAATTTCACTGTCCTAAGCTATCACTTGAAGTGTTAAAAGAGCGCGTTCATCCGTTTAGTGAAGCTGATTGATATAGCCTATATCCAACTTTAGGCGTGGATTCTTCCTTCATTTTGAATATGTAGCTGCTGTTTGAATGGTTGTTTGGTAAATTTTTTGGCGATCAAATATTCAATATCTCTACTCTCTGTAATTAAGGTAGTTGGTACATTATCAGCGAGAGCAGTTCAAACTAATATCACAATATCATAAAACTTTCCACAATGATTGGTTGATATACCGAGAGAGACTGGCCTCCTCTGCAATGTTTGTTTTTGTTTTTTTTTTTGTTTTTTGGGCAGTTTCGGCTTGGTCCGGAAAAAGCAGCAGTGGTTCTAAATTCAGAAACATTTTATGGTGTCACAGTGGTGAAATTACAAACAAGAAATACACATTCTGAGACATGAAATGCAATGAATTACTGGGAATTGTATTAACATTAAATCATTCTTCTCCCATTTTCACCTAAACATTTTTGATAGTCCTTATCTCCCCTGACGAGCCGCCACTGTTCTATATTATAAACTACCGTTCAATAGTTTGCAGTCAGTGAGATTTTTTCATCAACATTTACACCGGATGCTAGCAGCATGATACCACACAAGACAATAGAAACCATTATAATCAGAGATGTTGTCTACACTGGATGTGACTGATGCCTCGTTCTATTCATGACAAATGGATTTGCAATGGTCGCTTTGTTGCATCCAGTGTAGACAGCTTCTAGCTGTTGTGGCGCTATGCGACGCGTCAAGGTCGTGGCCGGTGTAGACACCATGTTATACACACCGATGCAGCAAAATACAGGGAAAACAGTAATATTGTTACAATTTAAACTTTTTTTTATTTTGTTTTAAAATAGAATTTATTTCTGTGAAATAGAAATAAAAAATGTTTTGTAACATTATAAATGTCTTTACTTTCACTTTAAATTGAATGCACCCTAGCTGAATAAAGGTTATTTATTTATTAAAAAAAATAAGATCTTAGATTAATTTATTTTCTTAGATTTTTATTAATTAAAGTAAATCCAGTTTTCCAGTCTTTTTAAAGGGATTTTATAAAGCTTAAATTGAACACCCCTCACTATTTTAATGCGAACAGACACAGCATTAAGTGTGTTTAGTTTTAAATTGTTTCGTCCCTTGAGTTTTACATCTTGATAATCTGGTCCCTGAAAGAAAGTAGTTGAAGTGCCCTGGTCTGTTGACATTTTAATAATCTCATCTTTTTTTTTTTTTTTAACCTTGTGTTTTTTATATATATACTTTCATAGGGGAAGTACTTTTTTTGCGCTCTCTCTCTCATGAAAGTGTTTTTTTTTTGTTTTTTTTTGTTTTTTTTTTGCGTGTTTTGCAAATGCTCATTGGCATCATTAAAAATAGACAGAAAATTAATGGGTTCTTTGTGAAATTTGCTGAACTTCCTCCGTAAGCAGCAATGTATAATTAATATCCCACTTGTGCTCCAAACCTCTATTATTTTAACCTACTATATGATCTCGATCTCTCTCTCTCTCTCTCTCTCTCTCTCTCTCTCTCTCTCTCTCTCTCTCTCTCTCTCTCTCTCTCTCTCTCTCTCTCTCTCTCTCATCCCACTCTCTCTCTCTCTTTCTCTTCCCACTCTCTTCCTCTTTTTCTGCTTTGTTGACTTTTCATTTATCTCCATCACTGACTCATTCTTTTGACCTTTAATAGTGAAGCCTTAAAACAGTAAGAGGGGGAAAAAAACATGAACAAATGATTTGCAAAGGTTGCTACATCAAAACTATTAGGGTGACTATACATCCCTGAAACAGAAAATTTGTCTTTTGTGATTAAAAATCACATATTGCATATATTACAGCAATTAGGTGTGAAATTTAACAGCTTATAACCACGGATAAAATACCACAGATTGTACAATGTTAGTGTACAAAGGGCTAAAAACAGGAACCTCATACATTTTTACTCAGGAGGAAAGGAAATGGATTTCATATCGAAGCTCAAGGGAAAGGCATCCATAATGGCTTCATGTTATGCTATAAAGGGTGGTGTAACACCCCAACGACATAAAGAAATCTGGTATTTTCGACGTCCATTCAGCCAAGATTGTCTCTAACCATCAATCTCCAAATGTGTAATCCTGAATCCTGGATAAATTCATGGTCTTTCAAGGATTTGTATGCCTAATTGAATAATCACACATATATTCATTGTCCAATTATAGTGCTGAGCATTGAACTTATTCCTCTCTACTCATGCTATTTTCCCTATCTAAGGAGAGAGAACGCATACTGTAATGCTCAATTCATCAGATCAATTGGAAGGGCCACAGAGAGTATTACAGTATTTTTCATTGCGACTATTGTGCACAACTGCAATTTGCTTTTCGAATTTATGTCATTGCCCTAATGTGCTATGCATGTTCTTCTGGCTTTTTGAGTAAGAGTTTTGCATTGTTTCACAGATTGAAAGCAGCATTAAAATAAGCCATTCAAGTGGAAAATGAAGGGAATAAAAAAAGAAAAGGGCAAAAAAGCAACTATGGTGATGAAATATGTAATGTTGTTTATTGGGAACAGTTGCATGGGTTGTAGGAAAACGTTATTATGTCACTGATTATAAGAATTTGTTCTTTTGAGAGGAGCATGGTAAAAAGGCATCAATATTATTTGAGCTAGATAAATCACTTTTCAATAAGAGAACTTCAAAGTTGGCTCAGATGAAATTCCATGCAAATAAAAATGATTGCTGGGATAATTTTGAACCACTCTGCAAAGGAAGAGTCATGTAGTGGAGTGTCTTGAGGAGTTTGGCACTCTGTCCTGATTTGAAAATTTCACATGCAGAATTCCGAGAATTGTATCTGGAGTTGGGATTAAACTTCTCTGCATCTCCGCATGTACTGCTGGGAGCCTGAAACTCTAGAATTTTAATCTTGCATTTTAATCTGAGCTCTAATTATGCATATTTTGACTTCTTATAGATTAGTTTTATGTGGGACGTGGCATGTTTTATAAACGTTCACTGTGGTTAAAGGGACAGTTGATCCAAAAATGAAAATTGTGCAATGATTTACTCACCAGCCTGTTATCCAAACCTGTGACTAAAGGCAGGAACACACCAAGCCAACACCGACGAACTAGTGGCAAAGAAAGCAGACTGCAGGGTTGGCTCACGTACCACGTGGCCAAGTACCACGTCCGTTCTGCGCCTGCGTAAAATGCCTTTCCGAACCAGCAGGTGGCAGTAGCTGAACAGCCAGTCAGAATGATCTGATGGCCTGACAGACCGACAAGCTCCGACGCCTATTCAACATGTCAAATCGACCGAAAAAAAGCAGACGAGGACCAACGTCAACTGACGGTGTGGAACACACTAAGAAAACTTAGTCGGCCGACCGTCGGCTTGGTGTGTTCCTGCCTTTAAAGGTGCCCTAGAATCTACATTTAACAATTGTAATATAAGTTTAAGGTGTCCCCAGAATGTGTCTGTGAAGTTTCAGCTCAAAATACTCCATAGATTTTTTATCATACCATGTTTTAACAGGTGTGTTTACACCTTTAAATGTTCATGCTTCCTGCCCCTAAGCTTGCGACTCTATTAATCATTGCATAAATACTACAGAAGTTGTTCACACAGCAAATGCAACTCTCAAAATGGATCTTTACAAACAGTTTGGGATGCAGCATATCAGATCACATAAGTATTTTGTGGATGTTTACATTTGATTCTGAATGAGTTTGATAATGCTGCATGGCTACAAACAAACACACCCCTCTCTTCATTGCTCCGCCTCCAAAACGCATCCTCCTAACCACCCTGCTCCAAGTCAGTCTCGAACCCCGAATGCTGCTGGCTGGCGAGGCAAGTGCGCTAACAATGACTCTAAACACCGCATTCTCTAGTGGTCGTCAGTGCGCATTGGTTTACCTGCACAACAATCACTATCTGGCTACTGTTACGCAATGCGAGGGCATGTCTGTTTATTCCAGCTGACGCACAATAAAATAATGGGTCACGAAAAATAAAGCGCAGATGAACAAGGAAGCACAAAAAATTAACGTACAGTACACAAGAGTAAATACAAACAAGAGTTTGTTGTTAGTAACTAACAGCACAGCAGCTCGAGACAATCAATAACACTCAAACCCAGTTTTACTCACATTTGAAGCGGAATCAAAGCAGCCTCCGCATCTGTTTTCAGGCCTTCCTGCTTAGTTTTGCGTCTTTTTCCAGCGCTGGAAAGCTTTTCTAATATTAACGCGGATCCTAAAGCACTTGCCCAGTCATAAACCTTCATTCCAGTGATAACCTTTTGAGCTCTTTTGTATTGTCTCATCTCTTTTTCTGCTGTCTTTATTCAAATCTCCCTCTTGCTCATTCTCATTCTTGATCGTAATACACCCCCTAATGCTGATTGGCTACACTTTTTTTTGTTGGTGTCGGCCCGACTAACTTCCAAAATAAGGCTTACCCCACTTTTAAGTCATAAAGCTTTATAATGACATGAACTTGATTAAATAATGACAGTTTTCACACATATAAGTACTCTGGTCACATAGTCATCCATGTTAACTGCTCTGTCTGAATTAATTGAAAAAATGATTCAAAATACTAGAGTTGTTATTTTTATAAACTCTAGTTGATTTTTTGCAAGCTGTCACACAAGTGCTTTAGATGAGTATTCTGGGAAACCCTCCTCTCAAGAACTCAACAGAGTGAGATAAAGAAGAATTAAGCACACTGCTGGCACTTTTTCATGCCTTTAACCACAAAAGTATGGCTGCTGATTCATTCTCTTGGTGGCACTACTGTCTATTGTTCTTTGGAGGAAATTAGTGGCATTATTGAGAATCCAGTATACCATTAAACCATTATTGAAGTGTCCCCAGGCATTTTGACTGAGTTTCTGTCTTTGAATTTCAAGGCTAAACCTAATGACTCACTATAGAGATATAGTCTCATATTCTTATGTGATGGTTTTTGTGTGTGAAACCAAAGATAGGTGGTCCTTCCTTTATATTCTATTACATTTCATATTCTCAGCACATCTTTAATTGCTTCTCATTTGCTTCACACCACTAACATTAATGTGTTCATAGGCTAATGTATCCTGAACTCATACTTAGTAAAATTATTAATTAAAAAAACACACTGATTTTACAACTAAATAAATTAATTTCTAGTTCTCCTAAAATAATTCAATATTATTCCATGTTTTTATATTTAATGTTTTTTTTTTGCTGAGAAAATATACATATGCCGCCTTCCTCTAGTAATGAGTCTGGGAATTTTTTTTGTTTTCTTTTATTTTACTGAACAGATGCTAAATTCAAAGCAAGTGTAATAATTTAATTGTAGTGAATTGTTCACATTTGCATGGTTTAAAACAACCTTAAAAGCCAGAATGTTCATTTAACAGACAATGCACTTTTTAAAGTGTAGGAGTAGAATTTTTGCATGAGTCAAAATTAATGTCTTTTGAAAACAAATGCATGTAGGCGGCTGTAATGATCATATTCAGTCATGTATGCTCCTACACAAAGCACTAAATATGATGTTTGATGGTTCACTGAATGGTGACGTCAGTTTGACTGTAAAGTAGACATCTGTAACCCTAGTGCACCATGGTTATGATGGATCGGCTCTTTAGAGCATTGCCTCAAAGCTCAGAGCAGAAGTCAACTCTGAATAAATGAACAGTATGATGAGGATATCTGCCCACACAATGACACCAACACTTGTTCTCACAATTACTGATTCTCTTGCATGGTTTATTACACACCTTCATTCATTCCTCTGTTTTTCTGTATTTAAATCTCTTTTGTTCACTACATAAAATATGTGCGATTACAGGTGCCCTAGATTCAAAAATTGAATTTACCTCGGCATAGTTAAATAACAAGAGTTCAGTACATGGAAAAGACATACAGTGAGTCTCAAACTCCATTGTTTCCTCCTTCTTATATAAATCTCATTTGTTTAAAAGACCTCCGAAGAACAGGCGAATCTCAACATAAAACTGACTGTTACGTAACAGTCGGGGTGTACGCCCCCAATATTTGCATATGCCAGCCCATGATTGAGGCATTAGACAAGGGCAGCCAGTATTAACGTCTGGATGTGCACAGCTGAATCAACAGACTAGGTAAGCAAGCAAGAACAATAGCAAAAAATGGCAGATGGAGCGATAATAACTGACATGATCCATGATATCATGATATTTTTAGTGATATTTGTGAATTGTCTTTCTAAATGTTTTGTTAGCATGTTGCTAATGTACTGTTAAATGTGGTTAAAGTTACCATCGTTTCTTACTGTATTCACAGAGACAAGAGAGTCGTCGCTATTTTCATTTTTAAACACTTATAGTCTGTATAATTCATAAACACAACTTCATTCTTTATAAATCTCTCCAACAGTGTAGCATTAGCCGTTAGCCACGGAGCATAGCCTCAAACTCATTCAGAATCAAATGTAAACATCAAAATAAATACTGTACTTACGCGATTAGACATGCTGCATGACGAACACTTTGTAAAGATCCATTTTGAGGGTTATATTAGCTGTTTGAACTTTTTTTTATGTTGTTTAAGGCAAGCGTGAGCTCTTGGGGCATGGAGCACGAGAATTAAATGGCCACACACCCTAAATCGGCTCATTTCTAATTATGCCTCAAAATAGGCAGTTAAATTAATTTAAAAAAATCTATGAGGTATGTTGAGCTGAAACTTCACAGACACATTCAGGGGACACCTTAGACTTATATTACATCTTTTTAAAAAAAAAGTTCTGGGGCACCTTTAATTTATTGTAAGCAGGCACTAAATGAACATACACTGTAAAAAAGTAAGTTCAATTAAAGTAACTTAAAAAAGTAAGTTAATTTTGAGTTAATTGAAATTAAAAATTTGAGTTACTACTATGAAGACGGTTGGTTTAATCAACAAACTCAAAATATTGTTATCTGAACCACATTAATTATTGAAGTTGATTTGACAAAAGAAAAAAATGATGTTGATAACAAATTATGATAATAATTTTATACAGTGTACAAATGTTATATTGTCAGGCAAAAACTTTTCCCATAAATCATTACTATTGGTCACCCTTTATGTCTGCCTTTAGGTTTTGCAAATATTAAACGAATGAAAAGTGTTTAAAATAATTTGTGACTAAGCCTCGTAACTCCTTTGGATCCTCATACTTTTGGTAAAATCTCAAATCTGGTCAAATCTGCCCCGCCTCAATCTTGAATGAAGTGCCGCACACAGGGAAGACATTTAAATTAGTTGTGTCAGTTGATTATTTTTTTATTTTAAAATTTAAATTGAATCAATTGACAGACCTTTAGCATTCTAAACTAGAGTTTTAATTTCAACCTTAATTGAACTATAATTTATATATTAATAAGTGATTTACAGTTGTAGATGTGGCCTCTTATTCCAGCTTATTTCCTGATTCAGTTTTCATTTCTTCTTCCTATCACTTTATATCACCCCTCTAACTGTCTTTTTAATAAAAATGACAAAATCCCCCAAAACATGCAAAAAGAAAAAAGAAAAGAAAATAATAATAATAAATGACTTCTAAACAAAAAGTTGCCAAATAAATAAGTAAAAATACTTGCGGGTGTTTTCAAAAGTAACAAATTGCTGTTTTTAAGTTATAAATGCCCTGTGACAGATACGATACACAAGTAGAATAATACAATTGTGTCTCTCTGTGTTAGTGCTGAAAGTGCCTCTAATGTCGTTTTCTTTCATATGAAAATATGCAGCGGTATGGCTGTGTTTAAATGTTAGCAGATGCGTTAACCCAGAGGCGACAGGTGACATGACAGTGATAAATGCACTGGCCTATTTGCTCATATCTTCTTCTTAATGGATCCCTACTTTTCACAATCCCCCCGTATCCTTCTTTTTTTCTGTCTCTACATGAAACGCTGCAAGAGACAACAGCCTCAAGTATCGAGGATCCGCTTATGGCAGTGTTTAGTTCCTCAATACTTTTGTTATTGCTGCTTTCAAGTCGACTATTGACTCTTTTTTTTTTATTATTTAGTGTCACAAAGAACATAAAAAACATTCAATATTTGTGAGTAGATTTCCTCTCAAATCTGTCACAGCAGATGTTTTTGTCATATATATTTTACCAAAACATACAAGCATGTCTCAATATAGGCTTCATTCCAAATAATAAAGTTCAGTGACATTCAGTGATGCTATTTAGGTGATCCCTAAATCTAGATAGAATTTTATGACAATAAAAAATTGTATGATAACGTACATTGTTCTTAAAGAATGTGTTCATCTCACCTTGAAATTAGTTTTTCCGACTGTGAGTTCATCTAATATAATGTTTATACCGCTTCTATAGACCTCCTATGTAAATATGTAACCTTAGTAGAGGGATTGAATACATTGTGTTTCCAAAGTTTTGATTTCTAAAGCTGTAGATGTTATAAGTTTAATTGGTACACTGGCTGATTATATCAGTTAAAGACCTGTATGTCTTTCATTGAATCTGCATCCATTCTGCACTGTTCCTGCGCATTCATCTACCACAGATGAAGGTTTTATTTGTGCTACATCTACAGTGGTTTTACTCCAGAGAGCAGGAGATGTCATTATGACTTGATGTGTTAGAAGGCTTTAGTGCTCTTTTCATTGACCCATTGAAACTCTTATCACTTATTGTCAAGTTTTCTTTTCATTCATCTGCTTTGACCTTATGGATTTTTCCTTGTCTTTTGGCTATTTTCTATCTGACCTTTTCCCTGCTAAGGTTGTATATGTTTAAATAGTCAGTGATGTTTAAAAAGTCAGTGATGGTGTGTGTGGTTTGTATTCATGCATTTGCAGTATGATAAATATGATAAAGCATTACTTGTCAAGGAGCCATAGTATCATAGTATCCAGTGATATGGCTTTGTGAAAGCGGAGCTTAACAGTTCTATTGTCTGCTTGTTTGTCATTTTATTTTTTCTGTCTTTTTCAGAGTTATATCCATGGCAGCAGTCAAGCTCAGTTTGTGGCTGAATCTCACATTATTCTTCTGTTGAATATCCTTTCACATAAAACCTCCCTCTGCACAATAGACCTGCCACATTGTTCTGTTAACGAAGTGAACCATAATAACCCACTGACTTCATACAGGTCTGTTCAGAATTCTGTTAACTTTTGAAAATGTAGTAAAAGCTGTAAATTTCAACAGCTTTTGCCCAGGTAGGTAATCATTTCTTTTCATGTTGTTTTTCTCTGTGATTAAACATGATTGGAAATGATTTTTAATGTTAACTTTGTCAGCACAATTCCAGATTATTTTGTCATCAAAAATGAAAACATAAAAACAAAATAAAATCATTTTAATTTACACATACTACTGACAACACATATGACAAGACAAAAA
This sequence comes from Chanodichthys erythropterus, assembly GCF_024489055.1. Taxonomy (NCBI): domain Eukaryota; kingdom Metazoa; phylum Chordata; class Actinopteri; order Cypriniformes; family Xenocyprididae; genus Chanodichthys; species Chanodichthys erythropterus. Next base: position 14,999,814 of record NC_090232.1, read on the forward strand.
TAAAAAACAGTATTAATAGTTATATACTGACTGTTCAAATGTTTGGGGTCAGTAAGTTATTGATTTCAATATATACAAATATAAAAAAGAATTATAAAAAATAATTGTTGGTTTAACTTAAAAAAAAAAGTAAGTCACCTGGTTGCCTTAAAAAAAAATATCCCTCCCGGGTCATGCCACTCCACAAACCACCAACAGAGCATATAAAATACCAGAAATAAAAATCTTTTTTTAAAACATCACCAAGTAAAACTGTGTTTATAGAACTGTCTCTTTACGACCACAACAAACGGGACACTTTTCAGACGCGGATTCCAACTTTGCCTCAGCGCCATGCGCTAGTCAAATGCGCGCTGAAAAGATAGGCTACAGGTGACGACGAGGGAGCTTCAGTTAAACAACAGTGAACTGCGGTCAGATGAGATGTTGTCAAGCTATGTCGGTAAAACTCAGAAAAATGAACATGACTGTCCAATCAGCATTTATACCGCGCTCGTGGCGCGCACTCAAGAATTGCATGTGCGAATGCGCCGGCGCGCGCTGCATAATTACTTTATTATAGCTTAAATAAAGCGCAAATGTCCGAGCAATGACCGTCGTTATTCTGTTGTAAGTTAAGTCATGAAATTACCAAACATGTGATTAAAGCTGCCTCAAAACTGTGCATGCATTTATTTGTTGACATGGTTTTAAATTGTTATCCAATTTGTTGGTCTTAAAACGTCTTAATATTGCACATATGTACACCAGGGAAATCTAAATTTTCTGCGTACAACCCAGCTTATATTCGATCTAATGAAATATGAGGTGTATTTCTCCAAATGTGCGCACTTTTGGACTTAAAGTTTGTATGCACTGTGATCAAAAATAAATGGGACCAAACGCGATTGAATGTAAAGGTTTGTGTCTCGTTATTCTATTAATAACTACCGATTGATTTTACATTTCTATCAGAAATTAAGAATTATTAGTGTCATTGTAGATAATCTAGAAGAAATATCTAAGATATCTAATACTTAAAATCTCAAGGTTAAATCAGACTTTTTTGTAAAAATAGTATATAGCTCTACTGTGGTTTTTAACAAATTTTCACAAAAGAAAAAAAAAACTTTTCAAAACATATAAAATGGTTATTTTAAATTGTAATAATATTTCACAATATTACTTTTTTCACTGTATTTATGATCAAATAAATGGTGAGCATAAAAGAAAAAAAAATTGTTTTGAATATATACATTTTGTCAACTAAAATTATTTAATATCAAATAGTCCAATGTCAGATGGTTTTGTTTACTCATCTGTGGTTGTCATCCATCAAGGTGCAGCTGTATGAAATGTTCTTACACATTTCTGTTTATCCTTATAGAAAGTCTCAAACATACTGTACACACACTTGCTTACCTGGCTATGATGGGTATGTCCTTCTGAGTGTCATTCTCTGTGTGAACTTCCCCTGTAATTACGTAGGTTTGTTGACTGTGCCTGATGGGTACAGAGTGGGCAGACAGACAGAGACCCTCTGCTAGCATCAGGCTCAGCTGCTGGAGGAGAGAGGTGCTGCTGGCAGAACACCTTGTGTTTGTCTGTCTTCCTCTTGCCGACACCTAGCTTTTCACCCCTCAGGCTAGAGGAGACCTCCCAGTCGAGTGAAGTGTGCTCAGAGTTGAAGAGAGTGTTGTTCCTATTGTGTTCACAGTAATTGAAATTTCCAGGTATGCTGGAGCTATGCTTTGCCAGCCCAATCTTCAGTTTTACAGGTACTCTGTAAGCATCATATCTGATCCTGGCTGTTTATTGTGCAAAACGGCCACATCTATGCCACTAGTTATTCCTTGACTTCCATCTCAGATGCGGCCATCACCATGGGAATGGTTCTTCTGAATGAAGCAGCCACCTCTAAGGGAGACGTGGGCAAACGAAGGAGTAAGTTTCTTTCTTTCATATTACTATTGTGTTCAGATTATATTTTATATAAGATTATCAAATTACAAAAGATTTCTATTTCTTTTGAGTTTTCTATTCATCAAAGAATACTGTGTATCACAGTTTCCTACAAAAATATTAAGCAGCACATGTTTTTTACACTGATAATAAGACATTTTTATTGCAAATCAAATAAGCATAGAATGATTTCTTGCGAATCATGTGACACTGAAGACTGGAGTAATAATATTTGTATATCTCAATTATATATATATAGATAGATAGATAGATAGATAGATAGATAGACATAGACATAGACATAGACATAGATAGATATATATATATATATATATAATTTGCAAAATAAGCTATTTCACATAACAGGTGTTTACATATAGTCCAGAAGACAAAAAATAGCTGAATTTATAAAAATGACCCCGTTCAAAAGTTTACATACACTTGATTCTTAATACTGTGTGTGGTTACCTGGATGACCTCCACGACTGTTTGTTTGTTTAGTGATGGTTGTTCATGAGTCTCTGGTTTGTTCTGAGTACTTAAACTGAGCTCTGTTCTTCAGAAAAATCCTCCAGGTTCTGCAAATTCTTCAATTTTCCAGCATCTTTTGCATATTTGAACCCTTTACAACAATGACTGTATGATTTTGAGATGCATCTTTTCACACTAAGGACAACTGAGGGACTCAAACACAGCTATTAAAAAAGGTTAAAACACTGATGAATCACTGATGCTCCAGAAGGAGACATGCATAAAGAGCAGGGGGTGTAAACGTTTTGAATTGGATGAACAGGATAACTTGTACTTTTTTTTTTTTTTTTTTTTTTGTCTTCTGGGAAACATGTAAGTATTATTGCTTCCGAAGGGCAGTGCTAAATGAAAAAATATGATCTTTAAACAAAAAGAAAAAGTTGCACCCCGACTCTTAATGCGTTTTGTTTCCTTCTGGAGCATCAGTGAATGTTTGCAACTTTTTTTAATAGTTAGTTTAATAGTTTTGACATATAATTATGTCCCATGGTTTAAATGAAATTAGACATTTGATGTGTGGATAAAATTAAGAGATATAAAAGATAGAGATAAATATCACTGACCAGAATATATTTGTTATTTTCAATGAAGCAGTTTTTGTTTTGTTTTTTGTTTTTCAAATTATGCTAAAGATGTTACATTTGCTTTACCAATACAAAGAAGTATGCCATTTTATTCCAAAATTAAAACAAAATAAACAAATAATTTCCACTACTGTCATTTCCACTACAGAATGAGACGTGCTAAAAAATGACACTGTGATGGGAATTGTATGTCCATTGTTGGGCATTAAAGGGATAGTTCACCCAAAAATGAAAATTTGATGTTTATCTGCTTACCCCCAGGGCATTCAAGATGTAGGTGACTTTGTTTCTTCAGTAGAACACAAATTATTAGCGTTAACTCCAACCGTTGCAGTCTGTTAGTCGTATAATGCATGGCAATGGTAACAAAATCTATGAGAGTAAAAAAAAAAAACATGCACAGACAAATCCAAATTAAACCCTGCGGCTCGTGACGACACATTGAAGTCCTAAGACACGAAACGATCGGTTTGTGCGAGAAACCAAACCGTATTTATATCATTTTTTACCTCTAATACACCGCTATGTCCAACTGCCTTGAGCGTGCGCACGGCATCCGGCATCTCATGCACCGGATGCCGTGCGCGCGCTCAAGGCAGTTGGATATAGTGGTGTATTAGAGGTAAAAAATTATATAAATACTCTTCGTTTCGTGCACAAACCGTTCGTTTCGTCTTAGGACATCAATGTGTCGTCACGAGCCGCAGGGTTTAATTTGGATTTGTCTGTCAATGTTTTTTTACTCTCATAGATTTTGTTACCATTGACATGCATTATACGGCTGACAGACTGCAACGGTTGGAGTTAAAAATCATAATTTGTGTTCTACTGAAGAAAAAAAGTCACCTACGTCTTGGATGCTCTGGGGGTAAGCAGATAAACCATTTTTGAGTGAACTATCCCTTTAAATTAAACAAACTAGTGTGAGTTTGAACAGGTAAAGGATTAGTTCAGTTTTAATTAAACTTTCGCTGATAATTTACTAACGTCCATGTCATCCAAGATGTCCATGTCCTTCTTTCTTCAGTCGAAAAGAAATGAAGGTTTTTGATGAAAACATTCCAGGATTTTTCTCTATATAATGGACTTTTGTGGGCACCAAATGGTTCAAGGTCCAAATGACAGTTTCAGTGCAGCTTCAAAAGGCTTTAAACGATACCAGATGATGAATAGGGGTCTTATATAGCGAAACGATCGGTCATTTAAAAAAAGTTTTAAAAAGTTTTATAAGCACAAATGCTCGCCTTGCTCTGTTCTGCAATGCGGGTTCGTGACGTCACGTAATACGCAATTACGTTGAAAAGGTCATGCTTGACAGAGTCAGTGGTTACACGGTGAATGTGCAAATACTATGTCAAACGGCGTTTACAAAAAAAGGTAAAACAACTAATGGTTCTTCCATACTGTGTTGTCAGTGCCATCAGACTGTCATACCCTTCTCCATCAGAACAAAAACACCTCTAAAACGCTGTTGCTCAGTAACGGTGGAAATCCATTTTGTCCAGTAATGCAGTGAGATGGAAACAGGGACTCACCAGCTGTGTCCATAGACAGTAAAAGAAATGGACACAGCGACCCCATTGGAACTCAATTGAGACAAGTGAAGCCCATTTTTAGCGATTTTTAGCACTTCCGTTTCTGACGCGCAGACTAAAACTAAGCTTGATGACATCAGCAACCTGTCTGACAGATGTAAACTGCGTGCAAACTGCCATCGTTAATCTTGCAGAGACGGCGAGCTTGAGCGGGGAGTTCTTTGGCGTGAGTGAGCAGGAGTAAGTATTCTGATTAATTATTTTGTATAGTATTTTAAAATGTAACGCCAGTACGCCATATCAAGTTAATGCATACTATTGCCTGCGAGCTTCTCCTCCTGTCTGTACGGTAATTTCTCTACTGTGCGACAGAGAGTCGAGTGGTTATGACGCAATCGTTAGCCTATTTTTACGGGGCCATAATGTAACATAGAAGGTAATGGAGCCCTTTATACATTGTCGTGTATGTTTAGAAATAAATAATGGACAAATGGAGTCTTTAAACGCCTCAGATGTAAAGTTATTCGCTGTCAAAGTGATGCCAAAATGAATGGGAGTCAATGGGATGCTAACGCAAGTGAAGTTCTGCTACAAGATGGCGGCACTTCCGGTCGACTTCCTTGGGCACTGGCTGCGTCTCATTTCGAAGGTTGCATTCGTCATTGAGGCTGTATCGTTTCAGAAAAGTAAGTAGGACTCTCCAAACGCGACCTTGGAATGCGTCCTTCTTTCACAGGAATTCGGAGGATGCATGAAGGGCCCTCAATTCTTTGCGTCACTGTTAACAACAGTCATTTATTTGAAAAAATAAATAAATAAATGGCGGCGTCTGCAAATTTCATGCTTGTTTTTGTTGTAAACTTTGTTCTTCCTAATATACTCCCCTTTTGTCTCTGTAACAGATATCTGTTGTACATAAGCCAGCTCCTCAGGCAATAACCAAAATAAAACAAGTAAATATTTTCTTTTCAAATTACATACAAATTTATCAGTAATTTTCATTCATTTGCTGAGAGCGCAACGAGGCTGCCGTGAACGCGTTGGCATAGCAACGATATACTTCCTGTTTCCTTTCCTGTCTGTGTGTCCTACGAAGGACGTCTCGTTTAATTCTGGCTAAGGACACTCCATATATCGCATCCTTCACAGGATTCATCCTCTTGTGGATGCAGCCTTCTAAATTAAATTAAATGAGACACAGCTACCGACTGATACTTACTGACTGGTACTTCCGCCCACGTCAAGCATGACCTTTTCAACGTAATTGCGTATTATGGCAATTACGGCATCGCAGAACAGAGCAAGGCAAGCATTTGTGCTTATAAAACTTAAACTTTTTTATTTTTATTTTTTTTAAATGGCCGATTGTTTCGCTAGACCCTTATTCATCGCCTGGTATCGTCTGTATCGCCTGGTATCTTCTGGTATCGTTTAAAGCCCTTTGAAGCTGCACTGAAACTGTTATGTGGACCTTGAACCGTTTGGTGCCCATTGAAGTCCATTATATGAAGAAAAATCCTGGAATGTTTTGATCAAAAACCTTAATTTCTTTTCGACTGAAGAAAGAAAGACATGGACATCTTGGATGACATCGGGGTGAGTAAATTATCAGCAAAAGTTTATTTAAAAGTGAACTATAGTTTTCTTTGTTTTTTTAAAAAAAAAACAAGCATCAAAAGCAGCATTTCTTTTTCCTTTGCATATTGATATTGTGTGTGCATGTGTATTTTGTGTTATGTTTTCAAGTGTGCGATTGGCTGCTGATAATTGTGAGCATGAGTATGCATCTTGTGTGTGTGTGGCCCTGTATATCACCTCCAGCTCAAATCTCTGTCCCACTTACAGGTTTGTGTTACATGACTGTCTTTTCTTCCTCTGAGCTTCTCACATTAAACTCGTTCTCACTTCCCCCCTTGAAGTGCTTCTCAGGGGTTCCCATAAAGACAAGCATAGCTTCCAGACTGTGATAGACGAATAGCTTTCCATGTATTATCACTGCATTAGCTGTGGAGACGACTTAATGTGATGGCCTCCATCCCACCTCCAAAGAGTCATCCCCAGCTTTGATATGCTAATGGAATGAATTATGGGTAATATGTAAATGCTGAGTTACGTAAATGATGAGTTATTTTTGGCTTGGTTTCCAACTCACCTCCATGACAAACAAGGGGAGTGCTTTTTGTTTCTGATTTTAGACTGCTTAGAAAGAGAATTGAGCTCTTTATGCAATACGCTGGGAGACAAATGTTTGTAATTACTGTATGTGTGTGTCAGCAGAAGTGTATAATTGTGGCAATTGCAATTTGTGTTTGTGTGGGTGATCGTGTGTAAGGCAGTTTTAGTAGTCATGATTATGTAGCACCATTTAAATGTCATGCACGTCATTTTTAACCCTACTTGTGTTAGTAACACCTGCTAAATACCACTCAAACCAGTTTTAATTGAGATCAAGCAGGATTAGTCTGTTTTAGAATTAGTCTGTTGAACAGAATTACCTAATTGAACGTTTGAAAACAGTGAATAGAATTATAGCTTATTAGTGTGGATTACTCTTCTGAAACAGTACAATACATGTGGCTTTTAACATGATAGGCCACCATACAAATGTACAGTACTTTACATTAAGTTTGTAGTTTTTATGTGATTTTTTTTTTTTTTTTTTTTTTTTTTTGATCACAATATTATTCTCTCAAAATATCTTTCATCATCATCTCTAATTTCAAAACTCTTTTTTTTTTTTTTTTTTTTTTGGATAACTTTATTCTTATATTTGCTAACTTTTTAGTTTTTATATTGTATGTATGCCTTTTTGAAAGAGCTTAAAGGGTTAGTTCACCCAAAAATGAAAATAATGTAATTTATTACTCACCCTCATGTCATTCTACACCCGTAAGACCTTTGTTCATCTTCTTAACACAAATTAAGATATTGTTGATGCAATCCGATGGCTCAGTGAGGCCTGCATAGACAGAAATGCCATTCAAACAAACCATATTTGAAACAGTTCATGTGAGTTCAGTGATTCAATCTTAATATTATAAAGCGACAAGAATACTTTATGTGCGCCAAAAAAAAAACAAAAAAAAACTAAATAACGACTCTTCAACAATATCTATATGAGTCGATTTCAAAACACTGCTTCATGAAGCTTCTGAGCTTTATGAATCTTTTGTTTTTCGAATTTGTGATTCGGATCTCCTATCAAATGGCTAAACTGCTGAAATTACGTGACTTTGGCGCTCCGATTCACTGATTTATTTCTTAAAGCTCTGAAGCAGTGTTTTGAAATTGGCCTAGATATTGTTGAAAAGTCTTTATTTAGTTATTTTATTTTTTATTTTTTTTTGGCACACAAAAAGTATTCTTGTCGCTTTATAGTATTAAGATAGAACCACTGAACTCACATCAAATATGTTTTTAGTACCTTAATGGACCTTTTGAATGGCATTGCTGTCTATGGAGGCCTCACTGAGCCATCAGATTTCATCAACAATATCTTAGTTTGTGTTCTGAAGATGAACGAAGGTCTTGCGGGTGTAGAATTTGAATGAAACATTATTTTTAGTTTTATCCCTTTAAAGGGATAGTTCACCCAAAAATGAAAATAAAAGTAAGATAAAATATTTTGAAGAATATGGGTATCCAAACAGTTGATGTGCTCGATTGACTTCCATAGTATAGGGGGAAAATACTATGGAAGCCAGTTGGGCCCATCAATTGATATTCTTCAAAATGTCTTCTTTTGTGTTCAGCAGAAGAAAGAAATTCATACAGGTTTGGAGCAACTTGAGGGTGAGTAAATGATGACAGAATTTTCATTCTTGAGTGAACTATCCCTTTGAAGGATATAATTTCCATCATTCAAAGTCCAGAAAGGTATTAAAGACATTATTAAAATAGTCAGTGTGACTACAGTGGTTCAACCTTAATGTTATAAAGCGATGAGAATACTTTTTGTGCACAAAAGTACTGCATTCACTGTCAACTGTGTACAAGACTGACAGGGTAGAGAAGAAATTGTTGAATAAAGTCATTATTTTTGTTTTGTTTTTGCGCACAAAAAGTATTCTCTTCACTTCATAACATTAAGGTTTAGGCCCTGTTTTAACGATCTAAGCGCATGGTCTAAAGTGCACGTCGCAAGTGCACGTAGGGCATCTCCGAATCCACTTTTGCTGGTTTAAGGACGTGAAAAATGGTCATCGCTCCCGGCGCATGGTGTAAAAGGTTGTCCCTATTCTCTTAATGAGTAATGGAGGTTTTTTAGGCATAAAGTGCAATAAACCAATCAGAGTCTCATCTCCCATTCCCTTTAAAAGCCAGTTGCGCTCGGGCCATGGCGGACTTGCTATTTACGTGGCAGAATTTGCAAGTGGAAAAACTGAACGCTTCTTTAGCAAGGAAACGAATCTGCTTGTGCACGAGGTTAAAGCATGTGAGCAGACCATCTATGGGAAAAGCCGGATTCCACCAAAGCATTTTTATCTTTATGCACACAATAGTAATGTTTTACATTGTAATCCTTTTATTTTTAATATTTGGCATGTTTGTGTGCTGCTGCGCGTCCCTTTGTGTGTAATAAGCAGCATTGTGCAGAATGTGCACCCGCATATAGGCGCATATTACTAATGCACTCTTTAAATAACAAAACAAATATTGCTCCATTGACTTTAGACCAGGTTTCAGTTGGTCAATGGTGCAGTTTATTTCAGTTGCCTCAAAATAGCAACACGCCAACAATGCACCTGAACGCACCTCATTTTCAGACCAGCATGCTCATGGGCACACAAATGGGTGCAAATGCATTTGCTATTTAAACAACGTGGCGCAGGATGTGAAAATGATAACTGAGTCGGGCTAAAACTAGCAAAATACAATTGCGTTCCACCTGGCACTGCATTGCGCCGGGTGTATGATAGGGCCCTTAAGCACTGTAGTCACATTGACTATATTAAAGGTACAATTTGTGATATTTTTTTTCCGCTAGAGGTCGCTAGAAGCCTATTCAAAACAAAGGCGTAGTTTGATGACGTAAAGTTTTAGAGTGGAAACTTGGGACATGTGGTCTCCATCTCAACAGACGGTGCAAAAGAATAGGGATTGGAGTCTGGAAGAACTCGATTATTATATATGCGATTATTAACGTTACTGTAGTATGAAGCAGAGCAGGACCGAGTGTTGTGGGAACTGAACGAGGAGCTGGAGCGATTGATCAACACACGCCTCACGAGCAGCGGGACTTTTATTATGACACAGTCGCCGGCGCCGCTTCCGCTTTTCCGGTCATGAGTTTACGGGAGCTGTCCTTGTCGACAGAACCAGCGGCAGATGGTAAACAGTAATTATGTTCCATAAATAATTAACACAATCCACCATAAAACGTGCAACAAGTAAATAAGGAACTGCTTGAAGCAAGTTAGTGGTTTGCTGGACGCTAGACATTACTTCCGCATTTGTCCAAGGCACTGTTGTCATGTGGTTTCTACGTCAGTAAAGGCGGTAACTAAGGTAACTGACGTCATTGACAGGCGACTGCACTGCCCCGTGTCACTGTTTAGAATGGGAATTTTGTCATGATTTACAAGTAGTTGAAAACATTAGAGATATTGTTAGTAATCAGCTGGACAAAATATATAACACTAGCCTAGTGGTTTTTGGATATTTTACTGCAAAAATTTTACAAATTGTACCTTTAACCACGTCCTTACTGCTTTTCTGGACCGTGAATGACGGTAATTACATTGCTTTTTATGGGGGATATAAAAAAATTAAAAAACTTGGATTTCATCAAAAATATCTACAATTTGTGTTCTGAAGAAGAACGGGTATTGGAAATGAATAATTATAGAAATTTCATTTTTGGGTGAACTACCTCTTTAAGTTTGTTAATCCTTTGTCCAGTGCAATTCAAAATCTAACCAATAGCATTAATTACATTGCAATATTTGTACACTGAATTACCATCAATCTTTTTGTTTTCTTGTACTTACCTGCATAATGATTGAATTGGTCTTTTGTTTCAATTATAAATCCTGCCAATTCATATCTGGTAATCTTCAAATATGGCTTTTAAATTGCTAATTATGTTGGCATAATTAAATTAAAATGCTAAAAGTCTAACTAATTGCAGTGTGTTACAGTAGTGTGCAATATTTAAAACATATTAAATGTTAATTAATGAATTGAGTTTGTAATTCCCATTTAACCTTTTAAAGATTGGCTATCTTTGTACATAAAGGGCTTAAAGAAGCTGTTATGGATTGGATTGGATTAGTTTACTTATACTGAATCGAATAGTTGTGAATCAAATCATTCTGAATATGCAGAAAATCAGAGCCCTAATCTATAGCCATCTTTATGCTGCAAGGATGGTGTCGCATTATGCGGTTCTTGTGCATTTGCAATGTTTAAAGCAGATCTGATGTGGCGTTTCATTTACACAAAACCAAAGTCTAAATCCTAAGCTCTGGTATAAATGCAGATGTAGTGTTTCACAGTAAGATGTTTTATATAAGATTAGACTTGATCTCGACAGGTGAATGTGTTGAAATGATTCATATCCTTCATAAAGCTCACATTAGCTGGTGTTTTAGCGACGCGTAACTTCTTGACTTCCTCTCTCCAGAGGTTGTGTCTCACATTTTCCCCTACGCCACCCAAATTTGCCGCGGCCATCATCTGCCACGCCAGGGCCGTGGCACGGGGGTCAGAGGTCATGTTAGCGCAGCAGATAATTAAACCGGTGGTGGCACCTCGTCTGCCCAGCACTGGGCTTTTCCTACACCTGTCACTGTTAATTGACCATTATGCATATATGAATCTACATTATTATAATCCCATCAGTCAGCCTCAGTAATGTTTGGTGAGGAGAAAGGTCATTTTACAGAGAAAGAGACTTCGTAGAGAGAGGGCGAAGAGAGAAGGGTTGCATCTTAAAGCACTTCCCCTGGGGTGTGAAAAGGAGGAGGAAGACCCTGCAGCTGAGGCAGATGTTTGCTCTGTAGGCACTGCTGGGTGACCCTCTGTCAGCCACTGGAGGTACATGAGACGGCCACACTGACTAATTTATGTGATGGAGTTGGAGTAATAAGTTCTGACTGATGAGATGCATGCGTGTGTGTCATCATGCATATGCATGCATATGTGTGTGCTTTTAAGTGCATGTCATAAAGATGGGCTTACTCAAAGAGATATGGTGTCTGTATTAATCTGTGTATGACTGTGTAATTTGTCTTGTATATTTTGTATTTGGTGTGTAGTTTTTATACATTAGTAACCAAGTCAGCCACATCTTATTCAAATACATAAAAAATAATAATAATAATAATAAAAAACTGTAAACTGACAGCTTTTTAATGTATGTGTGAGATTGGCAACACCTCTGTTATGTCTCGGCATCTATTACAATACGTTTTTTTTTTTTTTTCTTTTGTACTGATCTACACATTGCAAATTGCAATGTGACAAAACTAGTTCTCACATTATAATTACTGAAGCTGTCTGAACACACCTATTTTTAAAGGGTTAGTTCACCCAAAAATGACATTTCTGTCATTAAGTACTCACCCTCATGTCGTCCCAAACCTGTAAGACCTTCGTACATCTTCGGAACACAAATTAAGATATTTTTGAGGAAATCCAAGGGTTTCTGAACCACACATAGGCAGCAAAGTCATTGCACCTTTTGAGGTCCAGAAAGGTAAAGACATTTTTAAAATAGTCCATGTGACTACAGCGACGAGAATACTTTTTCTGCACAAAAACAAAACAAAAATGTAAATTTAACAATTTGAACTATTGTCATATGCAGTTGACGTAGTGTGTGTGGGGTTAGTAAAAAAACAAAAAAAAACACAAAAAAAAAACCAGTAAAAGCAGCAATATTTTGAAATATTATTACAATTCAAAATAACTGTTTTCTATTTGAATGCATTTTAAAAATGTAATTTATTTATATGATGGTATTGCTGAATTTTCAGTAGCCATTACTCCAGTCTTCAGTATCACATGATCCTTCAAAAATCAACCAACTAATATGTTGATTTGGTGGTTAATAAGTATTTCTTCTTATTATCAATGTTGGAGGTAGTTGCACTGCTTATTATCTGTGGAAATTGTCATACATATTTTTTTTTCAGGATTCTTTGATGAATAGAAAGATCAAAGGAACAGGATTTCTTTCAAATATACAGTACAGTCCAAAAGTTTGGAACCACTAAGATTTTTAATGTTTTTAAAAGAAGTTTCGTCTGCTCACCAAGGCTACATTTATTTAATTAAAAATACAGTAAAAACAGTAATATTGTGAAATATTATTACAATTTAAAATAACTGTTTTCTATTTGAATATATTTCACAAAGTAATTTATTCCTGTGATGGCAAAGCTGAATTTTCAGCATCATTACTCCAGTCTTCAGTGTCACATGATCCTTCAGAAATCATTCTAATATGCTGATCTGCTGCTCAAGAAACATTTAATGTGTACAATTGTACAAAATATTTGTGTACAATATTTTTTTCAGGATTATTTGATGAATAGAAAGTTCAAAAGAACAGTGTTTATCTGAAATCTAATCTTTTGTAACATTATAAATGTCTTTACTGCCACTTTTGATTGATTTAATGCATCCTTGCTGAATAAAAGTATTCATTTCTTTAATTAAAAAATAAAAATAAAAATTCTTACTGACCCTAAACTTTTGAACGCTAGTGTATAATGCTACAGAAGCTTTGTATTTCAGATAAATGCTGTTCTTTTGAACTTTCTATTCATCAAGGAATCCTGAAAAAAAAAAAAGTACACAACTGTTTTCAACATTGAAAATAATCATAAATGTTTATTGAGCAGCAGATCAGCATATTAGAATGATTTCTGAAGGATCATGTGACACTGAAGACTGGAGTAATGATGCTGAAAATTCAGCTTTGCATCACAGGAATAAATTACTTTGTCAAATATATTTAAATAGTACACAGTTATTTTAAATTGTAATAATATTTCACAATATTACTGTTTTTACTGTATTTTTAATTAAATAAATGTAGCCTTGGTGAGCAGACAAAACTTCTTTTAAATACATTACAAATCTTAGTGGTTCAAAACTTTTGGACTGTACTGTATATCTTTCGTAAGATTATCAGTGTCTTTAATGTCACTTTTGATCAATTTAATGTCCTTGGAAAAAAAAAATTAATTAGATAAAAATAGACTTTAAAAAAGACTTTTAAAGTCTTAAACGGTAGTTTAATTTGGATATTTTAACGGTAGTAATTTGGAATTTGCTGTGAATAAAATTGTTTGTTGCAAAGCTTATTTACATGTGAAAAATATGAACACATGGTGTTTGCGGCAGGGGTTTGCCTGAGCATTTATTGAGTACAATTTTTTGCAATTCTAAAACAGCCTGTAAGTCAATGTTTATGCCAACACATTTCTACTGAAAATAAAGTAGGATGCAGAATCTCCCATTTTACCATTGCTGAGGTCCACTCTCAAGCTTAAAGCTTGAAAATTGGTTCATGGTTGGTGAACATTCTGTGGGATGTGCAACCTCGACGTTAGCAATGTAGTGAAACTCATCTCAGCATAATAGGTCACTTCCAGAACAGACTCTTTTTCAGGTGTCATCCCAAAGCTGTAAAGTGACACAAAGAAATCTTTCCTATGGGGATTTTCTAGGAACAAAATAATCTCACTGTTAATCCCTCCACAAAAGTATCTGCTGATGGTAAAAGGTGAGGCTTTGTGACTGGATATATATTTTCACTTGTAAGCAGAAAACATTCCAGCACATCAAGGCAGTCAGCTTAAATGCAGTTCCTTGCCGAAACAGAAAAAAAATACTCAGTTTGTTTCCACCAGTCATAACAATACTGTAAAATGCTTGAGTAATGCAACACCATGTGAGACTATAATGGATATTGACTTTTTACAACAAGGTTAGAGGCGTCGACCTATATGCAGAAAAATCCTGTTCACTGCCCTCCAACAACTATGAAATTGAGTGTTTTGGGTTGTTTCGCTCAGTACACAAAATACTCAATAAAAATTGAAAGGGCTCACATAATTAAATATTCTGGGTTAAATACAATTTAAAGCATGCAATTGCAGAGATAATGATTCTTCTATTATTGGTCAGGTAAACAGATGGCCCTGGCCAAAACGAACACCATTGGTTGAGACAGCAGATGATAATTACTGTAACTTTTATAAAAGAAGTCTTATAATGATTGTTCCATAGATTTTCAAAGAGCATTTCTGTCAACAACTTACTGTTTAACACTTTAGGATAAGCAAAAAATATTTTCTTTCATGCTACAGATGATAGAATTTATCTCAGAATATTCCTTAACATACTAAGAGTAATTTTATAAAGCGTATTAATACATTTGGGACAGACAGTTTAGAGGGAATAGCCCATTATACAGCATTAAGCACATTTGTAAAGAAAGCAGATGGACTATCTTATTAAGCTCATCATCATAAAAATTATATTTAATGCATAGCCAAAGGCAAACTATTGTATGCTGGGCCATTAGGATGAAAGTAAAACATTCACCAGTAAAAACTAGTGCAAAAGCTAGTGAAGAGTGACAGGTTCAATGTTTTCCAACACAAAAGTTATGATTGATTAGTCCAGAAAGACGATGTGTATTAAAAAGATAAAAACAAAGTATAAGGGTGTGCTTTAAAACTGCTTGCTACAGGAAGCCAGTGGTTTTGCTGCAGATAGATGGTCCAGATGGTCCAGATGCTTGGTGCATAAACCAAAAAGCAGCAATGTAATAAACCTGCATTTATGATCATAAACAATGACATATACCTCAACAACAAATTAAACTCAGTGTTTACATGCAAATAAATAAATAAATAAATAATATTCTTGGAGCGTTAATTTACAGTATCCAACTCTCCAAACTGTGCTCCAAATACCCATTAACTGGAGTTGACACTCTGCATTATTTCCACAGAAAATGGAGAAAATAATAATGCAATGCAATAGTGTTAAAGGAACAGTTCACCTAAAAATTAAAGTTCTGTCATCATATACTCATTCTTATGTCATTTCAAACCTGTATGACTTTCTTCTGTGGAACATAACAGATATTTTGAACAATGTGGGGTTCAAAGTAACAATGGACCACTGACTTGGTGAACCATTCCTTTAATATAATTTTGGATAATTTTTGTACTTTTACTTCTATCTAAAACAGTAAGTACCATACATACAAAAAACCTCAACCTCTGGTGACTTAAAGGGTTAGTTCACCCAAAAATGAAAATTCTGTCATTAATTACTCACCCTCATGTCGTTCCACACCCGTAAGACCTTCGTTCATCTTCGTAACACAAATTAAGATATTTGTGATGAGGTATATTCTCATCCATAGACAGCAATTTAACCACCACTTTCAAGGTCCAGAAAGATACTAAAGACATTGTTTAAAAAGTCAAACATGACTGCAGTGGTTTAAACTTTCTTTTTTTTTGAAGCGACGAGAATACTATTGGCGCGCAAAACAAAACAAAAATAACGACTTTATTCAACAATATTTTCTTTTCCCTGTCATTCTCATACATTGTCATTCATACATTCTCATACATCATCCAGCGCTTCCAGGTTATATGTCAGAACGCTGACTCATTATTATATTGCTCCTGCCGCATACGACATGCTGCTCACATGATCAGCTTTGGCCAATACTGAGCCGGCATTCGGACGTAAACACGGAAGCCTTCACTGTGCTTACTGCATCTACTGCGTAAGGATAATGACAGGGAAGAGAAGAGATTGTTGAATAAAGTAATTTTTGTTTTGTTTTTGTACACAAAAAGTATTCTCATCACTTTATAAAATGAAGGTTGAACCACTTTGTTGTACCTTTCTGGACCTTGAAAGTGGTGATTATATTGCTGTCTATGGACGAATCATATACCTCTCGGATTTCATCAAAAATGAAATGTGTGTTCTGAAGATGAACTAAGGTCTTACGGGTCTGGAGCGATATGAGGGTGAGTAATTAAGGACAGATTTTTTTATTTTTGGTGAACTAACCCTTTAAAATGTTAATTACTACTATGCAGAATAAGCATACTTACACAGTGAGTGGTTGATCAAACCCAGCGGTCGTCAAGGAAACACACTGACTAAAATAGGATGATGCTAAATGAAGATTGTCAGAGTAGTGATGCTTTAGTTTCAAACTCCACTCCCCCCACAGAAACATTTACGGCAAGCTACTCCATCCAGTCGTAGGAAAGTCAGCCAAATGTGATTGTGCCAGAGTCCCGTTATTTAGCAACATCACATTAGTTACCCTGCGACACAGACGACCCTGAAACTAAATGTTTAGCAGCCTTTAAATGTCACATCTCAGTTAGTCATGTTCGTCATTTTTGTGTAATTCAGAGTCCTTTTGCGGCTACTACCACGTGTCTTATGGGAAGGCTTGTGTAACGTGTCAGGGAAATGATAATAGGCTCGAGAACATCAAGGTCTCAGAGTAAACGCTGTCGCATGAAGCCTTGAAAACAAGTCTTTGGGGAAGTTCAGTAGATACTGAAACTTTAAATTAAAAGCTCTGTGTATATGTGAGTTCTGAGGGTGTGATCCCGGGATAAGAGGGTGTTTCTGGATGACTAATCTGGAGAGGAACAGTGCTGACGGTGTGGTGTAATTGGAGGTGCCCCTCTCTTTTGAGGAGGTTAACACACTTTGATTAAGCTCTGATTAGCTTCTCATTCAGCTAAACAGCAGCTGCCACTGCCTCGCTTTTTAATATGTTTACTACTTGCACACTAACTCTCTCGCACACACACGCAGCCTTTCGGAACCATCTTGTGGACTTTCTTCAAGATGATACCTTGAACAAAAGAATCTATATTATAACATTAAGAACTACTTAGCCAACTCAAGAACTCAATGCAAAGAAAAAGTTTGATAAGGCAGGAACACACCAAGCCGACGGTCGGCCGTCAGGCAGTTTTTCTTCGCCGGCCAACTAAGTTTTCTCAGTGTGTTCCGCACCGTCGGCTGAAGTTGGTCCTCGTCTGCTTTTTTTCGGCCATTTTGAATGAATTGCCATTGGAACTTGGCGGTCCATCTGATCATTCTGATTGGCTGTTCAGCTACTGCCACCTGCTGTTTCGGAAAGGCATTTCATCTCACGCAGGCGCAGAACTGACGTGCTGCTTGGACGTCGGCTGTTTAGCGTCGGTTTGGTGTGTCAGGGCAACTTTGGACACAGACGCTGCCGACCCCACAGTCTGTTTTCGTCGCCACTAGTTCGTCGGCGTCGGCTTGGTGTTTTCTGGCCTTAAGGTGCTGCAAAGAAACAATGAAGAATGTTATTTTTAAAGGGATAGTTTACCCAAATATGACTAATTTACTCGCCCTCATGTTGTTCCAAACTCAACGCCATCTCACGACCAATTTGTATGTATTTTACGAGGTGGCTAATTCGTATGAATTCGTACGACCTCACTCGTACGAATTTGCACGATTTGTCTAAACCCCAGTGACGGGTATGCTTAGGGCCGGGGTTTGGGGTAAATCATTCGTATGAACTCATACGAATTTGTCAACTCGTAAAATACGTACGATTTAGCAAAAAACATATGAATTCATACGAGTGAGGTCATATGAATTTGTACGAATTAGCCACCTCGTAAAATATGTATGAATTGCCGTGAGATCTGGTTGTCCAAACTTGTATGAGTTTCATTCTTCTGTTGAACACAAAAAAAAGATTTTAAAGAATGTTGGTAACCAAACAGTTGATAGCAGCCATTGACTTCCATAGTATTTTTTTCCTGCTATGGAAGTCAATGGCTACCGTCAATGGTTTGAAAGAACTTAAGGGTAAGTGATGAGTCATTTTTGGGTATACTATCCCTTTAAGGCCCTGAAATACTTAAAGAAAAATCAAAGGATAAACTGGTGTGATGTCATATCAAACAAAATCAGGCCAAAATAACACTCATTTGGAGTTAATGTCATTACGTAATAGGTATGTGATTTTAAATATGCATGCTAAATCCAGCAATTACTTTGGTAGCAGTAGGCAAAAAAATGTACTGACTACTTTGAAAGTTTATCTGCAGTATTGTAAATTATTTATTTTATTTCCCTTGATATGGTCAGCTGTTTTATTCCTTTATCACAATGTTTAAGGCATCACTGACTAATCTTTAAAGTCACCTTATAATGTGATTCAGCAGGTTATAAAATTTTGGGCACTATCTCATGTGAGGGACAAAGCAGCTGATGCAGCATGTTTTATAAGCATTTAAGTAGCGATTATTGTTTCATTCATTAGTAATGGCTTAATTTAAGATGGCTGTTTGGGATTAGCTCTTAGATCAAAGTTCGTAAAAAGCGATTTTCACCAACGGCTTAATCCCATTATAGAATACCATTGCAGCATACTAATCAAGTTTAATCAATGTAAGCATTATTTAGCTCATTAAGAGACTGACGCTCACTGTGCTTTTGATTTTCTGTTTTACAGTTATCTGTCTTGTTGGACTTGGTTTAGTGGTGTTCTTCTTTAGCTTCCTACTATCCATCTTCAGATCAAAATATCATGGTTATCCTTACAGGTAAGATTTATCTGAAGTGCAATCTCTTGCTGTTAAAACACACTCTTGTTGTACTGAAGTATTTGTTGTGTAATATAATTTTCTGCAAGATCAGTGTTTTAATGTTTTTCTCGCCTTTGTCCCACAAACAAAAAAAAAAAAAATATATATTTTACAGTAATGCAGATTCCAGACAAAATGGTAATCAACTGTGGAGATGCTGATTTAGTTTGATTCAGGGATTTTTAATCATTTTGATTCCCTTTTTTTTTTCACTCGATCGATTCATTCAGTGACTCTTTCTTTAGGTTACAGATTTAAAGGATTGGTTCACTTTAAAATTAAAATTACCCCAAGCTTTACTCACCCTCAAGCCATCCTAGATGTAAATGACCTTCTTTCTGATGAACACAGTCGGAGATATATTAATAAATATCCTGACCCATCCGAGCTTTTTAATGGCAGTGAGCGATACCAATGAGTATGAGCTGAAGAAAGTGTCTCCATCCATTATAAACATATTCCACATGGGTGGTTAATAAAGGCCTTCTGAAGCAAAGCAATGCACTTGTGTAAAAAAAAATCTCCATATTTAACAAGTTATGAAGTAAAATATCTAGCTTCCGCCAGACCGCCCTCCGTATTCAACTTAAGAAGAAAGTGCAAAGCCTCTCGCAGTTCAGAAAGCTTACGCTATGTCCTACGCCTTCCTTATTCAACTTACAGAAAAAGCTTAACTGATGCAATGCCAGTTCCGTTTTTTTCGTGAATACGGAAGGCTGTCTGGCGGAAGCTAGATATTTTACTTCATAACTTGTTAAATATGGATATTTATCTTACACAAACGCATCGATTCGCTTCAGAAGGCATTTTTAACCCCCCAAAGCCGTGTGGAGTAGGTTTATGATGAATAGATGTGGATGATGCATTTCAGCTTCATACTCATTAGTATCGCTCGCTGCCATTATAAAGCTCAGATGTGTCAGGATATTTCTTAATATATCTCTGATTGTGTTCGTCATAAACAAGAAAGTCATATACACCTAGGATGGCTTGAGGGTGAGTAAAGCTTGGGGTAATTTTCATTTGAAAGTGAACTAATCCTTTAACAACCACAACCAATTAATTTAAAGGGGACATTTAAACCTTTTAAAGTCTTGATTTTAATTTTGGAATCTACTGGAATAGGTTTTATGCTTGTTCAAATAATCCGAAAAGCACTGTGCTCTGATTGGTTGACTGGACCAGTGTGTTGTGATTGGTCAACCACTTTGAGCATGTTTCGTAAATGTCACGCCCCTTACAGCAAACGAGTTTCAACACACAACTCAACCATGCCTTTTTCTTTTTTTTACATACACAGGAATTACTTAAATGTGGCATGTATGTGACTGAACAGAAAACTGAATACTACAATCCACTCTAAAAAATGCTGGGTTAAAAAAAAACCCAAGCTGGGTAAAATATGGACAAACCCAGCAGGTTGGGTTAAAGGGCACCTATTATGCCCTCTTTCACAAGATGTAATATAAGTCTCTGGTATGGGCAAGTTTCAGCTTAAAATACCCCACAAATTTGCCCCTATTTGGGGGTGAGCAAAAACATGCCTTTTACTATATTAATATATTGCTGGCTAAAAAAATAAATCCAAAATTGGTTGGAAAAATGGTTGGGTGAAAACAACCCAATCCCTGGTTTTGTCCATATTTAACCCAGCAGTTTTTAGAGTGAAGGCATTTCAGGGAGTTCAGAAACAGTGCTTTATGATCTAGAGAATGACTTAATTCAGAATGAACTTTTACACTTTGTAACTTTGCAGACCTTTTTCAAACAGCATGATTACACAATAATGAAAGTTGAAAATGTAAAAAAGCATAATGGGACAACATTAATAAAATGTTTATGTGTATAGATCTACTAAAAGATTCTACAGTGTTTGAGCATCAAAATTGTTTCCCCCAAAAATTGCAACAAAGCAAAACTCAAATGTTATGCTTCCAATTACAATTGTCAACTTAGATTGCTGAGTAGGTCAACCAAGCATATATTGCTATATAGTCAGTGTTTGGAAGAAGGAAAAGGCAGCAAAGTCTTTACAAGTTTGCCTGAACGAAAAATTAGTCAGTTAATGGAAGTGAACGAGAGTGATTCATTTACATAAAAGATTGCTTCAAAAGCACTGTCAGTAGAGCTGAAGAAATTCTGGAACACTCCCTTTACTTGCTGCAGTGCTCCTGTACATCAGCCAAGACAGAATACTTCCTAATGAATCGAATAAAACGCATTTAAATGTACAGCAACTGTGGTTGCTAGTGGTAATTGTAGAGACTCCAGTGAATGACCTTTTTCAGTCTATAGAGATCTTCTCATAATGATTAGACGATGACGTCACTTCCAGTCAGGGAACATTTAATCATTTAATCATTTGCACTCTTCTTTTTTTTTCTTTCTTCTGACTCTATTTTTCTCTTCCCCTCTCTTTCAGCTTCCTGATTAAATAAGATCATGCCGTAAAAGAAAAAGCTGCCGAACTACAGATTCAACTGCTGTTTGACTGTAACGCACTACATGTGTGACCTAAGATATAAATAAACTGAACTATTACCCACTGTGTGGTCTGTCTGTGAGTGTGTACGCATCCATTGAAGTCAAATGAATCGTTTGCTTGCTTATATGACCACTTTTTATTTTTAATTGCAAATTGAGGATCGTATCCTGAAGGTTTTGCGGGGAGAGAAGCTTGTTTGTGTGTGCATCTGTATGTGTGTGTGTGTGTGTGAGGCTGTTATTTGTTATTGCCGTTTATGATACCTCTCTTGAGGCCATTGTGCGCGCCTCAGCAGATTGTGTCCTCTTTTTGTCCCCTTCAGTCAGTTTTTTTTTTTCTCCTTTTCACTCACTTTCTCCTCTTCTCTCTCCCTCTTTCTCTCTCTCTCTTCTAAAATCTGTGAAGGAATATTCAAGTATTTTTTCCCCCATTTTGGGTAGGTCGTGAAAGGGGTTTTTAATATTCTTTATTAAAAAACCAACTCCGCTACCACCGATCCAATTAAATTCATTCCAATATCAGAACTAACATATTTATTTAACTTCAAACAAGAGAACTGGGTGATAACGTCCATGACATTTTTCTTAGAAGCAAAGATTTCTTTAAAGGATGTAATCTAAATTAGCTGTCATCATAGACAATAATGTCAACCCTGCCTGCAAGTTTCTAATACACATTTATTGGCCCAACTACTTTTGTTTTATTGCTCATCAAAGAGCATTTAATTAGTGATTATAAGCTCAAATAATTTCTCACCATTTGACGTCTATAACGCAGTCTAATTTTCCACCTAAGAAGCCCTTTTTATGTCAAGAGAACAAACATGTTTACTTCAGATGTGCTAATACTATACTTAAAACTCAATTTAAAAAAAAATTAATCAGTCAAAATATTAAAAATGTTTTCTAATGCATGTGGTGTGCTCTTTATATTTTTTTGGATATGGATTTAATAGAGAAATTATTATTTGTATGATTTATAATCCATCCATTTTGCATGTGGCACACAAATGTAAGCACATGGTGCTTCACAGCTAGACATTATAGTGATGATAGCAATGCTGTTGTTGATGCTCAGTCGAATTAGTAGCGTCGAGCAAATATGAAAAGAGGGTATTTGGCATTGAATCAGAATAAACAGCAGCATTACAACTGAGAAAATTCAAGCTGGCAGTAATTCCTCTTTAGCTGTCGAAGAACATTAGCGGCCACCACTCCATCCTTCATTTGTGCAGGGAAGTGATGGCAATTCAATTTGTGCTTTTCCCCCCCCATTTTTCTTTTTGTTCCCCTAATGCCTTCAAGCAGCTCCCTTCTCCCCGTTCCCCCAGTGTTTTTCTCTATTTGTTGGACCTGTGTACTTCAAGTGATTGATTTTAAAGATTGATGAATGGACCGATGACACAGGTAACAAAATGTCTTCATATTTTATTCCACAACATAAGTAAAAATGTTTCCAGTAAAAATGTGTAAAATGTAAGAAGCAATACTGCATAAGATATTGACCCTGTTTACACAAGGTATTAAGATGTGTTTTGGTCGATCGGATAACAAGTAGACGAGGCAGACACATACCCGTTTACACCTGGTGTTTAAATCCGTCTCTTGTCCACTTTCAACCACTTCTGTCCTGATTCTATGGGTGTGTAAATATATGGGCTTTTTTTTTTTAAATAAGCTCACACAATTTACATATGAACGCGCACGGAGATGACTGAAACGCGGTGAGTGCGTGTTCGAAATCAGGAATGGTGTTTGTCCTGATGAAAATGTTTTTCATCTTCAAACCAAACTTTAGTTTGTTTAATTCCTGTCTGGCTACCACACTTCCCATAATGTTTACACATTAGGTCAGTAGACAGTCTTTTGTGTCTGTTTGAATGCATTCGACCACATGCGTATGTACACTACGAAAGCAAATCTTTCAGATGTAGTCGAAAGTGGACAAGCTCAAAATGTTTTAGACCCTGTTTACACCTGTATTTAGCGCCATCCACTTGTGATCTGATCAACCAAAATGCATTTTAATACCAGGTGTAATTAAAGGGTTAGTTCACCCAAAAATGAAAATTCTGTCATTTATTACTCACCCTTACGCCGTTCCACACCCGTAAGACCTTCGTTAATCTTTAGAACACAAATTAAGATATTTCAGTTGAAATCCGATGGCTCTGTGAGGCTTGCATAGGGAGCAATGACATTTCCTCTCTCAAGATCCATAAAGGTGCTAAAAACATACTTAAATCAGTTCATGTGAGTACAGTGGTTCAATATTAATATTATAAAGTGCAGAGAACATTTTTGGTGAGCCAAAAAAACAAAATAATGACTTATTTAGTGATGGCCGATTTAAAAACACGGATTCAGGAAGCACACCAAAAATATTGTGGTTGCTTTATAATATTAATATTGAACCACTGTACTCGCATGAACTGATTTAAATATGTTTTTAGTACATTAATGGATCTTGAGAGAGGAAATGTCATTGCTCCCTATAGAGGCCTCACGGAGCCATCGGATTTCAACAAAAATATCTTAATTTGTGTTCCGAAGATTAACAAAGGTTTTACGGGTGTGGAACAGCATGAGGGTGAGTAATAAATTACATTATTTAACTAACCCTTTAAGACTTGTTTTAAGAAAATGTATCTTTTAAAGGGATAGTTGTAACACTTTACAATACGGTTCATTAGTTAACATTAGTTAACTACATTAGTTAACATGAACTAATAATGAACTGCACTTATACAGCATTTATTGTTAATTTCAACATTTACTAATACATTATTAAAAGCTTGTTAACATTAGTTAATGCACTGTGAACTAACATGAACAAAGAATGAACAACTGTATTCTCATTAACTAACACTAATGAAGATTAGTAAATACAGTTACAAATGTATTGCTCATTGTTAGTTCATGTTAGTTAATCCATTAACTAATGTTTAGCAAATGAACCGTATTGTAAAGTGTTACCGGATAGTTCATTCAGAAATGAAAATTCTATCATTTACTCACCTTCATGTCATTCAAAACTGTATGACTTTCTTTGTCATGTGCAACATAAAGAAAGATATTTTGAGAAATACCAAATTTGTTTTTTTAATGGTTACCAACATTTTTCAAAATATGTTTTGTGTTCTGCAGAAGAACGAAAAGACATGAAGGTGAGTAAATAATGACAGAATTTTTCATTTTTGGGTGAAATTTTCTTTTAATATAAGTGTATTTTGTCTTACTGCACTTTTGGATTTTTCCACTTTTGTACGTACAATATAAACAAGTGAAAAATCCACAAACCTCACTTATATTAAAGATCTAAAAACAAGTCTTAATATCTTATGCAGTTTCTGTACTCCTATCTCATTTCAAGGTTTTCCAGATATTATTACTGAAAAACAAGTAAAAGGGGGAAGAAAAAAAAACTCACATAAAATGTCAAACTATTCATAGCAGTTTGCAGTGACAGGGTGACCTGAGTCATTTATTTTCAGAAAGTTTCCAGCAAAGTGACAGTGATCATTGCTCAACTTTATGCAAATAAGTAGCTACACCAACCATTGGAAATGCAGATAGTGATCCGCAATCTTAGTTGGAAACAGCTGTTGAGCTAAAGCACCTAAAGGGACGTAAACATTGACAGCGAGTTGCTTTGATAAAGTGACCAAAAGTCATCAACAATGAGTGATTTTTTTTTTTTTTTTTATGAAAATGAGCAGCAATTATATGTGGCCACTACCAATGGAATAAGAAAGTTGTGATACCACAGTCGAGGAGCTGACTGTCAGTGTGAACGGCCCTTAACATAAATGAGGTTTCAAGAGGATTTATCGCTCGTCTCTTAATTTAAGTTTCACCTGTTTCAGACATGGACGTTACATCACATGGGCATTACGATGCAGGTGACTCATAACCTCAATAAAAGCCAAGAAGATATTAACTCATTACAGTTTAATTCTGTCACAGTAGGTTGTGTCACACAGTGGAGAGGAATTCTTAGGATGAAACACTAATAGCTGCCAGCATACTGTCATCTTACTTTCAGTACTTATCCTCAAGGGGATAACTGGATTAAGAAAAAATACAATTGTGGGACTCATAAACACAATTTGCATTTCTCTCTCATGTCCTCCAAAAATAACTTGAGGAAGTAACATTTAATTGCAAGGCTTGTTATTTATTTATATATTTCCCTTTTTTACTGCAAATAACAGGATGTTTTGAAGTTTCAAAGAGTGTAATTACATAGGTACACACGCACACACACACACTTGCCCAAATCAGAGGGGACTCTAGATGCTGAGACCCTTGACTAACTGGTACATTACTTGACTTTGACATTTTTGTTTCATGCATTTAAGGGATAGGTCACCCAAAAATGAAAATGTTGTCATCATTTACTCACCCTCAAGTTGTTCCAAACCTGTATGAGATTGTTTATTTTGTTGAACACAAAAGAAGATATTTTGAAGAATGTTGGTAACTAGACAGTTGGCGGTAGCCATTGACTTCCATAGAAGGAAGAAAAAAAAATACTGTGGAAGTCAGTGGCTACCGTTAACTCCTGCAAGTTGTAGTTCTTATTTGCCAAATTGTTATTATGCAAAAAAAAGAAAAAGAGCTCTGACACGGTGCAATTTATGTTGTGGAATAAAATATGAGTTGTGATGTTGGTCTACAAATTAGTTTGACTGAACAGCTCTGTTTAGAATGTAATATTGTTAAAATGTAATGGACTCTTTTCACATTTCCGGGGTTCTCAGAAGACGAGAATAGTTTTTGTGTGCAAAAAAAAAACCAAACTAAATAACGACTTATATAGTGATGGGCCTATTTCAAAACACTGCTTCCTGAAGCTTCGAAGCGTTATGAATCGATACACTGATTCATAACACTTCGAAGCTTCATGAAGCAGTGTTTTAAAATCGGCCCATCACTATATAAGTCGTTATTTAGGTTTTTTTTGCGCACAAAACTATTCTCGTCGCTTCATAAAATGATTGTAGAACCGCTGTAGTGAGATGGACTTTGTAACGACGTCTTTAGTACCTTTTATGGGTCTTGAGAGAGGAAATGACATTGCTGGCTATGGAGGCCTTTCTGAGCCATCGGATTTCAACAGAAATATCTTAATTTGTGTTCTGAAGATGAACAAAGGTCTTACAGGTGTCGAACGACATGATGGTAAGTAATTAATGACAGAATTTTCATTTTTGGGTGAACTAACCCTTTAAAGAAAATTACGAGCTTCCCACTGGTATGTACGACATTGTGGTGGCGTTCATGTCGGTTCTGCTCGTAAATACGATCTTTCCGACATGACTTGAACGCACCATTAGCTACTTTATTCGAAGGTAAGAGGGAAATAAAAATGCCATTGTCATTGAAATTTTTCTGAAGGTTGATCTCCTTTTAGGTATGCATTCACATACGCCTAGGGCTGGGTATCGTTCAAAAATTTTTGATACCGATACCTTGACTTCGATACCGATACCTAAACGATACCTTTTTCGGTACCAATTTTATAAAATATGTTTAAACAAGATTACATAACCTCAAAAAAATCTTTGGTTTTATATTTTAACTTTGTTGACTTTTTTTCAGACTCAAAGACTCATCTCCTGAGCCACTGCGGGGAATAAAAAAAGCACAAATTAAAAAAAATTACCCAACACAATAAATCAGTGCAAATAGTTTTAATAAAGTTTCGTTTTCAATGCAAAAATTAAGTATGTGAGGCTCTTTTTTAAATCACTCAGCAATTGTTCTTCAAAAAATTAATTATTATTAACAAGATCAAAGTGGAAGTAAGAGTGACGCAAGTTCGTTGCATCTTACCGTGAAATAAGAGTTCTGTGTCTTTATTAAAATCAACACATTAATGATTCATCTCTCATCCACCCGCAATTAATTTGAATGTTTTTTTTTTTTTATTATTATTATTTCTTGGCCCGACCCGCAAATTATCCGCAGTATCAGGAGGACGCTGATACCTCTTTTTCAGCAGAATTGTTCGCGTTCTGGAGCCAGAGGCAGAGCCTGTGCTCGTGCAGGCGAACTAGAGGCCGTCACGAACCGGTAGCGTGTTTCCATAGACTTGAGGGACGAACGCTGATGTAAAGCTGCTGTGTGTTGTACCTTAGACTACAAAAAACATTGCGCGTTCCGCTGTTTCTGCAGGCAGTGCTACACTTTTGTTTTCTGTTAACAGTATCTGTAGTGAACCGGCTGCTCACATAAACAGCCGTTTCTCACCCGTCCATTCGGAGATAAACTGAAAACGAAACCGTTGATTCACTCGCCCTCTCGCACATAGGGTCTCTCTCGCGCGTATAGTTTTATATATTTAGATATAAATAACAATGTAGCGCAACGTTACTTGCTCCTCAACGAGACAGCGAAAGCATTTCTCCGCCCCTCTCCTCGGCTCCATTCTGAGGTACCGAAATTTGGTACCGAATGACAAGACACTTTTCGATACTCGGTAGTATCGAGGCAGTTCGATCGCTACCTAAAAAGTATCGAGTTCGGTACCCAGCCCTACATACGCCCTCACCCCTTGTTCAATATTTATATTTCCTTCCTATATTTCGAGCATCGTGAACAGTGAGCTGCTACAGAATTTTCTCCTCTTCGCGTCTATCTTCAGCGTCTCTGCACTCAAAAAAATGCTGGGTTAAAAACAACCCAAGTTGGGTTGAAAATGGACAAACCCAGCAATTGGGTTGTTTTATCCCAGCGGTAGGGTTAAATGTTTGCCCAACCTGCTGGGTGGTTTTATTGAACTCAACTATTGTTTAAAAATTACTGTATTGCTTAATTAAAATTAACCCAAAGTATGTTGGAAATTAACATTTATTAATGTTCAATGAATAATTATTAAACAATAAACATTTATTAAATTGCTTATTTATAAATTTATATTAAGTAACTATTAAATTTATATTAATAAAATATTAAAGCTTATTAATAAACATTCACCTTTTGTCTATTATTGTTGTCTCTAATTGCATCTGGTTTGTAATTTCCCAACTATTTTGGGTTCATTTTAAGCTAGCCATATAGCAATTTTTAAATAATAGTTGGTTTAAATAAAACTACCCAGCAGGTTGGGCAAACATTTAACCCAACTGCTGGGTTAAAACAACCCAATCGCTGGGTTTGTCCATTTTCAACCCAACTTGGGTTGTTTTTAACCCAGCATTTTTTAGAGTGTGGCCTCTTGTTAATGGCCGTTTACTCAGACATGATCTGGGCTATTTACCTATCACTGTCCCAATAGATCCTGAAAATAACAGAAAAATAAATACAAAAATACAGTTCAAAGACAGGAGAAATGTATTTTTGTTTTCATATTTCTGTTATTTTCGCGAGCTACTGGAACAGTGATAAAGATCGTCCTGTCGATTGCGATCGACAGGTTGGCGACCACTGCTCTAAAAGAATATCTGTAAAAAAAAAAAAAAAAAGAAGAAACAATTTTACACAGTAAAATACAATTTTCCATTGAAACAGTAGTATACCATAAAAACAATGCATTCTGGGTAATATTATTTGTAGTTTTCAGGAAAGTAGCCTATTCTTTCTTGAAAATGACAAATAATATTACCCAGAATGCATTGTAATATACAAAAGTAATATACCTTAAAAAACACATGCATTCTGGGTAATATATTTCGAAAAATAATTAGAAATTTAATGGCAAGTTATTATAACACAAAGTATAGTCATATAAATGTATATATATATAAAACCTTTGCAAGATTTATGATGTAAATATTTGTGTCATCAGTCTGTGAAAAGCCTCTATTGAAAAGCTGAAGTGTCATTTTGGTGCCCCTAGTGGCATCAAATGGTATTGAAAAAGATAATTTGCTTACTTAGATTTCTCTGCAAATTAAGCCAGAATCAAAAACAAGTATTTTAACATAAAAACTTTGCTTAAATAAAAATGTCTATAACATAACATGTCTCATTAACATAATATGTCAAATATATCATCAGCCAGTCTCATAAACTGATTATTGGCACTATATTACCAACTTAATGGTGTTAAATTCTTGAGTGTTTGCTTGAAACAAATAAAATGCTTCCTCTGTTTTGTCTCTCTCACACACATACACACTGAAGGCCAAGAGTTATAAAAATCAATGAGAAGGCCTCACTTCCAAATCTGGATTTAATTTAGTGTTAAATCAACACTAATTAATCATTAATTAATTAAAGTGCTTAGCCGGAACAAACTACTTTCATGATCCCTGAAGTCTCTGGGGAGAATATTTCTCCTCCCTTTCACTTAAAATGTGCCACTTTTAAGCACTCCATTGGTCTATTCAAAGTTTTTCTTGCTGAAAAACCCAGATGTGCACAAATGACTTTTTAAATAACGCTTGGTTTGCTACCAAAAATGGCACAACTCACTTTGAGTTAGTCACGTTTGATTAGATCCACCCACATTATTTTAGCACGCAACACGATATAGATTGCTAATTGTTCAAAATTAATATGTGTTCTTTGTAAAAGGCATCGGCAGCCCATGCGATTGGAGACTAATGCTAACGGCAGCCGAATATGATGCAGTCAGTATCGTTTCACTGAGCTGAGGGACCCCATCACACAGTTTTAGTGTGGATATGCTTCAGTGATAACCAAAGAGACAGCCTGCTCTGGTGCTGCCATTGTGATGACATGTTTAATAGGCAGTCCTAATGACACACACACATCATGGGACCTTTTGGGAAGGCAAGAAGTCACCGCAGTGACAGAATGTCTGAAAAACGCGAATGATTCAGGACTGTTATTTACATCTTTTTCCCGTAGCTGTCACAGTTTTCCACATGATCGAATGGAATTGCATATAGAAGAGAAACAATGAGAGATTACTTTCTCAGATCTGAGAAAACAACATGACCTAACTGGGAGGAACCCAAGCCTTGTGTGCCGGGATAAATTGTACCCGTGAGAATGTATAGCCACCCACCTGCATGCCAAGAAACAAACACAGACCTCCTCCGAGCCAGTCATTATAATAAATGGCGGTATGAAGGGAAATAGAGTTGGACTGGGGTAAGGAAGTGGAAGAGACGGAGTAAGTGGTGGCGGGCATTTCAGTTGTGACCCCGTTTACACTTGGTATTACACTAGGCACTGTACAGGAATGTGTGAATGTACTTGCTTACAGTGTGATAGTGTGATTTTAACCATATTTTTGATGGCGTGTCTTTATGAATACTAAAATAAATGGAAATTCAATAGTAGATACATTGGATTACTCATTCATTGTATCGATCTTCATGTAAAAGCAACAATATTTCAAATGCATCCACTTAAAGGTGCAGTAAGCAATTTCTGAGAAACACTGTTGAAAGTGAATTGTACAGGGACCTGGGGCATATTCTTCGAACGTCGCTAACTCACTTAGCTGGATTTGACTGATGGCGGTTTGGCATGATCTTGGATTGTTCGGTTCTTCGACGCTCATCCTGGACTTGCTGTCATAGCAACAGGTCCGTAAGCTCAAACCTGCTCAGGAGCAGGCTTACTTCATGTAAACAGGATTAGATTGCATCTTTTTAAGCGGAGGTGATGCTTAAAGTCTGTCCCAGCCACTGTTAGTTTCCCACAAGAGTACCCTACACTGTAAAAAATGACCGTGATTTTAACAGTAAAAGACTGTAAAAATTCACAGAAAGTTTCCGTACTATATACAGTGAATAACTGAAATAGATCTAACGGTACATTTAATGTAATTTTACAGTAAAATACCGTTAAATTCACAGTTTTTGGAAGTGAAAAATAACAATCCATTGTAAAATTTACAGTGAAAAACAGTAAATTGACATTCCCACAATTCCCTGCGTGACACTTCACATTTGATATATTTTCGTTGAAATAACTCTGTTTCTTTTTAGTTTTTCAATTTTTTTTTCTAATCAGTTATGTACATTAGGGTTTTATGTTACATCTAATGTTGTTAAATTAATGTTTATTGCATTTTTAAAATTTCATGCATGTTACCATGATGGTGTTTAGTGTGTGTGTGAATGACACTCTGTGCACCTTCTATATGTTAGTGTTGTCCTTCTCAGCTTGTGGAAAATCTTTTTGTGAAAAGTTTGTGATGAACTTTGATTCATCATGTGACTCTTATCACCACTGTGTTTGGTGACTGTCAGTATATTATAAAGGTATAAAACAGATATTAGTACTTCATTAGGTTGGTAAATGAACATTATATCAGTTAATGAAATACGTTATTTTACCGTAAATTTAACAGATCTTTGAGAGATTCATTCGTGAGGGAATAATTACGTAATATTTTTTATTGGAGTCTTACACACATGATGTAGCTACAGATGTCTATGCCGTAGCCTACATGCATTTGTGCATTTGAACCACGACAGATATTATGGGAGTGGCTTGATGAAGCGCAGGAGATGCAGATAACTTGATCTTGACCCTTAAGAAACTTTAATTAATGCTGTCAAATATGCTTCAAAGGTAAACTAGTTGCTAATTACACCATTGAAATAAAAAATTGCCTGTACAAATACTAGAAATTGTGAATATAGCCTAAATAATTGGGTAATCATGTAAAAGAAAAAAAAATAGTGCACATTTCATTTATCTATTATAACATTTATGTTGTTCTTCTGTCATTTATTCACTTGGCTGTTTCCTTATAAATGTCTAGAAATTCGTCAAGTTTTTCGTCAGGTGTCTTTTCTCATTCTATAATGTCATTATGTTGCCGTCTTGACTCCAGCCAATCGCTGCATTGCTGATCGTGGTTTCGTGTATCGATACATCTGCCCTTCATGGAACACAAGAACACGCAGTAATCTTAGACAACTTAATGCAGATATTTTAATCCAATCTGCAAATTCATTTGAAGAACCAAATTAGCCAGAGTTCAGTTATCTGGCCTCTGTCAAATCATCTCAGATGTATTAAGCGAGGTACGAAGAATATGCCCCAGGAGGGGACATGTTTGGTTCACTTAATCCACATTCACATGAAGCCAGAACTTTCCCTATCTATCTTCTTTTCTTTCTTTTTTTTTTCTTTTTTTTCCTCATTCTAAATTCAAAAAAAAAAAAATTTAAACAGCATCATCTCAAGAAATATATGCATACACACTAGGCATGTGACGGTATCAAATTTTCATGTTGCGATTAATTGATGAAGCTTTTATCACGGTATACAGTATTATCACGATATTAAAATAAGTTATAAAACCATTTTTGTCATAGTTTAACAGGTTTAAGAACTATTTTTGTAATACAACAAAAACAACTCTGACTGATATTTTCAAACAGATTAAAATGCAAAAGAATTAGGCTATAAAGAACAACCGATAACTCTTTACTCTATTTAATGCATTAACTAAGATTGAGCAATAGCTACATTTGTTACAGAAAGTGTTATTTTTTTAATGTTAATGTTAGTTTAGAAACACAACTGATCATTGTTAGTTTTATCTCAGGTCCATTAAATAAGTTATTTTGATTTTAGTAATGTTATTAAATAGTAACATGAAATTAACATTAATTAATAATAATTAATACTTTAAGTATTTTTATTGTCAGTTTAGTGATAATGAATTAACATGTTAACTAATGAAGCTGTATGTTTTCAAAGTTTTACTGAACAATAACAAATAATCAAAACATTTCTAATCATTAGGGCATGTTGTAGTCCAGATTAAAATATAAAAATGTTTAGGTTTGAAAATAAATATCCTTTTAAGTCTTTTTTAATTATTCAGTTTTTGGTGCTGTGATGAACAACACTGATGCTGTAGTATGTTGAAATGAGTATTCCAAAGATACCCGGATGGTGTACTTTTTCCGGTTAGAATTCGAAGTGCAGATCCGTGCACACTTCTAACGGCTAATATTGCCCATAACACATTGCGCTGTGGACGAGGATTCGATTAGAACTACAAATACGAATAAAAAGTGTTTAAAAACTACAAACATGACGGACGTGCGAGGTACGACGGTTAAGATAAAGGGGCTTGAATGATTAATAAGCAGTGTCTAACCTGAGAAAAAGATATTTATTAAATGTTATCCACATTATATTTCATCTGCAACAGCGTTGTGAACTTTTATAACGATGTGTTTGGTCATTAACTTTTAAATGCATCATTATGCAAAGATGAGGAGAGTTCTCTGCATGAAAGACCCATGACTGGCAGATCAACGTGCGACTACATTTCTCTCCGAAACGGTAGGAAAATAAATTTAATTCAATGTGGAGGATTTTAACTGTGACAAGATGATTGACAGGGTAGTTTAAACAGTTACAGGTTGAGTAACTAAGCAACAGAACGTCCGTTAAAGACGCAGTTATTACGAGGTAGTATGTCCCAAAACTTGCATACTCTTCTACTACACACTCAAAAGTATGTACTTTTTCTTTACAAAAACAGTACATACTTTTAGGACGTAGTATAAGTAGGCAAATTGGGACGCAGCATGAGATTACAAAAAAATGAATGGCTGTTTGAAGCATTTTAAAAACTTCACTAGCGCAGTTACTTTGTTTGCACGGTTTCCGTGGTAACCGCTGCACGCTACTGTTCCATCAGCGCCCTCTGCTGTCAGAGAGTCAACGCGCACTTTCATTCAGCTCGTCTCCTTCACTGTCCCGCCATGTACTTCTCGTGCACGTTGGGATTGTTTACATCTGAGCGTGTGTCCTTTTGACGCAGAATACAGCGGTGTTGTGCATTTTATACGATTGATGGGTAAAGTATTCTGAAGTGCCGACGATTACAATATCATGCATATTCATTATCGCTATTTATCGCATTACCGAATATCGGCACAAGTCTAATGCACACAAAACCAACTCAAAACAAAGTAGTATACATGCCATTCCAGTATGTGGTGCTGTAATTCTAACAACAGAGATACACTAAAAACAGTAAAGAAGACTTGGAGTATGCGCATAAACAACAAGAAGACGAAGATGGCGAAAACAACATCAATTAGCTCAGTAGCTTCTGCAGCACAAACACAAGCATGTAGGTTGTTGTTGTTGTTGTTACATGACGTAGTGGTGTCTGACTAGTGTGATTTATTTTTCCCAAACCAGTCCAGCAGAAATCCAGTTCTAAACATTTCATTGGTCATGTCAATCACAGTAACGATTGCCTACACCCAACACTGATCCCTAAATCTACCCGTCACTGTAACCTCAGCCAATGAAATTGGTTGCAGGACAGGGATTTGAACCGTTCGGCGGGGGAAAAAAATCACGTTTCTGACTAGGGTCGAGAAGTGGGATGACATCATCATTTCACAAAATATACGGATTGGCTGTACACACAAAAACACAAGGGTGTTGTTTTCAGATTTATCCACTCTGGGTCCCAGTTTCAAAAAATAGTGGTTTCAGGTTCCCAAAACGCCAGATCCATCTGGACGAAATGTTGATACGATACAAATATTTTATGTATACAGCTAAAAGTGTCTCCATGTGTACAGGCTTAGTTTTGTCGTGGGAACGTCATATTAACTCATGGGAACGTGATATGTTGTGGCAACAAGATCATTTTGTCGAGGTAACGACATGCTTATGTTGTAGCCACGTGATGTGAAGTCATAGCCTCGAGATCAGATGTTGAGGAAACAATTTTTTTTTCTTGTGGCCACGACTTCTGATGTTGAGGGAACGACATCTATTTCTCGACATCTATTTCTCGCTTCATCTATGAGTTTAACGCATAAACAAACCTGCGTGACCACAGCAATCTGGGATTATCAGAAATGGGTATTATTAACACATTCATATTTTATTTTGAAATAAGAATGACTAAAAAGTGGCCAAAAAACTGAAAGGCCTGAGAACAGATGCAAAGGTTGCGTTGCTTCTCCTCCATATGTGAGTAACATTGGTTTTGCTGTTTCACAGAACCATGTAACAGTAAAGTTTTGAAGGGCATTGTTTGAATGGCAACTCTTGCTTGTTTATACTCTTGTGTACTGTATGTTTATTTTTTGTTCTTCCTTGTTGTTCGTTCGTCCTCTTCGCTGTATTTTTCACAAAGCATTATTTTGCTTCGCTTCAGCTATATTAAAGGTGATAGAGAGGATTTTTTTCGTCGACTGAGAATCCAAAAACTGTTACTGAGTTTTTGAAATGAGCGCATGCGTCAGAACAACCCCCCTCCTTCACAGCTCATTTCAAAGGAATATGTTACGAGCCCCTGCTTTTTCTTTTTCTCTTTTTCCCTTTCTGAGCATAGTTGCTAATTGGATGGGGGCGGAGCCTGATTATGTCCAACACCTGTGGCTTCTGCCCATTTAAGAGCTGCTGGTGGCACTCCACTGGGGCCTACCTCAAGAAACCTGTTGGTGGTGGTTTTGGAGTTTGTTTTCTTTGTTTTTGTACAGGATGGTGAGATCTGTTTGTTTAGTTATATTAGGTTAGCGGGAAAGTATAGGTAAGTAAGATTCTTTTGTGTTTGTTATTTTTCCTCGGGAGTGAGGAAAGTTTAACTCTGAGTTGTAGTTTAGATTAGTTAGCTCACCAGTCCTGATTTGAGTTTTGTATGTTCATTTGTTGCTTTGTTTTTGTTTTCATTGTTTGTTATAGTTTTGATACTTCTACTACCAATGAATTTGATCTCTTTTTGCCCTGGCCATTGCGAATCTCGTTTATAACTTCTTTTGAACGGCTTCTTATGTTGGTCCCTAATCTGGGTCGTAACACCCTACCTCGTGCACAGATGATGTATATTAATATTATTCCTTTCAGTGCACCTTATAAATAGTCTTTTATCAGTTAGTAAAAACAGTTTCAAGTAATATTGCAAAAATGTATAAAACAAAACATCCTCTTTAGCACCTTTAAAGAGACATCCACTCTTGCATTGCATGCTTGTGCATTTTGGGGTGGAGCAATGAAGGGAGGGGTGTGTTTGTTTGGGATGATTTCAAATATCAACAGTGTTTCTCAGAAATTGCTTACTGCACCTTTAATTGGCATACAAATTTATAGAAATTAGACTTTTGTAGATTGCTTTTGTAGATTGTGTAGAGTTGTCATCCGCCTATACCAATCTACAATTAAGGAGAGACATTTACCATTTCAAATGAGCATAAAGACACTCCCTGATTGTCATGGAATTAAAAATAAAACTAATCTTATTAAAAATCCTTTTTCCAAAACTTGATTACCTGATTGAGCAATATGACCAAAATCTGGTACCATGAAATGGGTCATTTTCTATTAGAGTAATGATCCATATCACAATATACTGTAGTAACCCAATCTGTTAAGCTGCTTTGAAATGATGTGTATTGTGAAAAGCGCTATACCAATAAACCTAAACCTGATAGTGTTGAGCGTACAATTTTCATTTAGCCAGACAGTGACATTTAGATCTACCAGGTCATGTTATAAAGGCCAGATATCACTGAAGGCATCCTGGATGCTACCATTTTGAACACCCAGAAAATAAGTCTTTACCCTTTGCTGTCAGGAAAGCTTACATGGATGTTGATTCAGATCCGGTCTGCATCATATCCCAGCTCCATTCTCTTCTTGCAAATCAATTTTGCTGGCTCTCTACACTATGCGATAAAGGCAAAAAACTCATAAATAACATAAAAAAAATTATATCTTTTATGAGCTTAGCCAGAGGGCTTGAAAACTGAATAGAAACATAGCCTTATATGCTATTCACTACTGTATTAAATCCGCTGTAAATCCACAAGGCAGACATTAGCATCTAACAGCTTGTGAAAAGCAGAGTTGTTTGTCATTCATGCATGAAATGAATTTCACACGGGTTCAAACCTTTGCTAAATTTGCAGATGTGCATAATTGAGAATTTAACATGCTAATTGACGCCTACTATCATTCATGAGTTCATTTCAGAGAGACTTTCTTAGCAGATGGGAAGGTTTGTTACCTACTGACTCAGACTGATCGATCTTTACTGCCAATGCCTTCATCTGCTATGTCTGATTCTCAATAGGAAGGTACAAAAAGTGCTGCGAAAACATCGATTCTGACCCCATCTCAAAGAAACGAAAGGAAAAGGCTCATGTCTTGGGTTGCTTTCCCACGCACACTGATGGATGCCGCATGAGCTGCCCGAAACCTCTGTAACATTCATTCACTGTAACAAATGTGCATGCAGTGCACAGTTGGATCTTGTAGGATTTTCAGAAGATTGTTTTTTCAAATATGTATGCATAGTGATTAATTTTACTGTGTGCTATTTGTATATATTAAGGCAACAAAAAAATTTTAAAGGTGCACCAAGTCATTTTTATTTTAATTAGTAATGTTGCACTGCTGATACTGCAGTTGTCTTGGACTTACACTGAAAACTAGTGGTGCGATGCAGCATCAAACGGGGAAAAAAAATCTCAATTACCAGTGGCATTGTAGAAATGTGCTATTCGTTGTCAGCCATAATTTATTTTCCAGGGGGATTGCCGAGATAAAGCGAAATATATTTGGCAAGTCAGTGGCAGCTTCAATGAGGCAATCCATTTTCACTCCTGAAATGGTTAACCCTGGGTTATACTAAACCCTGGGTAAACAGAATCCTGGGTTATCGTGATTCACGTTTCACATTTCTCATAATTTACCCAAGGTTAACAATTAATCCTGGGTATTCACACTAGGTTTCACATTGTACATTCCTAAATATATTTGCTGTGTCAGTGTCACTGATTGGACAAACACTGTGTGCAATATGTTTACACAAAGGCTCTAACATTGCACATCCTCATATTATATATATTGCCAATTGAACTATTAAGTTTATACTGAATGGAGTTTATACTGAATGGACTTTTCGGACTATAAAGGTTTCGTAACCCCTTGTAAGAAGCGGTGCTAATCTCGCTTTTAAATTACAAGTGTGTTCCTTTACCCGGGGTTAAAAGTGGGATTTAGAATGATGATAAACAGTGTGAAAAGCCTCCATATAAAATAAAACAATCATCATTTAAACAATCATTTAAATGTTTTAAGTGTTATTAGTTTATGTATGTTTCCAACTTTTTTAATGTGAAAAATTACTCAAATCTTCGGTGCTCTTTGGTCATTTTGACTGAAAAATTTTACGTTTTATTGTTTTAGAATGTTTTACTTCATCGAAATGGTAAGAAACCTGGAAAAGGTTTTGGAAATGCACAAAAAAATAATAAATGGTCCTGAAAAAAAATGGTCACACTACTATTCCTCAATGTCAAAAATGACTGCACTGGAAATTAATGGGAAACTTCAACTCCAGCGGGTTAATAAAGGCCTCCTGAAGTGAAGTGATGGGTTTTTGTAAGAAAAATATCCATATTAAAACTTTATAAACTATAACTGGCTTCCAGCAACGGCTGTGCACGTGTTCACAAGAGAGTTGAGTTTTGGTGGAAGGGTGACCTCTGACCCGACGTAGGTTGTAGCCACTCTTCTCTTATACTGAAATCCTCAGACATTTTTCTTTAAAGTCAGCATGAAATCAAAATTGACAACTCTTATTTTTTTATGGAATATTGTATTATTTATTATCAATAATTTATCTGTGCACTTCATTATTTTATTTTTTTTAATTCATGTGCCCTCGTAATCTTTAATAAAAATCATTAACCTGCTCTCCCCGTCACATGCTATGGCGCGAAGGCGGAGCTATCTGGAACTGCCAGCAGATCCAGTGATGTAAGGGGTAAATGCTGTCGCTGGGGTAAGCTGATGCTTCACTTTATAGAGATCAGTGCATTAACCACCGTTGATGCCAGTCATTGGAGTGTATAGTACCCTCAAACATTGAAAGGAATTTGTTGGAGGTCACGCCCAGTCAGTCAGGCTGCGTGTCCACTGGACCAGAGCATTTTTAGATTCATTCCCATGGAAGTTGCGCATCATGCTTAAGTTACGCACAAGCGTGAGGCTCAACTTCTGTATGAATGAACCGAAAATGCTCGCTCCACGCCAACGGACACACATCGTCAGTCAATCAGTCAGTCTCTCTCATGTGCTCTTCTGCTGTTTAGTGCCATTGACCGTCCTCGTCATCCTCAATAAATAAAGTTCTTACAGTAACGTAAGGGTGTTCACAGTGAGTCTGGTGGAGAGAAATCCCCAAACAGGCATTCAGATCTGCCTCCATTTTGTCAGCAACACCCAACTTCCAACGATCCAATCAATTCCTGAAGTACGAAATTAAGTCCCACCTTCTCATTTCAGATGCTGTTTCATTCAGAGAGACATCACAGTAAAGACGAAAAAACATTCGCAACTTCTGCTTCATGCCGACTTTAAAACTTCTCGTTTTAGACTTCTAATACGACCGGCTTTTTGTTTTGCTCTGTCCTCTGCACTTCTTTGTTCGTCAACTCGTATGCCACGCCTATGTCAAAGGTCAGGTCAGAGGTCACCCTTCTGCCAGAAATCGACTCTCTAGTGAACCCGTGCACGGCCCTTGCCGGAAGTAAGTGATTATAGTTTATAAAGTTTTAAATATGGATATTTTTCATATAAAAAAACATCGCTTTGCTTCAGAAGCCATTTATTAACCCACTGGAGCTTTTTGGAGCTTCAAAAACTCGGACACTATTCAATGTGATTAAAAAGCTGGGAAGAGCCAGGATATTATTGAATATAACTCCAATTGTGTTCTGCTGTAAGATGAACGTCATATACACCTAGGATGGCTTGAGGGTGAGTACATTTTGGGATAATTTTCATTTTGGTGAACTATTCCTTTAAGTTGGTCATTTCTTTTTTTTTTTTTTTTCAAAAGTGGTTAACAGACAATAAATGGATTATAACTTATAATTTAGAACCATAAAATCTCCTAAAAAAATATAAATAAATTATTAAATAAAAAAAAAACATACAATATATAGTACATTAATTTCACTGAAATAAAAAATAATAATTTGACGACCACACGAGGAGCACCAGAGGGCTAAAAATACTCTTAAAGGGTTAGTTCACTCAAAAAAAAAAAAATTGTCATTTTAGTTGAAATCCGATGGCTCCGTGAGGCCTGCGTAAGGAGCAATGACATTTCCTCTCTCAAGATCCATAAAGGAACTAAAAACATATTTAAATCAGTTCATGTGAGTACAGTGGTTTAATATTAATATTATAAAGCGACAAGGATATTTTTGGTGCACCAAAAAAAGCTAAATAACGACTTATTTAGTGATGGCCGATTTCAAAACACTGCTTCCTGAAGCATCGGAGCACAAATGAATCAGTGTATCGAATCATAATTCAGATCGCGTGTCAAACTGCCAACGGCTGAAATCATGTGACTTTGGCGCTCCGAACAGCAGATTTGATACACTGATTCATTTGTGCTCTGAAGCTTCCTGAAGCAGTGTTTTAAAATCGGCGATCACTATATAAGTTGTTATTTTGTTTTTTTGGCGCACCAAAAATATTCTCGTCGCTTTATAATATTAATATTGAACCACTGTACTCACATGAACTGATTTAAATATGTTTTTAGTACCTTTATGGATCTTGAGAGAGGAAATGTCATTGCTCCCTATGCAGGCCTCACTGAGCCATCGGATTTCAACTAAAATATCTTAGGTCTTAAAGGGTGTGGAATGGCATGAGGGTAAGTAATATATGACAGAATTTTCATTTTTGGGTGAACTAACCCTTTAAACATTGATATTTACAAATTCCACATTTAGACACATTCATTCATTTTTTAAGTTCATCAAAAAGTAAATATGCATTCATTGGATTAATCTTTGCATAGCACTGCATTACACACAAATGGAAAACATTTCTTCTCTTTTCTCTGCCTTTTGTGGTTATTGAAAGGATTTTTTTTATGTATGTGCCTTTTGATACCCTGAATAAATCAAATATGTCTGCACTAATTTGAGTGTCACATGTTTTCTATGAGACAAAGATGGTTTGCATATTTTCATTATCAGCTTTCACATACCAGCAGGATGAAAAGTGTGCCAACGATCGCTGCTCTGGAATGCAGCCTTTTTATTTCTGAGGTAAGGGAAAGAGTTAACCAAAGGACAGTTATGGTGAAAATTTGAAATCCACTTAGAATCAAGCTAAATAAATCAAATACTAGAGAGGTTTTTGCCAGTTACCATTATTTTGAGTAATTCTAGCTCTAATTGAATTTGAATAGGCAGACAGCAAGAGGCCTCACTGCAGAGTGAGTTAATTAGTTTTGAGTTGCCAGCAAAAACGGGGGAAATGCACACCCAAAACTCACCTTGTTTATTGTCTTGGCTCATCGTCTGTGAAACATTAGCATAAATGTTATTTTCCATTCCTCTCTCAAACCGAACTGTGCTTGAACATTCCTGTGCCTAACAGCCCGTCTTATTGTGTTTCAGCGTCTCAGAAGGGAGGCCTCTTTGATTTGAATCAGGTATAAATAAATTAAAAATCTTCTAGCTAAAGTTTGTATGGACTTATTGTTTACTCATACATACTTAAACTTCAGCACATAACTGTGAATGATGCCTCAATACATGCTAACAGCTTCATCGTACAAATTATTTTTCGAAGTTGTAAATTAAACTAAGATTATTGGAGTATGTTTTCCAAGAAATTACTATTTATGTCTTTCTCAGAATTTCACATTTAACTCAATGTGTTATTTATTGTTTCTTTGTATTTATTTGTGAAATTTATTAGCAGTGTCTGAG
The DNA here is from genome assembly GCF_024489055.1 of Chanodichthys erythropterus. Classification (NCBI taxonomy): domain Eukaryota; kingdom Metazoa; phylum Chordata; class Actinopteri; order Cypriniformes; family Xenocyprididae; genus Chanodichthys; species Chanodichthys erythropterus. The sequence goes on from NC_090232.1 coordinate 15,042,203, forward strand.
TGAAAATTGTTTTTTTTTTCAGTGTTGGTGAGGAGATGTGTATTATATTACTTTTTTAAAAGGATGAAAAAAATCATGTAGACTTATATTAAAGGAAGGACCCAATAGAGACCAGAATATCACAGGTTTTGCACACTGCAGGAAAAATCCATTTTTTTAGACCTATTGTTCAAACAGCAAGTTATATATGGATTATATAAGCTATATGTGATGTAATCCTTTCACAGTTGCTTTGCTGACAACTCTGAAGTGGTTGTCAAAGAAATACACAGATTCACTTTTTCCATAAAACGAAATGGATTTGAGTCCATTAGGCAAAAATAATCAAATTAAAAAGCACACAAGGCTTGAAGGGCTCTTTAGACTTGGACCACTAAAGAAATGGCATAGCAACAACATGTTCAAATGCTGACAAAAAAAAAGTTTTACTTAATCCATGGATCTCCACTTTGACCTCTGCCATCCTGTCATTCGTGACAGAAAGACTCATGTTTAGGAGAGATAACTGTGTCTCTTTTATCTCTGGTTTTGAGTCTTATTGAATCTATCAAGTAGGAAGGAGTATTAATAATGCATTTAGCTTTGGGGAGCCTACGGGCCTGTCACTCTATGACAAATGAGGACTGTTCACCCATGACACGTGAAGATGCGGATAATATAATGCAAGTTACTGCTAAAAGCATGTTGAGCTCCTTTTACTATCTATCTTCTGTCATCAGGCTCATTTTGTGGAAAGAGAAATCACATCATAGCCGAAGGACTCCAATTGATGAGGAATTTGTAAAAAAAAAAAAAAAAAAATTAATAATGTGACTGATAACCATAAAAAAGAGCATATAATATGAAAGTGTGATACTCTGTGACTTTTCATGCATAAATGTTTACTTGAGTGTGACCAATGGCTTCATAAACATCCTCCTCCAAGGGAGATTTGAGACAATTTTTTATGAAATTTCATGTGGTTTTGACATCAAGTGACCAAAGCAAAATGAAAATCATTTCCACACAGTGGAAGTGCTTGCTTTGCAGTGTCATCTTTCAGGAAAATTGATGAAACAGTGCTAAACTCCTGTTTTTTAGAGCTAAAATTGGTTCTTTCAATAGCTAAAGTCTATTGCTCTTTTGCCCGTGAGACTGAATGGGGTGTTCTAAAACCATTGCCGGAGAATTGAGGGGTAGGTGCTTTTAAGATCACAGACCACTCTTGCTTGCTCTCACGGGCAGCACGCTGTACGTGGGTTGTATTTAAAGATGGCTCATAAAGTGTTGAAACTGTGATAATGGAAACTGCCTCTGGGTGGCATTTTGACAAACAAGTGTTATTAAAGAAATGGTTTTATCAATGTGTTTACCACTTACAGTCCTCAGCCTCATAACTGCATGTTGAGGTGACTCAAGTGCTAAATGTGTTTGCTTTCGTCTTCTTCGCTCTCCTTATTTTTCTTCACAGAGACTGGAAATAAAGGGTCATCCTTGACCAATAAATGGCCATGAAGATTCTGACATTATTTCCACACCATTCAAAACATGTATGACTTTCTTTTCCTTTGGAACATGAAGAAAATTTTAAGACTATTTTCAATGTTCTTGTCAATTTATTTACAATACGTACCCCACTGATTTAAAGCTTTAAGATAGGGAGTTGGGGCGGTGTACAAAAACATTACAGGAGTAGCATAAAAGTCTTCTGAAACCATTGCTTTGTATGAAAAAATCGAGTCATTGTTCACTGAAAATCGTCCTCTCCAGTGAGCTGTGACTGAATCATTGAACTCGAGAACCGGATCCTTGAGCGAATTGTTCAGGCTTGGGCTGCGTTTAAGTCAAATTTTTATGCCCTTCCCTTGCTAATTTTCCTCAGTCTTGTTCACTCTGATGGACATCTTTGCTTGCATTGCACAAGTGCTTACTGCTGCAGAACCCTTGCAATGTGTTTAAATTGAACGCCCTAAGCCCTCGATCACTTGGAATCAGCAATGGCGCTCATTTATTATTTACAGTTTTTTTTTTTTTACTTATGATTTTGTTTCACGCACCATTCTATAGGCCTGTATGCATGCTTGGGCTGTTGGAGAAAATAAAAAAATTACACAATTGAAAATGATAACAATACAATAAACTGTAACTGTGTAAAAAACAGTCTGCTTAAGGTATAGCCAGGGCCGGGGGAAGACAATCCAGTGCTCTAGGCAAAATAGGAATGTGCCGCCCCCCATGTTTAAATTTTTAAGAGAAAAATTTGAACCCCTACTGTTGACTTAAGACAGGTGCAATGAATTAATACGGTTGACTCACCTTTTAAAAGAGGACCTTTCTTGCTATGGCTTCAACTATCTTGGAATAATCCAATTTGTGACAGATTTGGTGCTCTATTTGACCATTCGCAAAGACCCGCCCCCTTTAGTTACTGTTGCTATGTGAAAAATACATCGCAAAGCAAAGAGGATACTGACAATGTGTCAACAGACAAGACAGTTCAGGTTACTTTTGATATGAAACAAAGTCTTGTAATTTTTAAAGAAATTTTAACATTTAATACCGTTTTGTGGCTCTTTAATGTGCTGTGACAAATCGTTGTAGTGCCTCAGTTCAAGCAGCTCGTGAACTGATCGTCTCTTCCTACTAGTTCATTTATAGCATCAAATAAACATGAATGAACATCAGAAAGAATGTTGTTTCAGCCGTGGAAAGTACACCGTACACACCATTTTTCAAGTTCAAGTCCCAAATGGCACCCTAAACCCTCACAGTCTTTCTCTGAGTCTGCACTAAAGTCCTCTGCGTAGCTCGCAGACATGCAGGCTCAGCTGAAGTGCGCATCAAGGGCGCATAGCAGCCGCAAAGGAAACCTAAAATGATGAATGGGACACCCTACAGTCTCGTGGACGGATACACGCATGTGGTAGCCATTGTAAGTCCACAAGAATGAAAGTGCATAGAAGTGTGCCATTTGGGATTCAGCCTAACTCTCCCGACTGCTTTGTCGGACATAAAAGCGGATTCAGTGTTATGATTGGTTAGATCGCCTGTCAATCAAACTTACAGAGAAAACTTTGTCGATCATGTTCGTCATCGTACGGCACCATAGACTGTAAAAAAAGATGGACGACGCGACGCCGCTTCCTTCCATTGTAATGAACTGAGGCCAAAATGGCTGACGATGGGCACTGACATGTTACGCAAAAACGCCATTAAAAAAAAGGTTTGCAACCTGGGCATGCGCAGAAGGTATCGTCTGTGGAACCGGAGGCGGAGCCGCTGTATCAAACTTCCGCCCAGACGACTGCGTCATCATTCATGTATTTTAAATAGATTATAAAAATTATACACAATTTAAAATTCTACCTATAAAATAATAGTCTATTCTGTTTCTAGAGCAATAATATTTTTGAGACAGCAAATTCAGTAGTTAAACTCAATATAATATGCCACTAGAAACAACTCTAAATCGTCAGAAACGGTCTTGCCATTTTAAATCAAGTTCAACTAACGTTACAGGAGATCGATTGCTGTAATTAGAGTAAGCTATCATTAGTTTTGTCCTGCTAATTATTATTTTATACCCATAAAAATAATAAGTAACTGCCAGATAACAATCACCTGCTTTTTCCCGACATGGTTAACATTAGGTGTGTTATCTTAACTAATAACATTTATTAATTAGCTTATAACGCCCACATTTAATGTTACAGAAAAAAAGTTCAGTGATCCGTCAGATCCTGTAGGTCGGTTAGTACAGTTTACTGCTGAACAACTCATTTTGTTGGTGTTAAATAACAAATAAATCGAAAATTAACAGTTAATACATCTTCAATCTCCCCTCGAAGCTCCGACAGTCCTCAGACAAGCTGTCAATCAACTTCGAATCATGACGACACGCCCCGTTTTTATAGCATCAAATTGCTAGCTAAAATCTAAATCATCACGAAAGCGAACAATTGAATATATATCAGCATGATAACAACTACCTTAAATGACCAAAACCATCTTTCAAAAAGTTTTATTTGAAGCAGAATTTATTTTTAAGTTTTCACTGAAGTCTCATTCGACTGCATTGAGAGGGCGGGGTTTATGACCTGTACTGCATCCAGCCTCCAGGGGGCGATCGAAGAGCCCGCAGCTTCACTTTTCAGGACGTGTGAGACACACCCGTACGGCACCCTCTAGTGGTCTGGCACTCTGGGCAATTGCCCAGTTTGCCCAGCGCTTTCGTCATCCCTGGGTTTATCTACAAGTATTATGTGGTTAAATGTCAAAATATTTCCAATATCATATACTAGAGTTGTGTGGGGTGGGGGTAAATTAAGCTCTATCTGCTGTAATGTCACAATCATATTCCATTGTGGTCTATGGACCTGCCTGAAGTGTACATATTGAGTAGACTCACTCCCTTGGTCAAAATCGAAGGGTCGAGGGTCCATCCAAATAACTTCCCTCACCCACTTGCCGAAGTTGCATGCACTTCAAAATGGCAGTGGGGATTCCCTCGAGGGGAAGTGCTTAGGGAAGTTTGGTGAGTGCATGTCTAAAAGTGGAGTTAAATGCAGCCTGGGTGTAAATCGTATATAAAATGAATCAGTGAAAATAATTTGTTCACTATTCACTGATTCACTCAGTAACCCTTTCTCTAGGTTACATAATTTCACCAGTCAGTGGTGACTGGGGAATGTCTATTTGAGTGATTCAAAGAATCAATTACAGCATTGATTTGTTCAAAAACAAAGTTGTTTATCTGTACTACTTTTATTAACTCCTCAAGGAGAGCTTTGGTGGATATCACGACTTTCTGTTTTATTCTGGTCTGTTTCTCATACAAAAGCTATAGCTTAAGAAAAATATATATTTTAACCTTGAAAGTTTCAGTTCATTGTAATTGAGCAGAAAACAGCATTGAAAACAGTCACATTTCTTCCCATTTGGTTTGTGGAAGACTGTGTAGGTTTGGAACAACATCTGAGTAAAGGATAACAGAATTGTTTATTTGTGAACTATACCTTTCGTGATATAAAACGGTTTCTTGAACAACAACAACAACAACAAAAAATGTAGGGTGGGACATGATTTTGTCCGTCAGGACTTTATTGGATCTTTGGGTCATATATGTATGAAAGTTGACAGTCTATTTGTCTATTCATATTCCAGTCTATTCATCTTCCATGAAAAAATAAGAATTGTTAATTTTGATTTCATGGTGACTTTAATGAAGTCAAGTGTATTATTTACATGTTGTCCATTTTCTTTGATTCCATGTGAGGCCTGTGATCATTAGATGTTGTGATATGACAGGAAAGCTCTTTGGGGAATTGGGCATTTGGAGTCTCTGATGGCTTCCTTGCTACCAGTGTGTCTCGTCAGTGAAGTGAGTGACGGTTTGTTTTGACATGTCTCCTGTGAAAGGACCATGGCATATCGATATGTCGCATTTCAGCCTTGGCCTGATGGAATGACAGCCTTGCTATTTCTGTGCATGCGTGTGTAAGAAAGATGGTTCAGATGTGGATTGGGTGATGGTTGTTCAGTCAATAGTGGATGACAGACTGACTGCCCCCAAGGAGAAGACCGATTGCACAACGGTTGACCGTACCTGCTGCTAGTTAGTCCAAAAAATAGACTGTCATCTTTCAGCAGAGGTCAAGGACCAGTGGTTAAAAGGGCAGAGATGAGACCCAGTGCGCATGATAATGTGCCTTGTTCACTATCCCTGTGCACAAACATTTTACATGTACATCACATATATGGATTTGACAAAATCAAACTTGTGACATTGGTGTTGTTGTACAGTATGGCACAATCTAACACATTTGCATAATGCCAGCTTTTTGGAAACTACAAGGTCAGAAAAAGTTTTTGACTATGTCAAGGAATTTTTTTTTTTTTTTTTTTTTTTTTTTGCTGTGAGGGCAAAAATTAATTACATGGACTTTCAAAGGAAGGAATTGAAGAATCAGTATTTAAAAGAAACTGAACCTAAAACAGAGTATTTAGACAGTGGATGTAACAGGTGTTTCGGCAATGTAAATTATGAAAAAAAAATTAAAATTGAACATTAACCGACACTTGTGGTGTTGGTCACTTGAGAGCATGTGCGCTCAACAAGAAGTAAGTGCACAAGACTGTCCCAGGTCGAAAAAATGCCAAAGTTTAGTGCCCTTATTAAGGGTGCAGTATGTAATATTGACAGCTAGTGGTTAAAATGGGTACTGCAGTCCAAATAAAAAAATATTGGAGTTTCTCCTGCCCCCTCCTCCTCAGACCCAACGCTCACACAGGTTGCCTGACTGAGGCAACGCAACAGGAGAAAGTTTAATTGACAATGGAAGGTGAGGAGACTTACACACTGTAAGTTGATGAGTTGATTTATCCTGCTCCAGTTCATAGGGATTTTTAGATGAATGCCAAGGCTTTTTAGATCGTGTAGAATCTGCAATCTCTGACCCAGTATGTTTGCTGGCTTCAATAGACGTAATATTTTCCACCAACTTGCAAACCGGGGTGTCGAAATACTATTGGGTAAATTGGCAGTGGGTGGGATTGCACGGACTAAAACAAAAACAGACATTCTGGAACACATACGGAACACATACAGAACACACCTTTCAAAGTAAAATAACTGGCGTTTTTCAGAGAAGTTAGTATGTGAACTTAGCATGTTTTCTAAATATCTGCAAACATATTATGCTATTTTTATGCTTTAGTACAGTCAAAACATTACATAGGCTACAGCACCTTTGACTCACACTGAATCCACACATCGGTAATACCACTTTGTGCTCCGAAATCACCAGAATTTAAGGAAAACTTTCCAGTATAAGTCAAAATAATCGGTAAGTACAGCATATAATTTGGTAGTAAAAGTGTTGCACATTTTATTGGTGCAGGGATGAGAATGTGTAAAACGTTTGCAACCGCTTTTTATCAATTAAATAGAAGAATACAACTGCTAAATCATGTTCTCTGTTACATAATACTGACTACTGAACAGACATTTAGAAGTTTATTTTTCAAGTTCAAAGTATTGAAAATCAAAATGTGTAAATAAAGTTCTAAAAAAAACTATAACTTGCAACTTTGTAAAAAACTTTACTTGCATTTTTACAACATTATATTGTTATTGTGTCTCATGAGGTAATCAAAAGTTCTACAAACACTTGCGGTCTTTGTCCCCACCTGAACATTTGGCCAGATATAGGAAATATGTCATGAAAGTAAACAAGTGGTCAAGTGTGGGCATTTCAATATTTCTTTGAACACTGCAACTAACAAGATATGTCATGCTCTGTGATGCTTTTTTTAGAAAATGTAATTTTTTAAATGTAAGAGGTCATGTTGTGATGTACCAATGTCCTCTATTGGTCACATATCTTCACGTGATACAAATTTGCAGGCAAGTGTTTGCCAAACTTGAACTTTGAAACGCAGCGAAAATTAAAACTTCTTTGCATGAGCTTGAATTTCCAGTCTCCAAATTCTGCATGAATAGAAGTCAGTGGAATGAAGAGTGTAGTGTAACCACCCCATAGTCCAAATTCATCAACAAATCATACTCAGCTGTTTGTAAATTTGAATAAGAACCTTTTCTGTGCACATAAGTTTGCAATTTATATAAATGAGACCAAGTGGCATATTTTTCATGATGGAATCAGCCCTAATGCAACTGAACAGTCCCAAAACTTTTATCAGATGATGAGAAACAAAACATAGTCTAAAAGACAAAAGGCATTCCAGGTGAAATTTATCTCTTCTTCATTTGTCATCTGTCAGGTTGTGATAAATCAATTCAAAATGCCAGCCTCTTTTTAACTTCTAATCATACCACTCTCCTGCATCAGTTGTAGCTTTAAATTAAATAAAAACACAAACCCCATCATCTGATTACAGTAATATCAGCCTCATGTATGCTAATGAGGGAGAGAATTAGTGGAGTTGTGAAGTCTATTACAGTAGAGTGACACTGCTCTCCATTCAGAGGAAGTTATCACATTAGTACAACTTCAAAGAACTTTGATGTACAAAATAACAATTACTAAAATCTAAAGCAGAAAAAAATCACCTTGTTTTAAAATATAAATACACACTTATGTTGCTGTGTGTGTGTGCGTGTGCGCATGTGTGTGTGTGTGTGTGTGTTTGAGGTGAGAGTCTATCGGATGGTGATACATCTCTGTCAGTGATGTTTTACTAGAAGGAAGTAGAGGTGAACACCCTGTGACTGGATGTGGCCTTTACTCCCCCAACAGACTGAACATAGCTTGACAACATATTTTTTCACCAGTATTACAGCTGTGTAAGATTGAATTTCCTGAAGCTTTGCTTATTTATGGAGCAGACCACTGTTTTTGCCAATTAGAAATTTCTAATGACCTTCCCACCCACATGAGCAATATAATGTAATTCTGCAACCATTAAAAAGTACTGTATTTGTCTGTGTGTGTTTCCAATATCCATCTTTTTCTCCAGCTGTGTTCAGAATGGAATATGGAATACACTGTAAACTGCACAGTCTGCACTCTATAAAACTCTTTAAAAAAAAAAAAAAACAGGATTATGCTAATCAGACAGCAGTACAATGCAATTATATTATCTCATTACAGTCTGTATATGGTGTAGTATTTTAAAAGTATTTAGTAAAACAGTATGAATTATGCATTTCAAATTACAAGTTAGTCACATGATCTCATTAAAGTGTTTAAGTGGAGGTAGGCCTACTACAGCTAGGGATTGGACAATACGTCTATATTGAGATACATTGATACATCGAGAATCGTGATACATTGAATCTGGAACGATACTGATATTTTGCACGCGTATCGTGATTCTCTCTTAAATCGATTCTGAGGTTAGTTTTTTAACAGCAGATTGCACTATATGCTTTAGAAACACACGTAACGTTACTCTGCTTCCAGTTCCTTTACACACACACACCACTTAAACCTAAAATAATCATTCATAAAGTTTAAAAAGGTTGAAACCAATTACAAGGATGTTTGCTGTGGGCTGTGTTTACATTAATCTCGCGTCATAAAAGCATTCTGAGCCGAGGTGCAAGTATATTTAACCACTTACATGACTCTCCAGAGCTCTTCTTCGTGCGCATTTGAGTGCGGTTAAAAACTAGCCTAGAGCGCCATCTGCTGTTAAAACTAAGCTCAGAATCGATCCGAGAGAAAAAATATCAAGATCGATCCAGATTCATTCTATCGAGAATCGAAAAATGGTATATTTTCCAAGCCCTAACTACAGCTATGTTTTTTTTTTTTTTTTTTCATCAAATAAACAATATTGCAATTTTCAAAAACACATAAAAAAAAGGTTAACAATGCAGGGCTGCACGATACAAAAAATTGAACTTAAATGTAATTATCACTTAAAGGGTTAGTTCACCCAAAAATGAAAATAATGTCATTTATTACTCACCCTCATGTCGTTCTACACCCGTAAGACCTTCATTCATCTTCGGAACACAAATTAAGATATTTTGATTAAATCCGATGGCTCAGTGAGGCTTCCATTGCCAGCAATGTTACTGCACCTCTCAAGATCCATAAAGGTACTAAAAAAGTATTTAAAACAGTTCATGTGAGTTTAGTGGTTCAATCTTAATATTATAAAGCAACGTGAATACTTTTTGTCCACCAAAAAAATCTAAATAACAACATTTCAACAATATAGTGATGGGCCGATTTCAAAACACTGCTTCGGAGCTTTACGAAACGAATCAGGGAATCAGATCCCCTATCAAACGGCTAAACTGCTGAAATCACGTGGCTTTGGCGCTTCGAATCACTGATTCGATTCATAAAGCTCCGAAGCAGTGTTTTGTATTCTCGTCGCTTCATAATATTAAGGTAGAACCACTGCACTCACATGAACTGTTTTAAATATGTTTTTAGTACCTTTATGGATCTTGAGATTTTCAATGGCATTTCTGTCTATAGAGGCCTCACTGAGCCATTGGATTTAATCAAAATATCTTAATTTGTGTTCCGGAGATGAACAAAGCTCTTACAGGTGTGGAGCGACATGAGGGTGAGTAATAAATTATATTGTTATCATTTTTGGGTGAACTAACCCTTTAAACACGATTCTTAGTGTGATTATGAAATCGTGAAGGCTGCTATTTTTTTAATGTGCAGCTTGTCAATGAAGTATGGTTCCAAATGCTAATCCATCTGAAAGCACTGTGAATTTGAGTCACGTATAATGTACATTTGAAAAATCATCATGCGTCAAACATCTTTCCAGACATGAGAAGCATTTATTAACATCTTGTCCACCAAAAGACAACATTTAATAACATGTTTGTACTCCAAACTCACTTCATAACGACAGCTGAGCATCCTTTGTGGTTAGTCACAATTGTGGTAATTTGGTGAGTGACATCCAGTTATCATCTCAGAAATATAAACATTTATTTAAAAATTTAGTGCAAAACACACACACAACACACAAACACAGGTCTGCTGACTCTAATTCAGGTTCATTCATCACACTATGGAGTGCTTTGCACTCTTCGGGTGCTTAAAATACATCTTTTTTTCCAGCATATCATAACTCAAAATGGCCTGTTAAAGGGTTAAAGAGACACAATACATATATACATTTGAAGTGTCGGATTTAAGATGTTACGTCTTGTAGAAATGGGATAGAAAGACTGTAAAAAGCTCTTTCCATAGTGCCAGTCATCACATGAACTCTCAGTCAAATCATAATCATAATGAACTCTCAGTCAAATCTTTTAAACCTATTAAAGACTGATTTATAAAGTGTTTACCACAGGTCTTTAGTATGCCGCCTAATATCAGAGCGATCATAAAAGACAAGGTGCACTGATGAAAGTATGATCTATTTCGGAATCCTGCTCCTCATTAACTGCTCTGAGACGTTATAGCCATCCTGATCTTTCCATAATTCTCCAATTAGCATAATCATACAATACATCAGTGAATATGTGGCAGGCTGAATTGATTTCCTTCTAATTGCACATTGTGTGAGGAAGTTGTTTGGTTTTCATTTCTCTTCATTTGAAGGAAGGAGCAACTACTCCGAGGAAGCAGGGATGAATTATAGATTATAGCTCTTTTCATATGGTGTGCATGCTGGTTATTATATGGCTGTTGAAGATGCAAGGGAGTTGCCAGTCATGTCTGGTGATGCTGTGGATCTCTCTAATGTCAAAAGACTAGCTTCTCTAAAACCACTCAGTAACACAATGTGTCAGAATTTAATGTCAAAGACAGAATTTTCTGCTGACAGAGTGTGAAAATGGTCTGCCATCCAGCGAAATCTCTTAGGAGGTGTCACATGCTCAAATTTAATGCACCTTAAGTTTGCATTTCTCAGAAATTCTGTTTGCAAATATGCTGTCACAACAGAAAGTGTCCCGCTGAAAACATTTGCCGTGACCTCCTCCCCACATTATCCGCCTTTTCCATTTCCAATAATTCTGTTGCCTTGGCTGGCATCAGTTTAGCTCTGCTCTTATGAAATTTCCAAAACTCTGAGGTGAGGAGGTTTTCTCAGATCTAGAGCCATTTCCTCAGATCTGGAGGCATTCTCTAATGTCAGATGACATGCCAGTGATGGCTGCAAGAAGAGAGATTTGTCACATAGGAAGATTGGGAGCCACTATATGGCATGTACTGTATAGAAAGATGGAAAGAATTGGTATTGAATGTCAAAAGAACTACTTTTTATGTTCTACTAAAACCAAGGACGCCAACACTAGTAACAGAAAGAGAAGTAAGGCAACACAAAAGAATACAGTCAGTGCAATAGCCTCGCATCAAATACTATTATATCCTTGAGATGTATTTTGAGCAAGTAAATCAAAATTGGCATGACAGCACTCTGCCCATCGGTTCAAGGGGCTCTCGTGACAAAACATTTCTTTCCCTCAGCCTTTCCTTCTGTCATGGTCATGGCTGGTTAAAGAGAGATAAGGTAAGGATCTAAGCAAAAATGGTACTTTAATAATCCATACAAAAGACTAATGCTGGATACACACTACAAGATTTTAGCCCTTCTTGTGTGTTTGGTTGCGAAAAACAGTTTGTAGACCAGACAATTCTTCCTATTGAAATATTGTGTAAGGAAATATTGTGTAATGTGTGACCTCTGATCATGTAATGTGCACACACCAGCAACTAATGGTACCCCAGACAGTCACGTAAAAACAGCGATCCAATGACTTTGAAAATCATGTAGCGAGTTCTGGCATAAGGCACTCAGGAATACAGACAGGAGCAAAAAAAAAAACAAAAAAAAAACCACCATAAACAACGAAAACAGACAAAAAACTGAACTAAACGGAATACGCAAGATAATGAGGTGTAAAACAAAGCACAGGTTCAATCAAATAATAAGAAACCGTAGCAACCAAGGACACAGGGACTAAACACATGATAAAGAAACTCAACTCAAAGAACCAAAACACAGAAAATACTTAAAAACTTTCAGTAGCATGTTTACCCGCCATGCAAAGTACACAATTAAGGCACCCGCAGGGGAAACCGGAACGCGAATACCCCTGGAACACAATCGCGGGGCCCCCTCCTGGAGAATTGCTTAGGGCCCCCAATAACGGAAAAAACAATAACATAACATAACAAACATAAAATAAAATAAAATAAAATAATAAAAAATAAAATAAAATAAATTTATATGGACATTTAAATTTTCTCATGAAAACTTTCCGCGTAATTCACAACACATGCATACCACATAAATTTGTTCTGAACCTCATTCTAATGTTGATGAATTCAGAGTATCCTAAGCGACAACATGCCAGAGTTTACTAATTTACATAAAACACACCCAAACCATGTCCATACAAGGGCATTCCGCACGCCATTTTCTTCTGTCGCTCTCAGCAAACATCACACTCTCTAAAGACGCATTCGCACCTGAGAACACACACAGCAAGATCCTTGAGTGATGCCAAAAGTGCCATCCTCAAAACGTCCAAACGCAATAAACACCTTTCACACAGACATTACAGACTTCTGATTAGCCAGCTATACATATGCATATCTGTCTTTATGCAGAGCTACCTCGCAGCTTGAGCTATGACGCACCTTTGTTTAAAATGTCATCTTTACAACTTTATAAAGCCACCAAGAGTATGTGATTTTTGTATACGAGTGGTTTCAGGTGTTCCCACATTTTTCGTAAATTTAGAATAAGTTTTAGAATGAAAGATGAATCATAATTTGTTCATGTAAATGTTCCTACACAGATTTCACGCACAAATTTGTGCATATGCATGCTTAGTAAATGAGACCCATTGATCTGTATAATAATAGCATGACAAAAAAAATAATAATAATAATAATAAGTTTGAAGTGTTTTGCTTGACCACAGTGTCATGAAAATATATTATTATTTTTAATAATCAAATTATTAGTATTATTTTTTTACATAATCACTATAAATATTTGTATTGATATTTATTATATTACATGTATTTTATTAATATTATCTGCACCACAAATGCTGTTAAAGGGTATAATTTGCCAGAAATTACCTTTACACAGCTGCCCTGAAAATATAAGAACAGAAGAGAACCTGTTCCTGTTATCAGACAAGTCATTTCTTCATTTGCTCTGATGGAGAGCAACTCTTTTGTGTCAGTGCCTGTCCAATTTGATAACACTTTATGTACATGATTTTTGACTCCCACCTCAAAGGAATGCAACTAAACTTGTAGAATAATTGCATTATTAGTAGAAGTAGTAGTAGTAGTAGTACGCACAGCATCAATATGTAATTTTTCAGCTAATTACTACTTCAACAAGGGGTATGAAAGCATCTATTTAGTTATTTTTCAGTGACCGACTTGGTGCCTTACTAGACCAACACAGCATCTTAAGCTTTGAAGCCGCTTCAGAAAGATCTTATCTAACATCTTCCCAGAGTAGATTCCTCTAGCCACCCTCCCAGTCTGAAACAGCAATTCTTTTTCATGTGTCGACAGACTGTGATTTGTCTTTTCAGGTTTCTTTTTCTAGTTTCCACCTAAAGCTGCACCATTCACTGACTCTATCTTTCCCGGTCAGGAGGCATTCAAGCTTAAAGTGCACAAATGCTTTCTTTTTTTTAAATTTAATCAATGTTTATTAGTCACCAACTGTTACTTCCTCTTCTTCCGAATGATTCAAGCCGGGAATAGTTTTCTTAACTCTGGGAAAACAGTAGTATGGCTCATGAAGTTGGAACCCACTAAGAGTAATTGAAACAAACCAGGAAAGGTAAACACAGAAGTAAAAGTGATTAATGATGCTGCTGGAGAGGTGCACTATCCATTTTTCTCACCGACACAGGAGACCTTCGCCCCAGGAAAGAGCCATTGCAACGTTAAGGTATGGCTGAATGCTGTTAGAGAGTTTTAGCTCATTGCTCAATTTCATTCACACTGATATCACTTCAACAGAGTGTCCACAGGAGATCTATGGCGGCCATTGTAATGCCACTCGGAGGTTACAGTGTTGCATTTTCTTCTTGGTTCGATTCGCTTTCAGAAGGCATTATTTCAAAGTTTTTCAAAATGCTTTTATGCATTTCATATGTGAGTAAACTATCCTCATCCTCAAGATGTATTCAGAAGTTTTGGTTACACTTTTAATTTTAAGGTGACATAGTTACATTGTACTTATTCAAATAAGTACTGATTAATATTAATTCATTTCATGTACTTACATGAAATTAAACACACCCTACATAGAGTTAGGGTGCTTTCACACTTGGTTCGATTGCCTGGACCGAACCCGAGTTAGTGTGCTTTCACACTTGGTTCGATTGCCTGGACCGAACCCGAGTTCGTTGCTACCCCTCCCCTCACTGGACTGTGTTCACATTATTATTTGGGTCTGACCCGCGGTTCGTTTGCGTCAGCCTGTTTACTACGTTGCTTAGTAACGATGGCGCAGGAGAAGGCGGCAAAAAGCATAACGTTGCTCTCCTCACTTTTAGATTTTTGTTTTTGAACCGTTGGTTTTGTTCATAACGACACTTGCGTCTATCTGCCGCGAATGTAGAATGCTGAAGGCGAGCAGAAATGAGAAAAGCTACGCTACAGCTCTCTGTTGCATCACGTAAGTCACGCTCGTCGGGAAAGTGAGTGAAACACACACACAAACACACATTATCATCAAATAATACGGCATTAATAGCGGTTCACTTCCGCAATTTGGTACGTTTGCGTTCATATCAGAAGCGAACCGTACCGGAGTTCACTTGAACCGCACCCCAGACCACCCTTTTTAAGCGGACTCGGTACGGTTCGCGGGTGCGCACCCGAGTTCAGAAGACAGTGTTCACATCATACAAATAAACTTCTCAACTCCTCTGTCACTTATGAGCATTTCCCGGTATCCCCTGAAACGTCATTATCTCTGCTCTACAAATATGGTGTTACACGTTGGATAGAACCAATCAAACAGCTTAGAAATGTAAAAACACTGACATAAACGCTGATTTTTAACAATGGGAAGCCCCGTTTCGACTGACAGGCACGCGATCGGTCCAGCCATCCTCCTGTCAGACTAGCGCGCCTTATAAAATAAAACTCCCATTTGCGTGTCTCTCTTTAAAAGCCAATAAAAATTGAATCCATATAGGTAACACAAAAATTATTTTTGCATACAAAACCAGAGACTTTAAGCTTTCATATCAAGCCTCCAACATGCTTCTGTTGCGTTGTTTTCACCCTCTAATGAGTCTGAGTAATATGCGTTTACAACAAAAACAGCACAGCAGCTAACTGAATACAAGTATGTATATTTCACGTGCTCATAACTTCATGAAAAATGCACAGATCATAAAAATGGCTCAAGATTAAAATGAATCCAAAATCAATATAATATATTGCGTTGATCACAAGATATTACTCACGGAATGATTTAACGTACTTGGCTAAAAACATGTCTCTCATCTCTCCGGGATGCAGTGTGTATCCAATGTTCCCGGACCCATCCATGTTCGTTTTCCAACGTGGAATAACAGAAAATAGATATCATTTTAAAGCTTAGAATCTCATCTTTTTAATGCATCTAACCATTTTGAAAAACTCCTAACGAGTGCTGAGAAGTGCCTCTAAACCGGAGTTTACCGCCCGTTGGCGCCACCTGGCTGCGGAAAAAAATGAACAACAATTTTTCAAACTATCCTTTATGATATCACCACGAAATTTGAACCAGATGCAGCTCACAAATAGGAGATCATCACCAAAAAATATTTTTTAGCGATCTTATTGTGTTCCTGAGTTATTCCATGTCAAATAAAAATTATTTTTAAAAAAGTATATATTTTTTGTCTTTTATCAGCTGTTTCTCAGCAAGAAAATGTCCAAATGTAATGTAATTTATATTTTCATAAAATTTTAAATGTTTTCTATCAAATGATACCTACCTTATGACTCTCCTTGCTACAGTTTTGGAGTTATGAGTCATTACTTTTGTGTGTGTCGCTCAGGAAAAAAAAAAAAAAGTAATGTAATTTATATTTTCTTAAAATTTATATTTTCTTAAAATTTTAAATGTTTTCTATCAAATGATACCTACCTTATGACGCTCCTTGCTACAGTTTTGGAGTTATGAGTCTTTACTTTTGTGTGTGTCGCTCAGGAAAAAAAAAAAAAAACTCTAAAAAAGCCTTCAGATCTTAAAGGGTTAATTTAAATAAATACTTTCAAATAATTGGAGCTTCAGCCTGGTTTAGCATTTATATATATATAAATGTCTTCGGTCAAGTTAAGCTATAAAATAAATAGTTTATCCCTTTTAATGCAATGGATTTTGAAAGATATCAACAAAAAAACGGGCAAAAAACTTTAAAAACGATTTTCTCAGGTTTTCAATTGGAAAAAGAGGGCAGACGACCATAGTTCAAATGGGTATATTTTTAAAACCATTCAAGGTATGACTTTGACAAGGATATCATTTTAAAGCTTATTGTCTCATCTTTCCATTGATACCAAAATTTGAAACCAATTTTGAAATTTGGGTCACTGTGACTCATTTTGCTGGATCAGGTCACAATTAATGACAGAATTTTCATTTTTGAGTCAACCAACCCTTTGACGTCATATGGACAAACTGTGTATCATTAGATCGCTCCGGCTTTGATAACTGACTACTGTTTATGATAAAACTCAATTGCTCAAATACAGTAATTTATGCCAGGAGTGCAAAATAATAAATTGGTAACTTACTATATTTTGAATAGAAGAAAAACACACATAGTCATTTAGTCACGTCTGTTCTGGTTTATTTGTTTTCACGGCATCTGTATAGGCCAAAAGTGTGCATATTTGGAGAAATATTCATTTATTCTCACATGTTTGCACAATATTTTGTCATACAGAATACCATTTCTATTCATTTCCCTCTGAATTATGCGAACTGATGAGCTAAAACAGTGTACACAGCGCTGTCTGTCTCTCTGTTCCGGGTTTTGCGTGAGTTATGATCACAGCTGCGCAAATTCGATCTAGAGCTGTCAATCATCTTACATGGCATAATTCCTGCCTTCTGCATGACCACGTCCTGAGTTAACTTCCTCCTTTCCAGCTCTGTGAAAAACAATGATAAAAATGAAGAGAATAAACACATGATTATGATTGTATATGATTTGTGTGTAATTTTCATGCAGTTTGGGGTATTATCATATGAATAAAGAATGTTTACAGTAATGATTACAGAGGAGTGATTAGCTCCATAAAAAATGCTAAATATAACATATTTCAGCAACATTATATGACCAAAATCCATATTAGATCGCAATCAGAAGTTAATACAAAAACGGCTTAACCAATCCCAAAACCGCCTAAATTTTGTTCACCCTCCCAATCTTTTTTTTTTTTTTTTTTTTTGACCCGCACAATTAATTCAAATCCGCTCAATCTGGCAACACTGATATTTGATATAAAAATTTCTGAATAATCAACATGATAAAAAGTTGGCTGAAAAACCTGTTGTTATGCTTTCTGTTCTCTGATTGGTAGTTTATATTTTTAGCAAGTAAATGGGCTTTCAGTATAATTCTAATAATATCCCCATATATTGTGGTGAGTTGTATGTCGCATTTAAGCACATGAAGCACCAAAGCGCTTTGGCTCTTAGTGTAAATAGACCTTTCACCTGCAATTTATTTCACCTTTTCATTGTGTACTTGTTGTGAATAGGCATTAATGCCCTTTTGTCATATGTAGCTATTTTTTTCCAATGACAGAAACTGCGTGAGTTTGAAGGCACAATCTAAATATGAAAAGTCAGGAGGAAAGGCTATGTGTGGGTTGAGTTCTTTTTCTAATATGACCTCTGAATCTTAATGTGATTTACTTGGCAGACCAAACAACATTTATATTGCCATACACTGTATACACTGTGTTAGCACATACTCTTCTGTTTATGCTATCTGTAGTCTGTGAAAAATATTATAAGACTGTGAAGGCCTGGAGCAATGCTCGTGTTGTGCTGCACTTACAGACTTGATTTACTAATAGTATGTTTTTGAAAAATGTCTTTAATTTGAGCAAAATTTTATTTGACTATATTGTGCAGGGAATCCATAATGTATATTGATGTGTGATGTATTTGAAGATGGGTATCTATTATTTTTAACCTCTGGCTCTAAAACTTATATATTTTGATTACAACTTCAAAGAATAATAAACAAAAATATGACTACCTTTCTGTCATCTTCAACATTTTTCTAAACAATTTTTACCTTGTGAAGAATATGAATGTGAAATGTGTGTTCAGTCTAGCATTGTAATAGCTGCCAGATTACACTAATAATATTTTATCAATTGAGATGACCAGAGGAGGGTACATTTTCCAGACATTTAGTAAGGCAATTTACCTCTACTCAATAGTAGTTTCTGATGAGATCCTTTCAAAATCTGAAAGCTTGTGTTGGAGAGAAGTGAAGATGTCTCGATTAAAGAGAGCTCAAACTTTCGGAATGATTCTGGGTTACTTTTCTTGCACCAAAGCACATAACACACTTACTGGGAAGGAAGTAATACCTTCATTTTCAGGGTCCCATGCACACGGATTCTTGAGGAAATGATATACGCTTGAGAAAGGTTTGTTCCGGGTCCTGAAGGCTGATGTATCTACCAAGCATGTCACCAAACAACAGATTTAATCTCTGCCTAGAGCTAGCATTTTATTTATATCTCAATGAGAACATCTACACTGGCGATGCTTAAACCAATGTGCTTTGCCGTTGCGTGGTCATTGTGTATTGACATACCAGTCACTGATTCTTGAAATATGGGATATTTCGATTTTTTTTTTTTTTTTTTTTTTTTTTGTGCCTGGCATTATAGTTCTGAAAATATCTTTCCATGCAGCTACAACAAGCAACATGTCTACTTTGATATAAATCAAAGTAGAACGTTCCTAAAGGGATACTTCACCTAAAAATGAAAATTCTTTCATCATTTACTCATGTCATTCCAAACCTAAATGCATTTCTTTATTCTGTGGAACACAAAAGAAGATATTTTGTGCATGTCTCAGTGGGTTTTTTTCCCCCCAGTGTCCATACAAAGAAAGTCAGTAGGGTCCAATGTTGTATTTATTTTTCCCCCATTGAGTGACTTGAGAGAGAGTAAATGATGACAGCTATTGGCCTCTGCATATCAAAAGTAAAGTGTTTGAAAGAAGTGATTACGCAATCTTTCTAGATGCAGCCTATTTTCTAATATGACATAGAATAAAGCTTGAAACTGAAGAGTTTTAAGTAATGGATAATAATGTTCATCCAGACGGTTGAACATTATTATCACGGAATAAACCCCGGCAGGGTGATCAGGTGATCTTGCATCAGCCTGAAGGGGTTTATTCTGCGATAACAACCGGCTGGATGTACATTATCCCACTTATTACATGGCTTCTTGCCACTTAGATCAATATTTTGTGTCTGATTATTTACTAATGTCAAAATATTTTATTAGCTCTTTAAATGTAAAGCTTCCGTGGAGAGAGCAATTGCTAGCAAGCGGCAAGTTCAAACTAGACGGATATTTAAGAGATACGGTACAGTCATACCACATATTACATGGCATTTCACCACAAAAATAATTATGGGAATAAGAGATAGTGATCTGAGACTAAACTGATTTAAAATCATACCTGTTTGTTACAGTAAACAAAACAATAGTCACAAAAAGGCAGCAGCTGCATTTGTATGAAACGAGAGATCGAGTCCACAATATCGGATGAAATTATATTTAACTATACACAAAATATTGATTTGACTGCATTTTAATATTTTATTAGCTCACCAAAAGCAAAACTTCCATGAGGAAAAAACATTCCTGGGTCAATGACGTGACAGGTAATTTTTTGTCCAAAGGCCTTAATAATAATAAAAAACAAAGATATGACATCCAAAGTATGTAAGGTAGTACAAATAGATCACTTTTATTGAATCCAAAAGGTTTTAATTATATTTTGCTACATATAAAGGTATTTTAAAGGTGCCCTAGAACTTTTTTTAATAAGATGTAATATAAGTCTAAGGTGTCCCCTGAATGTGTCTGTGAAGTTTCAGCTCAAAATACTCCATAGATTTTTTTAAATTAATTTTTTATCTGCTTATTTTGGGGCATCATTATAAATGAGCCGATTCAGGGCTACTGGCCTTTTAATTCTCGTGCTCCACACCCACAGAGCTCGCACTTGCCTTGAACAGTGCATAATCAAAGTTTACACAGCTAATATAACCCTCAAATGGATCTTTACAAAGTGTTCGTCATGCATGCGGCATGTATGCGTCGGATTATGTGAGTATTGTATAGTTATATTGTTTACATTGATTCTGAATGAATTTGAGGCTGTGATCCGTGGCTAACGGCTAATGCTACACTGTTGGAGAGATTTATAAAGAATGAAGTTGTGTTTATGAATTATACAGACTGCAAGTGTTTAATAATGAAAATAGCGACGGCTCTTGTCTCTGTGAATACAGTAAGAAACGATGGTAACTTTAAACACATTTAACAGTACATTAGCAACATGCTAACAAAACATTTAGAAAGACCATTTACAAATATCACTAAAAATATCATGATATCATGGATCTGAAGTGTCAAAAGGTCATTCGGTTTAACCATCCAAAGGTCAATATAGCCATTTCATTTGTGATTAAAATATCTTAAAATGTAATAAAGGTATATATTTTTTATTCTGGCATGATTTTATAACATCATATATCAACATAGTGCAAAATGGTATTAAAATTATGTGTAGAAGTCATTGCTCTGTTATGAGAAAGAATGTCTGGAAAAAAGAATTTCATTGATGTCATTCGAAGTAACCAATATAAAGGGACCATTTTGGATCAAGTCATGCAATCAATATCGTGTGACAGGATGTGACATCATTCAGACACCTGCAAAGGACTACATGTGAAGCAAAGTTACTAACTCTCTCTTAATTATTTTAAAAATTCATGTTTTCACTTGCTCATGTCCCGAAACATCAGGTCATTCGGTACAATTGCTATAAAACATTGAAAATGTTGTAATATTTAAAAAAAAATGTACTAAATGTTATATGTTTGATTGTTCTTTTGCTAGCTAGCTAGCTAGATATCAGCCTGTTAGCATTGTTTGAAAATATCCTCATTCGGTATAAGCAAAAGTGTCTTTCGGTAAAACTGAAATTTTGGTTAAACCGAATGACTTTTTTGGTGACAAATTTTGTCCATCTTGTAAAAAAATTACAAAACCAGTGTTAATTGATTATAAAAAAAACAAAACAAACAAAAAAAAACAATCCCATTGTTAACACTTAATAAAACTTCAAAATTAATGATATCTTCATTAGGTTTTTTTATTCTTCAATGACCCTCCTAGCAAGTGTATAGCTGTCATGATCACCGTCTGTTCCTGTCACTCCCCGGACTACACTTCCCACAATTCTCCCTGTCAGTCACATGATCACTTCTCACCAATCACCTGTTGCCACATCCACCCTAGCACACCACACTGATTACCACACCCAGCTGCAGCTCATTAACAGGACTTTAAAGGACTTCCAAACACACCACCTCACCGCGAAGTATTGTTTAACTGTTGTTGCAATTCCGAGCGTTTCCCTGTATTCCCTGTCTGCCTGTTCCTTGTTGCCGTTACTGCCTGTTCCCTGTTTTTTGACCCATTGCTGCCTGTCCTGATCTTTGCCTGTCCCTTGACTACGATTCTGCCTGTTCCTCACTGTTCCTGTTTGTTCCTGTTTTGACCCTGCCTGTACGACCACTCTACTTTAATAAACGCTGCACTTGGATCTCCAGCCTGAGTCTCCCATTCACAACAGAATACTTCGCCAAACCAAGATCCAGCAGCTACCGTGAGTGTTTGTCTCATCCAGCATCAGCATGGACCCAGCAATGTGTCTTGTCAGCCTTCGTCAAGGTAACTGTACCCTGGAGGCACATATTCAGAAGTTTCTGGATATAGCCCACTTATCTGATCTACCCGACTGTGCCCTCATTGACTTTTTTATTTATGGATTAAACCAACCACTTAAGGACTATGTATTCACCAATGGTCCACGAGGGTCGTTCGTGGAGTTCTTGGACTTTGCCCTGCTCACCGCTGGTTCAACTTTTACTGTGGGGGTCGCGGAGGAACGCGACACCGTGCTGAACCACATAATGGCTGCCGCGCCAATGGACACGCACAAAATGGCGGCTACCATCACAACAACAGTTCACGTCTCCACTGATCGCCCAGAGTCACGTCACGTCTCCGCTGATCGCCCAAAGCAACGTCACGCCTTCGCTGATCGCCCAGAGCAACGTCACGCCTTCGCTGATTGCCCAGAGCATCGTCCCGTCTCCGCTGATCGCCCAGAGCAAAGTCACATTGCCGCTGATCGCCCAGAATCACGTCACATCTCCGGATCTGTCTGGGAGTGGAGAGGGTTGCGTTCCAGTGTGGCTGATCCACCGCTTATGTCGGCGCGTGCGGCTGGAATTCCCAAGCATCAGTCGGCCTCTTCGCTCTCAAGCCAGCCGGTCGCTTCGCTCTCAAGCCAGTCTGCCGCTTCGCTCTCAAACCTGCCGGTTGCTACGCTCTCAAGCTCGCCGGTTGCTACGCTCTCAAGCTCGCCGGTTGCTACGCTCTCAAGCTCGCCGGTTTCAACGCTCTCAAGCTCGCCGGTTTCAACGCTCTCAAGCTCGCCGGTTTCAACGCTCTCAAGCTCGCCGGTTTCAACGCTCTCAAGCTCGCCGGTTTCAACGCTCTCAAGCTCGCCGGTTTCAACGCTCTCAAGCTCGCCGGTTGCTATGGACTCTTGTTCGCCGATTGCAGTGGACTTAAGCACCCTGGACGCGATGGACGAAATGGCTGCTTTGCCAGTGCCCACGGGCAAGATGGCCGCCCCTGCGGTGCTCAAGGATGCAGGGTTTGTTCCAGCCATTGAGTCCGCTCCAGCACAGCCTGCTGATAAGGCCACAGAGCAGCCTTGGTCGGCCCTGCCACCACCGCCTGGACCATTTGCTCTACCGCTGCCGCTCAGGCCATCTGACCTGCTGGCGCCACCCGAGCTCCTTGCCCATGAACCCGCCAATGCCTCCCTTGATTTCCCCAAGAACTTTTTGGGGGGGGGCAGTATACCTAGGGGTGGGGAGCTTGTGGGTGGGGACCCTGCTCAACCATGGCCTTTAAGGGCCTCTGAACTACTATGGCCATTCATGGACTGTAGGCCACTAGGGCCATGTATGGACTCTGTCCTGCCGTGGCCGTCCAAGCCACCTGACCTGCCGTGGTTGTCCGAATCACCTGACCTGCCGTGGCCGCCCGAGCCACCTGACCTGCCGTGGCTGTCCGAACCACCTGACCTGCCGTGGTTGCCTGAACCACCCGACCTGCCGTGGCCGCCCGAGCCACCTGACCCACCGTGGTTGCCTGAGTCCCTGGGGCTGCATTGGAGATCCCGTTCCCGGCTACTGTTAGATCTCCAATGCACCCACCCCCCCCCCCCCCTAGCTGTTCCTTTACGTCGCGAGGAGGGGGGCGTTATGTCATGATCACCGTCTGTTCCTGTCACTCCCCGGACTACACTTCCCACAATTCTCCCTGTCAGTCACATGTTCACTTCTCACCAATCACCTGTTGCCACATCCACCCTAGCACACCACACTGATTACCACACCCAGCTGCAGCTCATTAACAGGACTTTAAAGGACTTCCAAACACACCACCTCACCGCGAAGTATTGTTTAACTGTTGTTGCAATTCCGAGCGTTTCCCTGTATTCCCTGTCTGCCTGTTCCTTGTTGCCGTTACTGCCTGTTCCCTGTTTTTTGACCCATTGCTGCCTGTCCTGATCTTTGCCTGTCCCTTGACTACGATTCTGCCTGTTCCTCACTGTTCCTGTTTGTTCCTGTTTTGACCCTGCCTGTACGACCACTCTACTTTAATAAACGCTGCACTTGGATCTCCAGCCTGAGTCTCCCATTCACAACAATAGCACTGCAGACTTCAGTTACCCAGATGAGCCTGTGTTATCTGTTTTTAGCGGTTGCTATCTGGGAATATACAGCTTGATGGCACGATTGACCAATCAGAATCAAGAATTCCACAGAGCCGTGTAATAATAAAAAAATCTGTTCCAGTTCCAGAAATATTGAAAAATCCCATATGATTCATTCAGAGCTGGTCTTAAAAGAACAAACTTAGCAAAAGTTTGAAATAAAACCTTGGAGATTTCTGTTCTTGACATAGTGAATAATAAGACATGTTTTAATCATATTGATTTAGGCCTAGAACAATTTTCAGAGAATCAGAATTAGCAAATGTTTCTCAACAACAACTCTTTTCGTACACATATCAAACTATAAATTATAGTTAATATGCAAAATTTGAATGCATACGCATGCATACAAGCATATCAATACTCTTGTAAAATCTGTATATTATTTTTTTTATATTAAACTGCTGTATCTTTCTACTACTTGTAGGAAATATATGCATGCTACATTATGTGGAAATCATTTTTATGCCTCAGGCTCTGATTGCATATTAAACAATTTTGTGTGTGTTTTTAATGGCGTCAAAAGAAACACTTCAAAAATGTGTTAGGCGAGTCTTTTGTAGGCGTGCCCTTTACAGGACCGCAACCGGTGACGGTGAAGGTTATGACTTGTGGGACCCGGTCGCTGATGGGTGCCAACAGGCAATATCTACACAGGGGATCTGTTGTAAGAGAGATGTCCATATGCTGAGCCATATGGGAGCTTGAAAAGAGCTCTGTAATTCAGAGCAAACATGTCTGGGCTCTCCCCTATGAAAACGTCTATTTTTAAACCACATGACTAACTGATTCTAATTCAGACTGCCGGAAACAAAACAGAGGTTTGTTATTAGCCAATAAACTGAGGAGTTACGCTTAGCTTTCCTGGTTGTGAGCTGACTGGGGAATGTGTCATATTATCCACTAAGGTCATAATGGGGGTTTTGTGAACATATGTCATCATAGTTACAATGTGCTTTAGTTTTCTCTAGCTATATATGCGAAGGGAGGCTCTAGTGGAATCTCCTGTGACATCCATTAAGCTGCCACTCAGCACAGAGCTTCAGGAACGTACACTCTCTCTACCCAAAGGATCCTTCTGAGAAGAGCAAACATTTGTGACACTTTGAAAAGCCAGCAAACCCTTCCTTTAGGATTGCAAGACAGCTTTGCTCAGAGGCTTCAGTTTGGATGTAACATGTGTGAGGGAGATAAGTAGCCCACAGAGCTTGAATATATGAAAGACATTCTCTAACATATCACTACTTACCAGATTACTTTTTAAAAATAGTTTTCAAAATACCCTACGGTGCCTTGAAATGCTTCCAAGGTTTTTTGGCAATAGATTTGCCACCCACATTAGGTTTCAAAGCACCCTCAGTCTCTGTAAACAGTGAATTCCAATTTTGACCATGCTTGATCATTACTAGCCTAAACAGTTATGCTCTTTCTCTTTTTGATTAGATCCAGTCATCACACCACTCTTTTGGATTCTGTGGAATTCAGAACTGGAGCCTTTAGGATAGACAGCTCTGAGTGTTCCCATGCAGTGACCATCTGGAAAAGATGGAAGTCCTGAATAACTACCCACCACACACACTTGAGCACATTGTCCAGCATTGCATTTGTATTTGTAATTTTTGTTTAATCCATTACAATCTTATGGCAATTCATAACTATTTTACATTTTGGCAATTTGGCTAATTCATATGAATTTGTACAATCTCATTGGTACACTGTACGTACCAGTGACAGTTATGTTTAGGGATGGGGTTACGAGTGGACCTCCATACATTTTTGTCCAACCTTGTTACATTTTCCTGTGAGATAGGTTTGATTTAAACTTAAAACTGCTTCATTCTTTGAGTTTGTCACCGCTTATTTTACTCACTGAGAGAGAGAAACATGCTCAGTTTATAATGTATGGTAACAAAACTAACCTCAGGAATGGAATAAAATAAAGATTGATGAGGAAACATTATTGCTTTTAGCACCAAGACCTACAAGTCATCTTAGGGTCATTTCTAATATGCAATACCTTTTCATATCGCCATGTATTTTAACACAGTATATTGGAAAAAATACTTATGAATTTGTGTAGAAGAAATCATACTTTATCACAATGTCACATGAATGGATTTCACTTGTTTTCACTAAATCATTTTACTATTTTGATTTGAGCTAATGTTGCCATTTTGTTGCACCTTCTAATTTTTCTAATTCAAATTTATACGTAAAACCTGGACATTTTCACAAACAAATAATGATTCACCAATAACATTCTAACTATTTTTTTCCTCTCTTTAAAAAAAAACAAAAACAAAATAAAGGTAGGAACAACTGAAATCACACATATGCAATAATCATATTATGTAAATGTTTAGCCTAGGGCATGTGGTTGCTCATTTAGAATGTTCCAAACTCAATAACATTAGAATAAGATTAATAACATATTCATGTGTGTATACGCACATGTTTTGAATTAGGAAGAAGTTCTTCTGTGCGTATAAAATAATATGTACAAAATAAATAATCAATGCATTTATTAGTGAATAGATCCTTTATAATTTGAGAAATTTATGAGTAATATTTATTATAGCAATATTTGTTAATTTATTTATAATTTACTTAACCCTGTGGTGCTGCCTTTTTTATTTCAATGAAATGAATGTACTATATTTTAGTTAATGTTTTTTATTTAATATTTTGTTTTTTAGAGAGATTATTACATTGTACTAAATTATATTTATGGAATTGTTAGGTTCCATTTATTACCTGTTAATCACTTTTTGAGCATAGACCTGAAAATTAAATTTCCAACTTAAACAATCATAAATCTGGAATGCTTTGGAACACAGACTTGCATTTGGTCTCTTTTTAAAGAAGACACATACCAAACGTTTTTTGGTCAAAAATGGTCTTTCCTTTCTGCAATTGAAATGTTGTAAACAAAATATATTTTCTTGAGGATGTTGTTTATCTTCTCTTGTTAGTTTATATATATATATATATATATATATATATATATATATATATATATATATATATATATATATAATGTCTCTTTTACTAGCAAAAGCAGGTTCCTTAATTGCATCATCCTCCAAGATGTAATTTTGGAAGCTATACATCAATAAGTATTAGCAATGAATTTAATGAAGTCTGTGATGTTTTGTGGTCTGGTTTGTCCCTCTCTAAAACATTTTGCCATTTTAGATTAAAATATCATTAAGATACTATCTAAATTTTAAAGGGTGGCTAAGAATAAGTTGAAATGTGAGCTAACTCACCAAGTAAAAGCAAATTCTTGCTATTCAAAAATCTTGCTATTTCTTTAGTTCAGTCCTGTTATTTTCTTGCTAACTGAGTAAATGATCAAGTTATATAATTAATAAAATTTACCTGAGCATGACCATATAATATTTCTGAAAGTCTTCTATACCCTTCTATAGAAAAAAAAAAAACGTCTTTAAAGCATGCATATTCATTTTTTTTTTTTTTTAAATTAAAAAGTTCAAAAGGTACTGCATAACTGGAATAACCCTGTTCATGCATGATTTATTAGCCCGTGATTCTTCAAACGTATCTTGAAATGCTTCATAAAAAAAAATGTGGAATATAATGGCAATATTTCATTCACAATTACATTCACAGGGACTGAGCTCATTACTGTTAATCATTTTCTGGTAAGGGGGCTGTCAGGGAAACTCAGGAATAATGAAAGTCAGAATATTAAGTCACTCAATGCCACATGTGAGGGTCAACAACCACTAGACATCCACACTGTAGCACCATCATCATGCTGTTTCCTCGCATTTCTACATGCACTAATTACTTGAAATTTCAGTTTTAAAATGAATTCCCAGCAGTGGAATTAATTATTATGGTCAAAGCCCTGAGAAGACTAAGAATGAACTCTTTGCTATGGTTAAACAAGGATGAATGGTAGATAGATTATCTACTGCATGTAATTTCATTTGGGTGAAAACCATTAGCACCAGCTCTCGGTGGAGCTTAAGGAAGGTTTTCAGGCTCTGCAAAATCGATTACTTCTTGCATCAGCAGCATTTATTAAATGTTCTTTAGAAACAAGTCAAATGATTGTTGGCATAAACAGGTTTTACCTCACAAAACACCCAAAATATGTGAGAGGCATTTTTCACAATCCCATAGTAGTTGTATTTTGTTAAAAAGATTGTGGCATAGTAGACCTAAATGGATAAAAAAATATATATAACCATGTTAGCTTGTCCTGAATTTACCTTTTATTTACAGTACAGGGGTCATCATGTCTTCAATTCAAATGTAATAAATCACTATTTACCCTTTTATTGGTTAGATATTCTGCTGTTTAGGAATAACAGTATCTGTCCGTCTTCCTCTTCAGTCTTCCTACTCAATAAAACGTAAGTGTTTTAAGTGCGAGTCAGGCTTTTGAACACACAATAAGCTTCACTGACATGTACATTTGTGGGATTATGTTTTTATGTATTTATGTAACTGATGTCTGAAGGTTATGAAAGTTTAGAATGAGACATTTTTGCAGCTAAGTTTCAGAAAATGTTTTTGATTTACTGTATGAATAAGATTCTTACTAATGTTATCACTAATACAACAAGTATCAGGCTTATTATTATGATTGCTCCGAGTTTTGCAGTTTTGCTCATAATAATTAGCATTAAAGTGTAACCTGAACATTTATTTGTTTGTATGATTGATACAGTTTCCTTTAATATTTTCAGTATGTTATGTGTTCATTGGCCTTATCGTATGTTCACCCTAACAAGTATTTTTATTTATATAAGGATTTAAGGGCTCAAGATTTTGTGTACCATGTAACCTCTATGGTACTCCTCGCTCTACTCAAAGCAGGATTCGATCTGGCATCTCCAGCATGGAAGGCACACACGCTAACAAGGACACAGCCATTAGCATCAGTCTCTAGTGCACCTCTTGAGGCCAGGGGAGTAAGGTTTTTGCTCGCAGAGTTCTTACTAGCTAGCTTCCACTACCCTCACCCCCTAAACCTCACTATCATCCGGGTCACGGCACCACTGTAACTCCTACGGTTCTCCTCGCTCAGCTCCGAGCGGGATTTGAACTGACATCTCTGGCATGGAAGGCAGGCATGCTAACAATGACGCTAAAGACCCCAGCCTCTAGCGTCAGCCTCTTGAGGTCAAGGGAGTGAGGTTTACCTGCACAGCTCTTTACTAGCTGGCCTCCTACCCCCCTAAACCTCACTTCCATCCGGGTCACGGCACCAATGTAAACCCTCAGGATTTACTCGCACGACTCCAAGCGGGATTCAAGCCGGAGTCTCTGGCATGGAAGGCAGGCATGTTAACAAGGAAACTAAAGACCACAGCCTCTCGCGTCAGTCGCTAGTGATGTGAGACGCGAGTAAAGACTCCAGCTAGCACGTGTTTAGATTGATGCTGCTGTCGGTTAATAAAGTTTTTAATGGATGATCTCGCAGTCTCTTGTCATGTCAAAAGTGATAAGACTTTTCAGTTTTATGGATGTTGCCATCTTTAATATTACACTGGTCACTGTCGTTATGGTTACTAGTAAGAGAATACTAGGGCTTGACTCCCATTGTATGTTCATACAGACAGTGTTTGAGACACTACTGAAAGTTGCTGTGTGAAAGACTCATACCTTTCAAATGGACAGTGTGAATGTGGCTTACACTTAATCTCCTAAAACTCACTTCCATCTGGTCACAGCACCAATGCACTCCAATTCTACTCGCACTGCTCCAAGCTGAATTCAAACCGGCGTCTCTGGCATGGGAGGCAGGAAAGCTAACAAGGATGCTAAAGACCACAGCCTCTACCGTCAGATGCTAGTGCGCCTCTTGAGGGGAGTGAGGTTTACTCGTATAGCTCTTACTAGCTGTTACACTAACAGGTTCATCAGCTTCCTGTCTATGGCTAATGGAGTCCCTGTGTTAATGCATGGCTAATTTAGTGTCAATTGGTGGAACAGAAGGCAGTGCTGTTGCTTCTGTTTGTCTTCAGTGTTGAATTATGACATTCCATATAGACACTGACACTGATGAACTCCTGACATAGGTTGTATTTCAGTTTGTCTAATTATAATATCCAATCAGCAGCATGTGTGAGTGATGGCAGGGTGGAAGTACTGAGATATATTAGGGCTAGACTACATAAATCACATGTGTACACATTCATTCAAAGTCAAACAACAGCACATACAACATCTGGAGGAGTGAGTTTTTGCCTGCATCACTCTTCGATTTGCTTCTAATCTCCCATTCCTTCCTTGGCCTCTCTCTCTCTTTCTTGCATTCTAGTTCTATCTACATTAACTTGATCTCTCCCTATTTTTGTCTAAATTTGTTGCTGGAAATGGTGACATTTATGCTAATTCTATGCTTTTATTAATAACCATTCTATTTAGTTACCACTAAAATTTCAAGAAATAATATTTTCCCACCAAAGTGATAGGGGTATAACAGCCATTCAAGAGCTCAACTTACTTCAACTTGTGATACTAACATAATCAAAACTGGTGACACTAGTAACCCTGTATATGTGGTGACCGGGACTTCTGAATAGATATGCAATGGTGTTTGATAGATGCCGATTTAATGGTTTTCAACAGAACAGATAAATGGTGAACAACATTTTTTTTTTCTTGTAGTAAAAGTATTATTATTAGTAGTAGCAGTAGTAGTAGTAGTAGTATTTAAATTACCTTTGTATTTAAATTAACTTTTGTTATGCCCATTTGACAAGAAACGTCGGCTTTGTCCGAAAACTAGAAAATGCTGCCGTT
This sequence comes from Chanodichthys erythropterus, assembly GCF_024489055.1. Lineage (NCBI taxonomy): Eukaryota > Metazoa > Chordata > Actinopteri > Cypriniformes > Xenocyprididae > Chanodichthys > Chanodichthys erythropterus. Next base: position 15,073,534 of record NC_090232.1, read on the forward strand.
GGAGGACACATTTCAAGGTAGGAAGGCATCAAAGCACATCCAAATTCAATGTTAGCTTCACTTCCTGTTTCCTGAGATAGCTTCTTTTGATTGATTTTTGAAGGCAGCATAGATCCTTCACTGCCTTTGATATCCCGCAACCTTGTGCTTTACATTTTGTTGTGACAGTTGAGATAGAAAAATAAAGATGGCATCCGAAAGTTGCGTTTGCTGGGCAGTTTGTGTAAATGTATGTTTTTGACCAACATTTTCCACTTTTGATGTCATTTCAAGCAAGGAATTACTATTGTAGTAATTAAATATTTGTTTAGTTCTCACCAAAGCTCACACTATTTTGCGGTAGATCATTAAACTGTTTCGCTGCCTCAGAAGTCTGTCCGAAATCAGTTTCGTGAGGTGCCTTCATGCACAAACGCTGCCTTACAAGTCATTGCCTGATAGGGCTGCGAGGCAACAAGTCAGCTTCCTAGGTTTTCGGATGCAGCCCTTATTTTAAAAATATTAGTAAGGTCAAATACAAAGTTCTGGCATGCATGAAACTCTAGATGGTGCTGACCCTTAACTCATTTGGTAGCTATCACATCATTATCTACATAGCACATCTGATTGGTTGCTGTGGTATTAATGGCCAATGAGCTGCTGCTCAACATTCAAATATTTGGCATTGTTTGCTGTTAGCAGTCTGCAGCATGCTTTCAGAAACCCTCCACCTTCCCCAGCTCCACCTGTATAGATCTGCTGCAGGGTTTATTACATGTATGTTATATGTGCAGCAGCAGCATGTCTTACATGCTCACAGCAACATCTGTGAATGTATTTGCAGTAGCAAGTCTCTGTACTTGCTTTGCAGCAGCAGTAGCAGCAATAATCAACAGCGGCAGGAGCAGTGTATAGCAGATCTATTCTGCCAAGACCAAATACATTACATTGCCATTTCCATTACCATGCCAATCTCTCCCAGAGTTGTCATGACAGAACTATTATTCATATATGATAGTGCTAATAATTTCTAGTTTGCTACTGTTCCTAGTAAGCTGAGAAAAAAAGTAGATTTTAACATCAAACGTTAGTGTTTGAAGCCGATGTTCCGATGTCCACAATCCCAGCTTAATATGGAGAGACAACTATAGTCACTCCTACAGGTAAGCTGATTTCTATTTCAATCTTGCATGAGTTTGAGGCAGAATTACCTGCTTTCATCTAAACAATGGCAGACCGAGCAGAAAGGAACAGTAGTGTTTGAGAAACAGGTAATTATTTTCCAATCTCGTTTGGTTCCCTTAGTGGTGCATAAATTACACACTGCAGCTTCGACAGCTTTTGTCCCTGACACAACTAACCTATTCAGGTAACGCACACATTTGTAGAAAGCTCAGGCTGATGCAGAGTGAAGAGGTCATGGTTTAAGTGCAAAACCTTTTAAGTGTTAGATTGCAATCTTCATTAATCCCTGAGTGCTGGAGAGTCTACTAAGAGTCCACGGCTTTTCCTTAAGGAAAGATTGGGCCAGTGCGTATCTGGCCTTTTCAGTTAATGAGGGCCTCTCTCTCTCTCTTTCTCACTCTCTCTTTAGCTTTAGGAGGCATCTTTCATGTGGAACAAGATGGAGTGAATTTTACTTGGCTTTCCATTGTGTTCTGTTTCAGACAGCCTCTGGGCTCTTTGGCTTGTTTGCATCCTGCTCTCTTCTCTCATCAGCCTGCAGCTAAAGCACATAGCTGCTGGTGCCAATTGATTTTCTATGTCGTTTGTATTGAGAGTCTTCTACATAATTTATTTTGTAGCGTTGTGATATGTCGTCGCAGTGGATAAAATGTGTTTGAGTCTGCATTTCTTTCCACTGCATATCCTAGGAAATGAATTCCTCTGATTGTTTGCAGTGTTTTGTACTTTATTTTGAAGATGAATGTGTTTAAGACTTTTTTTATTTTGCCGGATCTGATCAGGGGGTGTGAGTGTGTGCACCAACAAATGTGTGTTTACTATTTAATTGCCTTTTTTTTCCAGCCAGCCTCCATCTTGTCTCGCTGGTGCCATTAGAGAATCATTCTGCAGTTAAACATCCTCAGAGACCAGATTTTCATCTTCCACCTATCCGGTTTTTAGCCTCCAAATCTAGCCTCTAAGCCCCTGAAATCATCACCAGAAACCCCCTGCAGCATAATACCCTTTCATTCACACTTCCCATGTGTCACTGAGTTTGTGGTCTATCCATAATCTCTTGAGTTATGTCTCGTATGAAGCATGGAAGAGATTATGAGTAAAAATTCATGTAGCATGACATGCTACATCTGTTTCAGAATTGTTCTATCGATATCTGCACATTCATTAAAACATGCAAGCATTTTCATATCTTTTGCTAAACATTACAAACATTTAAAAAATCATATAACTTAAAGTTGGTGTGACTAAAAATGAAAATCGGGAATGCAGTTTTCTATGCTTATGCTCATTTCAACTAAAGAAGAACAATTTGATACTATGTTTGCCTTATTTCATCAATGTTTTAAAATGGATTATAGAACAGCAAGTTTTAAAGATATTGGTTCCCTTTCAAGTGAAACTCCTCGCTGCGTCATGACGTTGTGTTGTGTATATAGCACCTCGCTAAACCAGCTAAACCTTGATCCCCTGCCATGAAGGGAGTTTGTTATCAGTTTCTACATGCTGTCGCAGTCTCTCTGTGCTAATGAGTTAGCAGGCGATGATGTTTACTCTCATTAAGTTAGTGAGCGTGTGTATGAATCTCTGCAGGAGACAGGTGAAGCAGATGGCGGTGGCTGTTGGTGATGGTGATTGGTGGACGAGGGAATCAGAACCCTCCTCCCTGAGCCTGCCTCTGAAACCAGTTGGAACACCAAATAACAGAAGACGACCAGGGAGAGGACAACTGTATACCATCTCAATTATAGTACAGGTCATTACAAACTTCAGACTGCACTTATTATACACAACTTTGTTATACGCACTTTAACATCCAGTATAACCATGTAGCTATTTAAAACTGTAACTTCTTTGAATAAGTAGATCTTTATAAGACTATTTTTTTATTTGTCTGTGACAATGGGAAGGTGTGTGTGTGTGTGTCCCCCCCCCCCTGAAAATTTCATGTGGTGCTGCCATGCTAAGTTACAGGATGGTCCGTCTGCTGCCTGAGGTTAAGTGTCTTTTTCAAGGTCACAATGCCGATTGTTCAGGAATCACCCCTTGCAACTTTGAACTTCAGGGATCAGCCCAGATTGTTATGAAGGATTCCATGTGGTCCTCAGATTGATTCTATTCAACAAACAAAACAAAACAACAACAGTTTAAGAGGATTTTTTTCTTTTTAATTAGTTTTATAATATGCATTACTGTTTCCACAAAACAAAGCAGCACAACTGTTTTCAACTGATGATAATAAGGATACGTTTACACATTTACGTTTAACAAAGTTTTACTTACGCATTTTTCACATACAGGTGACAACATTTTCAAAACAATCCCCGTTCACACGGATCTGTAAAAATGACTAAAAATGCATTTTTATATATGTATTATGCATGCCAGGCCAGTAGATAGTAATGTCACTTTAAAAGAAACACTACATGCCTATAGACTGAACATGTGCGTGTGCATGTCATCACTATTTTCACAAATTTGCATTTTTGTTGTTTACATGGAGATGATAAAGCTATCGTTTTCAAAAATTTGCACTTTGAAACCTGTTTAAGTTTTTAGGCCCCGAAACTATTTGTTGTGTAAACGAACCGCCAAAACACAAACATTTTTTCATTTTTAGTTATGTTCACTCATGTAAATGCCCTCTTTCTGAAGGGTCACGTGACACTGAAGACTGGAGTAATAGCTGTTGAAAATTCAGCTTTGCCATCACAGAAATAAATTTCAAATTTTAATTATATATATTATATATATTAAAATAGTTTAAGTCAGAGGTCTTCAACCCTGCTCCTGGGGACACTTCACATTTGATAAATTTTCATTGAAATAACTCTGTTTCTTCTTAGTTTTTCTAATTTTTTTCTAATCAGTTATGTACATTAGGGTTTTATGTTACATCTAAGGTTGTTAAATTAATGTTTATTGCATTTTTAAAATTTCATTCATGTTACCATCATGGTGTTTAGTGTGTGTGTGAATGACACTGTGTGCACCTTCTATATGTTAGTGTTGTCCTTCTCAGCTTGTGGAAAAATCTGCTTGTGATGAACTTTGATTCATCATGTGACTCTTATCACCACTGTGTTTGGTGACTGTCAGTATATTATAAAGGTACAAAACAGATATTAGTACTTCATTAGGTTGGTTAATTAACATTATATCAGTTAATGAAATACGTTATTTTACCATAAATTTAACAGATTTTTTTACGTTGCTACTGTATTTTTTACGGTAAAGTTCTGGCAACCACAGCTGCCGTTTTTTTACCGTAAATTTTACTGGGATTTTTTTTACAGTGCAGCGTGAAACAATGCGGTGTTAGATTGTTACAGCTATGCAATGCTAAAGCCCTATTCAGACGGGATTATTTTTACATGGGGAGGTGGAGTAAAGTAATTTTACCTCAGGATATCTGTAATATTAATTGGCCAATTCGCACAGGACAAGACATCTCAGTTAAACTAGCAGAAGTGGGAGAGGTAACTCGATTTACGCACCGCCGTCACCTCCCTGTCGTCATGTGGGTATACGTTGCTTCCTGATACAATGTGCGAAAACACATATAATCTAAATATATAAACTATAAATAACATTAGGTCCGATTTATTAATTAAATTCTGATTGGATTATGATGGTAATAGGCACTTGGCTAAAGATAAAATTAGTTTTCTTACCTTTAGTTCGAAAAGTCCATTCAGGAAAAACCTGATACAGTCAGCAGTAGGCTATATAGCTTAATATGAGGACATGCAATGCTAGTGCTTGTAAACAGGTGGCATGCTGTGTTCATCCAATCAATGACACTGACATCACAAATGTGCAAATAAGAACATCAACCCAGGGTTTAGGAACATACAGTGTGAAATGTCAGTGTAACACAGTTCGTATGTACGGGAACGTTAAATTTAAACAAACTTTAATTTAAATACATACAAAATTTAACACAATAACACAAATTGAAAGTAAAATGCTGGCCACACAAACATAACAAAACATAAAATAAAGTCCAGGCCTGGTCCTCTCTCATCCTTCACTGTTGTCACTCCCCTTTTATGCTTCCGGAGCTCCTCCGTGAGAGACTCGAGACCGGTGCAACGCGCAGCTGACGCTCATTATCACCCTCGCACCGTTCCCTCACGGCTCTCGCCCGCCCTGCTCGTCACAGTCAGTTTATGAATACCCAGGATTAAAGGGTTAGTTCACCCAAAAATGAAAATAATGACATAAATTACTCACCCTCATGTCGTTCTACACCCGTAAGGCCTTCATTCAACTTCGGAACACAAATTAAGATATTTTTGATGAAATCCGATTCTGCATTCAAAACAATGACATTTCCTCTTTCAAGATCCATAAAGGTACTAAAAACATATTTAAAACAGTTCAAAAGTATGTTATATTAACAAAGTTTGGGAGGAGCACGTTCAGATACCCAATCAGTGCGAGAGAAGGCTTAGAGCAGACTTACTTCTGTTCCACAACAGTTTTTCCAGCATCCTTTCTCCACCCCAACTCTCGATTATTCCCAACCCTAACCAGGGATAGGGGGAGGGAGTGCTCTGGGTTCGGGCCAAATTTCAAGCTTGGAGCCCTCTCCTCGGATACCACGCCAAATACGCATATTTTATAATTTATATCTGATTATAAGTGTGAACTCGTGAAATGAGCAATGTGAGATGTGAAACAAAAATGAACTCTTGAACTTGAACTCTGTACAGGGAATGGAGGCACTTTAAATTCCACATTAAAATATGAAACATGAAACAAGATAACAAAGGGTTCTGTTTACCTGGGGTTTAGAATGACCAAGGGCTAACTATTGCAGGGGTAAAAATCCATATAGTGTCTTGTTTTGTTTTTTAATAAAATATCATGCTCTGACTACCCAGCTAACAAAAATATGTTGTAAGAATTATTTTTGAATGTTCTCTAAATGTTAAAAATGTCCAGTTTCTAACATTCAATTTTGTTTTGCAAACATTATGAACATTCTCTGATCATTCTGAAACAAACAGTAACATTAAAAAAAAACATTAGATGAATGTCCAACAACTAAAACATCTTACAAAAAGAAAAAAAGAAAAAGAAAAAAATTCCATGTACAATGTATAAATAACTTTTTTTTGTGTGCTAACATTTTGAGAACATTATGAAACACTAGATAACTTTGAACAAACATTATTAATGTTACTGGAAGAAAATTTGTTCATAACTTTGAGATGACATTGCCAGAATTTTAGCCAAAGTTCTGAGAACGTTCCCTGTTAGCTGGGTAGATCTTTAACATTCAACAGCCAGTTTGAAAATAGAGCAGATGGACACAAGAAAACATCCTGGATACTTAAAAGTGGTTCAGTTTTTTTTTTTTTAAAAATGCTCTTCAAGACACCTGTGTTTTGTTCCATCTATTTGATGAACACAATGCATCCTATGTGAACGGCCCCTTTGTAAAGTTCTAGTGCAAGTACAGTTCTTACACTGTTTAGCCCATAATAAATCTTCCCGCCTGCACTCCATTAGATCCAGATAGGTCTTTTACAAAAGAGCTTGCCACTCTCTTGAGAAAACTAATCTAATTTTCAGATCAAAATATATTTAATCTATGAGTGAGTCTGGTATGAAGGAAGTCATTAGTCTTCTGTTCCTCATTATTCAAACGCATATCCGATGTACAAAATCTAATGCATTTCAAAAAGATATTCCTAATTGATGCTGGAAGCTTTAGACATAATCAGGATCCGTTTTCTACAGTCATTTACTGTCACTCAAGCCTTTCATCATTTAGATGTGTCTTCAACTCATAAGATTGTCAGTCTCATAGACAATCCTGGCAATTGACAGCACCTGAAACTTCCCTTTCATAGCTCTTTTTAGCATGAGATTTATTTGAACAAATTAAGGCAATCACCATTTGATTCCCAGTTCGCATGCCATATTTTCCTCCATGTCCTCAAATGTCTCCCACTTTGAAACCTCAGAAATACTGTAAAGTTAATTCACTTTGTATAATCAGGGTGATAAAAATGTATAAGGAATAGGCTGAACTCTTGAACTCACTCCCTTCGCAGTACGGAGGCACATTAAATTCCACAGAAACTTTGCCACCTCAGCAAAACACTTCACGGTAACTCAGTGTCTGTCTGCTCATCATATTGGAGAAGAAAAGACAGGTGAGAAGAGTTACCTTAGATAAACTGAATGTTATGTGTCCACACTAAAAGCTAAAAGAATTGATGCTACTTTGCTACTTAAGTGACCATAAAATCAAAAAGGTTTTTTTTTTTTTTTTAATATTGCAGTATTTATTATAAATTATTTATCTGCACATCATTATTTTTTTAAATCATGCAGCTCAGCTCAGGTTTCTCTCTCTCTCTCTTTTTTTCCTGGAGTGACCTCACTGCAGGATACATCATTACGCCAGTAGGTGGAGCCAAGCAACTGTACTATGAGTGAGTCATTAAAGGGGGGGTATAATGCCTTTTTTACAAGATGTAAAATAAGTCTCTGATGTCCCCAGAGTCATGTGAAGTTTTAGCTCAAAATACCCCACAGATAATTTTTTATACCATGTTAAATTTGTCACTTTTTGAGGGTGAGCAAAAACGGGACGTTGCTTAATTTATGTAGCTGATGTGATATATCTTAAAGCAGCATTTCTCAAAGTGTGGGGAATAGAGACATGACAAATGGGGCGTGACAAACGGGAGGAAATTTGGTCATTTTTGTGCCCATCTCTATTAACCTTTTTCAGCAGTACGGCCCCACATATGGTATTTAGAACATTCAGAGACGTACATTACATAACAGTCGGGATCATTAATATGTATGACCCCAATATTTGCATATATTCCAGCCCATGTTCAAGGCATTAGACAAGGAAAGGCAGTATTAACATCTGGATCTTTGCAAGACAAGGTAAGCAAGCAAGAACTACAGCGAAAAATGGCAGATGGAGCAATAATAACTGACATGATTCATGATATCATGATATTTTTAGTGATATTTGTGAATTGTCTTTCTAAATGTTTCATTAGCATGTTGCTAATGTACTGTTAAATGTGGTTCAAGTTACCATAGTTTCTTACTGTATTCACGGAGACAAGAGCCGTCGCTATTTTCATTTTTAAACACTTGCAGTCTGTATAATTCATAAACACAGCTTTATTCTTTATAAATCTCTCCAACAGTGTAGCATTAGCCGTTAGCCACGGAGCACAGCCTCAAACTCATTCAGAATCATTCAGAAACGTAAACATCAAAATAAATACTTTACTCACATAATTCGAAGCATGCATACAGCATGCATGACGAACATCTTGTAAAGATCCATTTGAGGGTTATATTAGCTGTGTGAACTTTATAAATGCAGTGAGCACGCCATTTAAAGGGGCGGCGCTGCCAAAATCAGTGTATAGTTAATGATGCCCCAAAATAGGCAGTTAAAAAAATGAATTAAAAAAAAAATGTATGGGGTATTTTGAGCTGAAACTTCACAGACACATTCAGGAGACACCTTAGAATTATATAACATCTTGTGAAAAAGCATTCTTGGGCACCTTTAACTGCCAGATTCAAATACTGCTTTCGCGCTTTGGCTATTTTGATAAAATCTGAGAGCTCTCTGACCCCTCCTTATACAGCAATTCAATTACCACTTTCAATGCCCAGAAAGGTAGTAAAGACATTGTTAAAGTAGTCATGTCACTACAGTGGTTCAACCTTAATTTTATGAAATAACAAGAATACTTTTTGTGTGCAACAAACATACAAAAATAACAACTTTATTCAACAATTTCTTCTCTTCCATGTCGCTGTTCACGTAGAACACACTCTGCAGCGCTGGGTTCTACGTCAAAACTCCGGCTCGATGGCCGACACTGTTCACGTGAGCACCTCAACACATGCTTGTGATGCTGACGTAGGAGCTAGCCATTACCGAGCCAGCTAGAGGGATCCTGGAGGAGTCAGGGAGCTCTCGGATTTCATCAAAATATCTTAATTTGTGTTGCGAAGATGGACAAAGGTCTTATGGGTTTGGAACGACATGAGGGTGAGTAATTAATGACAGAATTTTCAGTTTTGGGTGAACTAACCCTTTAAACACACAATGTCAGTTCATCATGAGTTACTAGTATAAACAAGAATGCACCAATATGCACAGTCCATATATAGCCTACTGGACAAGGTGCACAGAAACAAACACACATCTGTTTGTGTTGAGGGTAACAGGCAGGTTGACTGAGTGTATCCTAGTGGTTTATTGAGCCAAACCTCCCACCCAGCTTGAGAGTGATGGAAAGCAATTTCACCTCTCTCTCATTCTCATTCTCAGGTGATGCATTTGTTGTGAAGTGATTATGTTCACTCTGAGGTGGCGTCCATTTTCCCAGCAAACTGTAATCAATAGAGATGACTGGTTTCTTGCAGTCAGGGATGCTTCAGTCTTCTGGCTCTCATCTGGCTTTTACTGGAGCCCTGTGAACCTCGTGATAAATGGGAAGGGAGGTGTCGTCATACCTGTTATTAGTGAGGAGCAGGCCCAGTTGAAATATGTGGACTTTGATTGCATTTTCTGTGTAGATATTGAAGGGAAATTTGTGGTAATATGTGTTAAATGGAGCTGAAAAGGTAGGTGAAAGAATAATCAGATTAGCCAAAATATTTATTAAATGAACATGCAAGAATTTTATGAATGACGGTAATTCCTATTGTGCAGAAAGTGGAGCTTTCTCTGGGATTTTCTAGGTGCAAATTTCATGTGGAACTGATGATGAGCAGAGGAAATGAAAATGCATGAAATACAATTAGGGGTGTGCGTTTCTGTATGTGTTTGGTAAATTCTAAGCATCACAAAAGAAAATAATCATGTTTGTGGATTTTTTTTAGTAAACAGAATGAATTAAAAAGAGGTATAACAGGAAATCAGAGATGTTGTAGAATTATGGTGCTTAAAAATGTTTATTTTGTCACAATTTAGAGTGCAGCAAGATTCCTCCAGCCTTTGATTAGATCAAATAAAAATTGCATTTAACGTCAGCATGAAACAGAAATTGTGATCATCTTTTCTTCTCTATTATATCCGAGTGAAATGGCTTCATGAACAAGAAAAAGTGTAGGGTGGTTTTATCCATTGGGAATTGATTGGATTATTGGATCTGTGTTGTTTGCTGACTGCTTCAGTCTCATGCAAGTGAGGTTATGAGGACACACACGAGGGCAAAAAAAAAAAAAAAAAAAGATGTGCACTGATAAATCATTTAAACACCATTTCCAGAAATTTAGTAAAATGCAATAAAATCAAGAATCTGTGATTTGTTAACTCTCTTTAACCTTTGTTTAACTGACAAAAGATTTTCAATGTTTTCACTGACCAACTTAATAGTATTTTGTAAATATAATCAGATTTGGATTTTGTTGGCTGCAACACACTCCAAAAAAGTTGGGACAGAGGCATGTTTACCACTGTGTCACATCACTTTTCCTTTTAATTACACCTTTTAATCATTTGGGGATACTAATTGTTGCAGTTTTGCAAGTAGAATTTTTTTCATCAGCAGTCTGTGATCATCGTTGTCTGATTTCCTTATGATGTGCCATACATTTTCAATAAGAGACCGATCAGGGGTGCGTTTCCCAAAAGCATCGTTAGACAACTAACATCGCAGGTTCTGTTGTTACTAACATAGTTCAATGATTTGGTGTTTCCTGAAACTCGAGCTGTGGTTTCTGTGGTTCACAGTAGTTAGTTTCTTGTTTTTATGACATATGGACTTAATAAATCGTTATCTTGAGCAAAAGAAGCAAGCTGGCATTAAGTACAATGTATATCTTTTATTTTGAATATATAGAAAATGTAATTTACATATTTTAGTTTGTCAAGAGATTTGAAGCACCATTTTTGAAGAGTGCGCATGTGCTCTGGTACGTAAGAACGAGCCTATGATTGAATCTGGAAATAAATAACTGAGAAAAAATGAGAATTAGTCCTTATATGCCATGTCTGTAATTTATAGCAAAAAAAATCTAGCATTAATTTGATCTCAAACGGATTCATTTCAAGAAGAAGTTATTACTCCACCACCTGTGTGACATCATTCACCAATGTGGCTCACCAGGTTTGCGACAATACAGTTTCAGGAAACATTCGTGACTAGCTAGTTTATTTGTTCAACAATGCATCGTACTTTGGTAGGGAAACGAATCCCTGGACTGCAGGCAAGCCAGTCAAGCCCATCCCTTCTATGGTGTAGAGTGTCTGAGAAACCACTCTGTTGTAGCACATGCAGAATGAGGCCTGGCATTGTCTTGCTTCCCAGGAAAGATGTCATATTGATGGCAGTACATTCTTTGTGTACAGTCTTCATACAGTCTTTGTACAATCCAAATATACGCCTACATGTCAATTGCCCTGTTCACAAAGACCCGCCCCCCTTAGTTACTGTTGCTTTGTCCGACAAGTCGTGGTGCTGTCATGCCACACAGAGTGAAAAATACATCGCGAGCAAAGAGGACACTGACAACATGTCGACAGACAAGACAGAGCAGGTTACTTATGATATTAAAAAAAGTCCTAGCTTTCAAACTGTGTAATTTTTTTAAGAAATTCGAACAATAAAAACCATTTTGTGGCTCTTTAATGTGTCATGACAGATTGCTGTAGCGCCTCAGCTCAAGCGGCTTGTGAACCGATCATCTCTTCCTACTAGTTAATTTAAAGCATAAAATAAACATGAATGAACATCAGAAGGAAAGTTGTTTCAAATGCGGAAAGATGTCAGTGCACACCATTTTTCAACTTCAAGTCCACTGAGGTTAATCTTCTAACTCCTGACTGCTTTGTCGGACAAAATGGCGGATTCGGCATTGTGATTGGTTAGATCGCTTGTCAATCAAACTCCCAGCAAAGGGTCAATTGTACCTTCAAAAATATATGTCACCCATACATTACAGGTGGTTGCTTTTGCACGTGTCGCTGATGAATGTCTGAATGGTCCCTTTCATTTTTTGGGACTGTGAACTCAATGTCCATTTTTCCAAAAAACATGCTGAAATGTGGACTCATCTGAGCATAGCACACATTTCCACCATCTTTTGAACATCTGAGATGAGCTCTGGCCCAGAGAACTCGGCGGCATCTCTGCATAGAATCAATGTATAGCTTTCTCCTGGTTTGCAGAGATTCAAGTTGCATTTCTTGATGCAGTGGCAGACTGTTAAGTGACAACAGGCCCATGTGGGTCATGTTTTTTTTTTAGCACAGTAGCATAATTTCTCATGCAGTGCCATCTGTGGGCTCAAAGGTCACACACATTCAACAGAGGTTTCCTGCCTTGCCCTACATGGACTGAAATTTCCCTGAATTTTTTCACAATATTATGTATGGTAGATGCTGAAAGACCTAAATACTTTGCAATCTTCCATTGAGAAATGTGATTTTTTTTTTTAAGTTGTTTGACAATTCTCATGAGCCATGACCCATCTTTGTTTGCAGAGTCTTTGGTGGATATTCTTTTTATACCCAATCATGATACCCTTACCTATTACTAATTCACCTGCTAATTGTGGACTGTTTCAAAACAGTTTAACTTGGATATTCTGTAATCTTTTTACTTTTATTTTGCCTCTGACCCAACTTTTTTGGCGTGTGTTGCAGCCGTCAAAATCAGAATTTGTTTATATTTACAAAATACAATTAATTTGGACAGTGACAGCATTGACATTTTTTTCTTTATACATTTGTCAGTTAAATAAAGGTTCAAGAGAATAAACAAATCACAGATTCTTGATTTTATTGCATTTGACAAAATGTCCTAACTTTTCAGGAGTTGGGGTTGTATAATAAACTCTACAATTCTCCTCCCTATCCCATATTATCCCTTATAATACTACAGGCATGTTTTCATCCGTCTACATATTTGTTTCTAAAGTGAATTTTTGTTTAAAAGAAAGTTTGAGAGAGCAGCAGATTGCAAATGAGGTGAGAAGGAGTTGGGAGGCTATACAGGTTGTTGTTGTTGTTGGAAGACAGGAAGGATGTGAGCGAATATGGCATGAAGAAAGAGATGGAACGAGTTCATTAGTAACGGAGCAAAAATTCTGCAGTTTGAGCGGAAATTCAATAAGGAGGAAATAAAAGGGAAAAATAATACACAGAATGACTGTCTTTGTCCAATTACAACAACATGCTCACATTACAGAATGAAACAACATGCTCATATTCACATTTTAATAATTTATCAGTGTGTTCTGATTTTGATTAATTTGTCTACTAATGAATTTAAAAATCATACCTGCATCTAATTAAGTCTTGATAATGTTAATATTTTAGAATTAATTTAATATCTCTTACTGCTTTCAATAACTAAACTGTTAATCTCTTCAGCTCTGAATAAACATGTGTGTTTAGAGTATCAAGTATCATGGTAAAGGTCGATAGTATAGATTTGTTTCGGCTGAAGAAAGCTGACACACAAATAGCAGTAAGCTGAAGAGCTAATATATATGTGCATGTGTGTGCATGTGCCCTCAGGGCTGACATTCTTTGCCCCTCAGCCATTACTCAGTAAATGAGTATGTGAGCAAAGCTCTCAAACCTTGAACTCTACCATTGACATGCATGCACAAACACATGTGTACGTACACACACATACTCATCCTGCACTTATGCTGATCAATGATCTTGCAGGAGAGTGGGCTTAAGAGAGACAGAAGGATTAAGAGCGAGATATGAAGAGAGTGGTCTTTCGAAAATGACTTTATTGCCTTTGAATGATGATTTTAATCTCTGGCTCTAAGGCTACTATTAAGACCATTACAACTCATCACATACCTTCTCAGAGACGCCTGCTAGTCTGGATACTGATTGATATAGATTCTATACGGTTGTATATACCGTCTGTATCACTGACCACGTCTGTAGGCACATAATTTTCCATTCACAGCACCAGGCTTATATTCTGGTCAAGCTTTTATTCTGGATTATATTTTGAACTATGATTTTACGTAGCTATTGAGAATGAGATACGCTATACCATTCAAAAGTTTGGGGTCAGTAAAAAAGAAGTCTCTTATGTTCAACAAATCTGTGTTTCTTTAATCAAAAATACAATAAAAACTGTAATATCCTGTGAAATTATTATACTTTAAAAAAGAAATTAAAAAAGAAATAAACAATGTATTCATTCCTGTAAATGCTGAATTTTCAGCTGCCATTACTCCAGTCATCAGTGTTACATGATCAATGAAATCATTCTAATATGCTGATATATACATATATATAGTGGCTATATATAGGCCTATATAGTGGTGTGAAAAAGTGTTTGCCCCCTTCCTGATTTGTAATCTTTTTTTGCATGTTTGTCACACTTTAATGTTTCAGATCTTCAAACAAATGTAAATATTAATCAAAGATAACACAAGTAAACACAACATGCAGTTTTTAAATGAAGGTTTTTATTATGAAGGGTTAACAAAATCCAAACCCACATGGCCCTATGTGAAAAATTGCTTGCCCCTTAAACCTAATAACTGGTTGGGCCACCCTTAGCAGCAACAACTGCAATCAAGCATTTGCGATAACTTGCAATGAGTCTGTTACAGCGCTGTGGAGGAATTTTGGCCCACTCATCTTTGCAGAATTGTTGTAATTCAGCCACATTGGAGGGTTTTCGAGCATGAACCACCTTTTTAAGGTCATGCCACAGCATCTCAATAGGATTGAGGTCAGGACTTTGACTAGGCCACTTCAAAGTCTTCATTTTGTTTTTCTTCAGCCATTCAGAGGTGGACTTGCTGGTGTGTTTTGGATCATTGTCCTGCTGCAGAACCCAAGATCGCTTCAAGCGCCTTTTCACACAGGGCCATGTGGGTTTGGATTTTGTTTTCACTTCATAATAAAAACCTTCATTTAAAAACTGCATGTTATGTTTACTTGTGTTATCTTTGATTCATATTTAAATTTGTTTGATGATCTGAAACATTAAAGTGTGACAAACATGCAAAAAAAAAAAAAAAAAAAAAAAAAATCAGGAGGTGTGCAAACACTTTTTCACACCACTGTATACATATAATATGAAATTCTGCACCATAATGTAATGTTTATTTAATATCACCTAGAATGCACAGAAAGTCGAATTACAGTGGATATGGCGAATATGTTATTTAATTACCTGAAACTCAAATTACTTAAATTAAATTTTATTATATAGGATATTTTGATTACCCCATTAAAATGCTTTACAGTTACTGCTATCATAAAATACACTTACTTGTAGGTTTAAAATTCAACATATGGCAGATTTATTGTTAAACAACAAATATTTTAGCAAAATGTATATTTAAGTCATATATGGCGCTGCAGTCTGTTTGACGCGCATGCGCGCGGCGGCGCTCGTTCACTAGAGTGTGAAGTTTAGCAAGCATAAAGCTCGTCCACTCCTGACAGCAAAATGGAAATGTTTGCTTGACTTTCTAATATTTACAGATGGAGAATATACCTGTGAAATGAGATTTACGCACTGAGGAACTTCACAAACGCATTAAACAGCGCAAGTATCTGTCAGCTCATCTGAAGGGGTAAGCCGCTTTAAACCTGTTAACTATATCTTATGGGTCATTTTAAAGCCCTTAATATTAAACATGTCCATTGTTTAGCTCATTGTAGTAAGCATTTTCCCCGCAGCAGTTCACTCAGTCCTCTGCTATTTTTTCAGAAGCGATTGTATCAAACTATATATCGATATAAACGGTATTTTATATAAAAAATGTATCGATATATCGTACAAACTCGATATACCGTCCAGCCCTAAACCGGAATATGGTCTAAATTTGATTATGGCAGTTTATCAGGTTACAGGAAGCTTATAATGTGAAGGCAGTGTTATAGACTGAGGAAGAAGATCCAGAAAGTTGTGTTATTGGCAAGGTCTGCTGGTCTGTTTAGCAGGAAAGTTGTTTTGGTGAAAAAAGTTATGGTAAAATTGCCACTTGTTTACTGCATATCAGCCACAAAGAACTTCCACTCTTGTCCTCTAAGTGCATTTGTGTGTGGAGTATCTGTCATTTCACCTTCTCACGCCTTTGATTGTGTCCATTCCTTTTTAACCTGCAGCGTTTAGAATCCACCACAGCAAAATTAACCAAACATCTTGCCTCTCCATGCCCTGGAGGCATTTTGTTCTTGCCCAGCACCGACTGCTTTGATGGGTGTTTCAAAGGCCAGTGGGAATGAGCCAGATGTCCGCAATGCTGGAATCTCTCAGTGGTCTCCTTGCCGATCCACTTTCCTGTGGTTCTGCTCGCTGCACGAACACCTACCACTCTCCGCCTGTCAGCTGTGGTGTGGTCACACTCGGCCTTCTCTCCTCATTAGATTTCATGCCAGCTCACTGATCTCGTGTTATAATGTTAGCTAATTTATGTTGACCTGGGGGTTGTTGACTTTCAGACTCCCTATTTTGCTACTGGGTCATTTGATTACACGCTACGTTCTGTTTCCAGGTCATTAGATTAAGGTATGTCAACACATCAGGGCCGCACTGTAATATCTTACCCGGCTAATACAGTCTACACAACTCCATCAGCTACCGCTCAGCGCACTTCTCTTTATTCCTGGAATTCTGCCACATCCCATCATCATTTCCTGTTTGTTCACGATTTAGGTGATTCAATTCGGGTGAGAGATATTCCCACTTGATATCACTTTTGACCATGTAGCGGTTTCTTGTCAGATGCTCGGAAGATGATTTATAAAGAAACAAAATGACAAATAATGCTAGAATTTGTTTTTCAGATTTACAATTATCAACAAAATATAATGTAGCATGTTTTATATTCATTGCATTTGTTGTGTTTTTTTAAACATTTGTGAAAGAAGTTTTAATATAGCTTTTCTATATTATTTCTATTAATTTAAGATATAGACTGAAGCTTAGGTTTGGTTTCTGATTTCTGTACTCATGCACTCCACTTATACTTACTTCGCACCACTAAAAGACAAATAATCAAGTGATTTCTCCATAAGCAAACCCAGGGCCTGGGGAATGACTTTAGCACCAAGTTGGATTTGTGGATAAGACCAGTGGATTTCAGTATTGCTTATTTGGATTCTAGGAAGTAAAGGGCTCTGTTATGCGACATTCCTTTCAAAGTCAGATGTACTCATAGGCATATCCCCAACTTTCAATCTTATTTCATTACATCTGTACAGGAAATGAAATTAAACAAAATGGTTAGCTTTTTTTAGCATGCACGTGATTTAAAAATCGAGACAATGAAATAGTAAATCGTGCACACATTTTCTTGCATGTCAATCTGATCTTTTTCGATTCTGATTTTGGCCACTTCCATACTGTATGTGGCCCTAAATCAAATACAGGTCTGATGTTTTGCAATGCGATCTCAGTCTCAGCAGTCATATCGGAATTCATACGACTTTTACTTCACTCTAGTCTAGATCAGCATTCGCCATGGTTCTGCACTGATGGGAGTCACTCCAAATATTTTACGATAGTTCTTTGGTCACTTAATGAATATGGAAGATGGCAGCGAAGTTAGTCAGTGGAGCTGTTAGACTCATAGGTAGTACGGCGACATCTATATGACAACTATTTGAGAAAACGTTGCTCTCCCCCAATCCTCGTCTGTGCCCTCCTTATCCTCTGTACAAATTAGCTGGTTTCTGTGGCACATCACCTTTATAAATGAGCGTGTAAATGTTGACTTCAGTAACCTCTGTGTTTACCTCTAAATGACATTGTTCTGTGTTCTGTCTTTCTTATTGTTCTTTTGTTCATGCAGTTCAATTCAGGATTGTGACGTGTTCACACTGGCTGCATTTAAAAACTAATGTAAACAGCCAAACAAACAAACAAAAAAATTGGATCTGAGCAATAAATCAGAATTGAGCTCTAAGGCTTGCAAAGCAAACTTCATTCAACTTATACGCATACACAAGTGTTCGACACATGCACAGTTTTGAACAATCTTTTACCATGAGTTACAACCCATGTAAATATCTTTGTATTTTTTGTACAAATTGTCAGTTGTAAAAATGAGGGTACTTTCTAAATTCTTCACACAATCTCTTGTCTATGTAGTTGTGGCTGTAGCTTGTTTGCGTTCCGGTCTGTTCTGTTTATGCAGTTTTTCTTTGACTACCTTGTGAATCGACGCCCCCAGGGCACAGTTGGCACCTTGTAGATAAACTAATTACTGCAAAAAAATTAAATGCGCATGTGCGACCTGCATGTACAAGTATACACGGTTACAAAAATCCAGCGGTGCACGTACAGTATGCAATAATTTTCTTATGATGAAATTTACGTCAAGCACACTGTACACTGACCCTTGTGTACGCATAAAAATTGAACTATAATTTGGGCTTTAAAAGGGAAACTTTTATTATGTTTTGTCTGTTCATTTACATGACATCATCGTTTTGGGGGCCTGAAAATGGGTTTCAATGTGCAAGTTTTTGAAAACGATAGTGCGGATAGTCTCCGTGTAAATGACAAAAACGTGAATATGAAAATGGTGACGTCATGCACATGCGTAAATTCGGTATTACACTTAATGTTTATTTACAAAGTGACCACCAACTCCTGGCCTGACAGTGTTTTTAGTCATTTCACAGATCTGTGTGTACTGTGAATAGGGATTGTTTTGACAAGGTTGTCGCCTATATGTAAAAACTCAAAGGGAAAATGTGTTTAATACATAGTTGTCGTGTAAGCATCCCCTAAAAGTTGGATGGAACGCATTTAACAGGCTTCATTATTCACAAATTCAGGATAAACAGGAAACCGGAAAGAATATAACTCATAGTCGAAAGACATAAAGAACCTATAAAGCACCTGTGTTTGGTAAATAAAAAAAAACAACTCACATTTGGTTTTTAAATTTTAAGCCTATTAATACACACTTTTACTCTCACTTTTCTATGAAACATTGGAATAAAAACAGCTTTTGTGTGGCACTGCACCAGTCAGTCTTATTGACAGAAATAGCCTTGGCATCTCTTTGAGTCAGACTCATTTAAATTGTAAAAAGAACAACTAATGCAATGTTAAAATATGTGCATTTTCTCAGACTTTTTTTCTCAAGGCCGTCCAGCAAACTGTTATACCATAGAAGCAAAAAATAGAAATAGTCAAGATAAGTTATAAATAAAAACTTAAAGTGCACTTCATTCAGTATGAATAGAGCTGTCAACAACATCATGAGCTGCCAGTTAAGAATTGTGGGCTTTTGAGCTTATATTATACAACTAAATAACCAACTTTACCTGTGATATATCCAGAGTTTCTTAGTCTTGAGTGAAGTCATTTGCATTGCATTGTACGAAGCTAGTTTCTTCAGACCTCTGTCTAGATAAGCGGAAGAAAGAGTTTTGCCCTCGGAGCGGTCAGGAACAGTCAGCTCACATTATGCTACAAATTACACTGATTGTGTGTGAAATATGTCACCTGTAATGAAGCAGATTAAAATGTGCTAGAAAATGCTCAACTTTTTGTGTTGCCACGGTAGGTGGCTGATAAAAATGACTGACTGACCAATCCCTTACATGAGATTTTCCCATGAAGGCGGCTGGGATGAGTGAATTCATTTGCTGTTTAGTCAATGAAAAGGATAACTTTGAATTGTCATTGTTTTATTTTATTTTGTGTTGTTTTTTACAAGATTTTGTGTGAATTGTATAACATCAAAAGTTTTAAAAAGCCCAAAGAGCAGATATTTATTTGATCTGAGCAACAGGGTATAGTTCACTATCAATTTTTCTTTTTTTATACAAAGTATGCTCATGTAGAAACCTTCCAGTGTGCAAAGATGTCTCTTGCTCAGTAACTTTTAATTCAACTACTTTCCAAAACTTAATAGAAACATGTATACTTTCCTCCCCGTAGCCATAAAACTGTCAAAAGTACTTTCCAAATCAAGAACGACCACTGTGTTGCGTGAAATATTGTTCCTCGGAGCCTTGCCTAATGTGCTTGTGCAATTTCAAACTTCGAGAAACTTTTGTGATCGAATTTTACTTCCAAATCATAATCCCACGCTGAAGAACCACGTTAGGGTTGTTTTGAGTCTCGGAGCATCGCAGTGTGACCGCCGCAACTATATCACATATACAGCTTTCATGTTGTAACATGAAAAACTCTTGGCTCCCACAGATGCATATGCAAAAGCAATGCCACATCCTCCTACCCAACCCCATAAGAGCAGGGCATAAAGGCATTATTTCAAAAGAGGGAGGATATTTTCTCCAAAAAAAAAAAAAAAAGAAGCTATTTTTGTTTGAAGAAGCCAGCCCAGGAGATAAAAAGAGGTAAATCTTCCTGGCTTCTCCATTATAATGTCTAGGGATTGAGAGGGTATTATTTTTCTGTTTAAAGCTCGACTGGGAGTGAAGTGCATCCCTGTCTGTTTTATATGTATGATTCTTAGTCACCTCACCTGTGTTTAAGACACATATCATATGTGAGAGGAGACTGCCCCAGTGCATACTGGGATTGTTGTCATTCTTTCAGTCATCTTCTTCGTTTATCCCCCCCCCCCCCCCCCCCATCTGTCTTTCCTCTTCTACCTCACTGTTTTTCTAATTCTTTTTCATATTATTTGGTTCACTGGGCCTTTAGATGAATACATCTATGTGGAAGTAACTCTTGCAGACACATCAGTGGTTTTCAGTCGCATAAAACAATATCTTTCAAAAAGACTGTGGCAAGTTCGGTCCATGATTCATGATTCAGTTCCTCCTTTTGTGCTCATGGTACGTTGGCAGGGTATTCACCCACTTGACTTCTGCCCTGTGTATTAATCACAAACGTTTCATTTTCAGTATAATGGTGCCACCTACCTCCAAATAAGGAAACTGAATGGCACTTTTCATGAGTAGGGTACAATTGTTGAAACAACTGGTTTTTAACCTTCAGAAAACGTTGATTGTAAACTGCAGAAGCTGTTTTAGTTTCTGTTCATTTTAAACGAGTTTTAATTTATTTATAAATTTATTTAATTATGGAAAATAAAATAAACACCAAGATTTATAGAATAAAATAAAAACTACATTAGAATGAGTTAAGCTTACATTAAGTCACTAAGCAAGATATTGATTGATTAGTTTAGGATAGTTTGAATAGTACTGATAAACTGTAAAAATGGATGAAATTAGATTTTTTTTTTTTTTTTTTTTTTTTTTTGTGATGGGGACAGACAGTCATGTGGTTGCAGGGTTTCATGGCTATTTATATCCTCTGCTTTACCTGGGTCTCCACCTCCCACGGTTCCACCTTTGTTGGTCAGATCTCCAGCTCCATCCTGGTTCTGTCCTCCATCGGTTCTGTTTTGGGTCCTCATCCTGGCTCTAGTCTGGCTCACTCTGTGGTGTTTGCCTTCACCAGTTCCTCCACTGTCCTCTCACTAACTACTCCCCATCAATACCCCAGACCTTCCCTCCTGGGGCCCCAAGATTGACACCAACCAACACCCTCAAGCACTTTTACATTTTTGTGGGCATCAGGAGCCTCCTGTGGAGTGGGTACACAGCAAAGTTCCCAGAGTTAAATCAACTCTGCTCAGATTGCATATGGTCCTTCTCTATATAGTGTTAAAGTAACACTGAAGCAGAGTTAAAGCTAATTAAGAGATAATTAAGTGATTAAGTTATGATTGAACATTGGTGATGAACACCTGCTATTAACAAGCATAATCACTGCAGAGAATCACAATAACTACAAAGGACTTCCAGCCACAGCCTTAGATGAAATCAACTGAAGATAAAAGACATTAAATCTCTCAATATCTGATTAAAAAACTCCACAAACAGCTTATTATCTCATTAACTTGAACTCTGCTTCAGTGTTATTATGTAGAGAGGGACATTGTTCTCTGAGCAGAGTTGATTTAACTCTGGGGATTTTGATGTGTAGGGGGTAAATGTCACATATGCCCTCCGTCTTCCTTAGTCAAAGACTACATTTCCCAGCATCCCTCCTGTCCCTCACCTGCACTCACTCGGCCATCACCTGCAGTTGTTTCCCATTATCACTTATCAACTCAGTATATAAGCACCTTATCCTCACTCTTCCTCTGGCTTTGACTACCCTACCTGAGACACTTGGTTGTGAATCTCCAGCGATTTCCTTTCATGAGTCTCCAGCGATTCCCTATTGTATCTCCAATGTTAATGGTCAAAATACCTGCAAGTACCCAATATCCACTTACCTGCTTCCCTTTGAGGTGTTGTGCTTCCCAGAATCTACCATGTATTGCATGCCACACTGCTACAGACAAGACGTCAACTCATTCACCTGCCATTTACTCCAGTCAAGTATCAGTTATCTTCTCTATACTCACATTTATTGCCATTTCCCATCTCTATTTATTAAAAGTTCTTATGTCAAAAAGAAAGAAAGAAATGCCTCTAATGCTCATAAAAAATGGGTGTACTTTTTTGTAGAAAGTGCACAATGCACTCCTGTAAGCCTCGAAAGGATCTTTGAACAAATATAGAACTTAAAAGTATGTGAATGAGTGGTTTCTCAGAAATTATATTTGCGAGTTTAAAGTTATAGTCAGAATTTGACAGCTGACTGCACAGTACTGATTACTCAATACAGCTGGCTGAAAGGCTGAAAATGATTTTCAGTTTAAAGTATTGATAGTGCTTTGTGTATATGATAAGCAACATAAATATAATATTTAGTGTTCTGTTCACAAGAAGATTGTATTATCACTCTGAAGAATGTGCAGTCCAAACATTTTCATCCAACTGCCAAAACCTCAGAAACTACTTTTTAAAATTATTATTCATTCAATACATTGCAAATGCTAACATTATTGCAGAGCAAGCGCTTTGGTTTGTTCTGTACCATTTAAGTTCCATGTCTCAATGAGAATGTCAGCACGTGTCATGATTGATGAGTTT
This sequence comes from Chanodichthys erythropterus, assembly GCF_024489055.1. Lineage (NCBI taxonomy): Eukaryota > Metazoa > Chordata > Actinopteri > Cypriniformes > Xenocyprididae > Chanodichthys > Chanodichthys erythropterus. Next base: position 15,096,623 of record NC_090232.1, read on the forward strand.
TAAGTATCTTAGGCTGGATTTATTTGATCAAAAATTCAGTAAAAACAGTAATTTAAAATGTAATTTATTTGTGATGGGAAAGCTGAATTTTCAGAAGAGACTGCTCTAGTCTTCAGTCTCACATGATCCACAATCTCAATCTATTAATCTGATAGACTTTTTATTAGTTGCAGATGCAGTAAACATTAATGAATGCTTGTTTCTTCTTGAGTCATACATAACTCATAATCATCTGTGCATTAATTACGCATGAATTAATGCATATTAGTGCACCAATATTGTATGTTACCCATGATCCTTCATTCTAAAATGTTGATTTGGTACACAAAGTTTATCATCATCATCAATGCTGACGGTTGTACTACTTGAAAACTGTGCTATCAAGTTTTGTGACTACGTTATTTATTCTAATGCACATTTAATTCGGTCCAATTAGGTATTTGGTGAAATTTCATCAGTGTAGTGCTGCTCAGACAGCTAATTCTCCTTGTAGAACATTTGTGAGACATGTTTCATCATACCTGTCTTGTGTACTCCGGAAGTTTCATAGTTTTATCCTGGATGTGTACGGCAAGCTGTGAACCTGCCTTCCTGCACACTTGGACTTGACTACTGTTCTAGAGATGAGATGAAGAGTACCATTGAAGAGATAGAAAGGAAGAGACTGAGAGTAGCGGGCTGTTTTCACAGCACCATCTGTCTCTTGTCAGAAACCCTTCGATCGTCTACTGTGCTCACATACAACCTTCACTACAGGCAGAGAGAGAGAGCGCAAGAGAGACTCTGCTGCCATGCAAGATAAATGTCTTTTTCTTGAGCTACTGTGACCCACTTGAAAGTAATCACTTCCCCCACCATCTCTGCCTGTTTCTTGTTTGGGATGAAACATTTAATCATCACAGTTGTAGTAAACCGAGGTGTTGCTGGTCAGTGATCTAATACAGTCAACCAGCACTGAACTGTAGAGAGAATGACACAAAAGCATTTTATGTGGTACATGAAAACAGAACATGTTTTTTTTTCTTTCTTCTGTGCAAAGGAAACAGGGTGGCAAGAACATTTCAGAAAGCTCAAGGAAAGTGTTGATGTTACACAATGAAAGAGACACGTGTGAACCTGTTGCTCAAAGAGGAGAAACCATACTGTGACCCTGGAGCACTTTTTGTTATTAATATTACGTATTATTTAATATTTGTTACATAAAAGGCAAATTTAGAAAGAGAAAATTATATTCTTGAATATTCTTACATGAGATGGTTGAAACTGTGAGGGTGCAAAGTTAGCCATATTGGATGTGCTACCAAAAAAAAAAAAAAAAAAGTATCAGTGCTATGAAATTACTATTATTACTATTATTACATTTATACGGAAGAGGATTAGGGCCAAGCAATAATAAAAAAAACATCTCGAGATTAAAGTTGTTAAATTTAGAGAAAAAAGTTGTTAAATTACGAGAACAAATTTGTTAAATTATAAGAAAAATGTCATTAAATTTTGAGAAAAGTCGAGATAAAATGTTGAGAATAAACTCATTAAATTACGAGAAAAAAGTTAAATTACGAGAACAAATTCGTTAAATTATAAAAAAATGTCATTAAATTTCGAGAAAAAAGTCGAGATAAAATGTTGAGAATAAACTCATTAAATTATGAGAATAAACTCGTTAAATTATGAGAATAAAGTCATTAAATTTCGAGAAAAAAGTCATAATTTAATTAATTTGCTCTCGTAATTTAACAACTTTTTTCTCATAATTTTAATGAGTTTATTCTCAACATTTTATCTCGACTTTTTTCTTGAAATTTAAGGACATTTTTCTCATAATTTAATGAATTTGCTCTCGTAATTTAACGACTTTTTTCTCATAATTTAATGACTTTATTCTCAACATTTTATCTCGACATTTTTTTTAAATGTAAAGATTTTTTTCTCGTAATTTAACGCGTTTATTCTCAACATTTTATTTCAACTTTTTTCTCGAAATTTAACGACTTTAATTTTTTTATTATTGCTTGGCCCTAATCCTCTTCCGTACATTTACACCTTATGCTTACAAATATTAGCCAGTGGTATACGAAAATACATTTCAATTAAAATGATTAAACAGTTAATTTTAATTTATACAAATTTATACAAATAATTATCAATGATAAATTTATTTTAGTGCAATTTGTGCTGTTTGCCATTTACGTCACTTATTGTCATACCTAATTCACTGTAAAAGTCTCTTTTAGCTTATTGCTAGCAGTCAATTTTGGATTTCAAGAATATAATATTAAAAAATGATATAATATAATGTTATATAATATTAAAATATTTATTTTGATCAAAAATTTCACAGAAAAAAAAAGGTTGTAAGTATAATGTATGGAGAAAGGCAAAAGGTGGAGGGGCAAGATTGCTGTTAGCCCTTTCTCCCTGTCTTCCAGCCTTTTCAGTTTTTGCATTATCAATCCTGAGGGTTTCAGGGCAGGTTAAATATTTAGTAATCTCTCTTGCGCTCTGTGTCTCTACATCTCTTTTTGTGGTGTATGTATTCTGTAACTCCAGTCACTAACAGATAGCCCCTTTACGTGTGACTCATTTGGGAGATAAGACTTCCCAACGTGATGATTCTTGACAGCAAGACAGCGAGAGAAAGACACTGGATCAATATTACCTGTGAAATTGTAGTATTGGTTTTCACCCCCACATCAGTGGCTCCATAACACCAGTCTGGCTACAGCTTCCCTGTAGAATTTGTAACAAGTCCCAAGCTGTGTGTCCTAACCTGTCCCAGACAGACATTGATTGACAGACATTGTTACTGTGTTAGCACTCCGTGTCTGATCTTAGTAGCAGTATTCTTACAGACTCCTGTACATCTTTAATATTTTATACTTTTTTTACCCTCCCTTTCTCGGCTGCCATGAACACATTTCATATTCGCTCACATTTATCTTTTATACCTGCTGAGCGTGCGTGTGTGTGTGTGTGTCCATGGTTTGATGTAAGGTGCCTTCTTCCATTTCCATAGTTGCAACCCATGCACTAAAGCATGCCATGTGTTAAATCTGGCATGAACAACATGTCAAGTTGCAATTCCACCTTCACAAAAGAAGTAAAAGGCCAAGACAGTTTGCATGTGTGTGTTAGAGAGAGAATATGACAGATGCATAATACGACTGTAAAACTTTACAATAATGTAGGCATTGATGACATTAATTAATGCATAAACTAACCATTTTTACACCATTTATCAAACTTTGTTAATGTTAATAATGTCCATGTTAATATCAGTATCAAATGTTAACAGATACAACTTTGATCTTAAACATGTAGTAGTAAATGCTGAGATTGACAGATTAACTAAGATTAATAAATGCAGTTGAAGTATTGTTCATTCTTTGTTCTGTCACGTATCATCTGTGTTTTGGTACTTTGATTTGAGTTTATTTACTTGTGTGTTGTCCCAATTTCCTCAGTTGCCTTAGTTAGTGATTGGTTAATTAATTAGTCCCACCTGTCCCTTGTTGTCTTCCTCATTGTTCTGTGTATTAATACCGTTTAGTTCACTTCTCTTGCCTTGATTTAACCAACCGTGACAGAAGAACAGACCAACATATGGATCTACCAGCAGTACATATCCTCCTCCTCACACAGGGGAACCATTCCTTGGCCCTTCCTCCTTTGCTGGTCCTGCCCAGCCCCCATGTTTTCAAGTCCCAGCCACAGAGGCTGGCCAAAGTTTCTTCATCGGGACCATGGATGTCATTCAAAGTATTGTTAATTTCATGAAATGTATGATGAAAGATGTCCATCAACAATCTTTTTTTCTGTGACTAAGATGACAAGACACCTTCATTAAATAATAGCTGTGTCTATATCAACATGCAATATCACTGACAAAAAAGATGAGACTAAAATATAGTAAAAAAATAAATAAATACAATTTATCAAAACCTCTCTTTGTTTTTGTCAAATAAAAATAGGAGACAGAATATTGATAAAGATGATCTGAAATCACAGACAAATAAGTAAGCTGGACTTCAGCGATCTCCTTTTGAGATATTCTGCTTAAATGAAAATGTCATTCAGTCAGTCTGTGTTCTGTCACGAGCCGCTTCCGCTGTTTGCTGTGACAAAATCTGCGATCAGAACTTCTTCGTGATGAACTGTAATAAATCCAAACATGGATCTCAACTGTATTTGTGATTGTGGTTGCTGAATAAATTAACTTGCACAACCTCTGTGTGAAATGCAGTCTTTTTTGCTGTTGTTTTAAAGGTGCCCTAGAACGTTCTTTCACAAGATGTAATATGAGTCTAGGTGTCCTCTGAATGTGTACACAAAAATACATTTTTTTATCTGCCTATTTTGGGGCATCATTAACTATGCACCGATTCAGGCTGCGGCTAGGGCACCCCCTTAAAAGAAAAAAAAAACATTTATGTAATTTGGAATTATTGGAATTATTATTAGGAATTTCGCCGTTTTAATTTCGGGAGAAGTTTCTTGTTTTACCAGTTTTCATAATGTAGAGAGTGTTAATTTATATGATAAATAGCCTAATATAAATCAGGAAATTACTGTAGATGGGGTAAAATAAACCATGCGATTGATTGACATTCTCTTGATTTCTGCTTGTAGGTGAAAGTGCAGTAATTCTCAAGAAATGTTATAATACATTTCTCAAATGGCAACAATTGTTGTGATTATAATTTTGAGCAAAATAATTGTGATTACCAATTTAACCATTATGCAGCATAATAAAAATGTTTTCATTGACTAAAACTAGACTAAAATGCTCTGACAGACTATAATGCTGGTTCAATATTAATATTATAAAGCGACGAGAATATTTTTGGTGCACAAAAAAAACTAAATAACGACTTGTATAGTGATGGCCGATTTCAAAACACTGCTTCAGGTAGCTTCGGAGCATTATGAATCAGCGCGTCGAATCAGTCACGTGATTTCAGCAGTTCTCGTCGCTTTATAATATTAAAATTGAACCATGTCATTGCTGGCTATGAAGGCCTCACTGAGCCATCAGATTTCAACAAAAATATCTTGTGTTCTGAAGATTAACGAAGGTGTGGAACAGCATGAGGGTGAGTAATAAATAACATTATTTTCATTTTTGGGTGAACTAGCCCTTTACAGTTTTTTACAGATGCTAGGACACATTTCTCAATACTTAGGTCACTTTTGCAAAACTCTTCACACAGTTCTCCTAACCTACTTTCATCTTGGCAAAGCAGTTAATTTCACATTCAAAATGCACTACAACTACCAAAACACTTCATTCAGGTCTCAAATCAACTCATTCTTTCAGAACACTAGCAAAGGTTGACAGCCGACAAACACACTCTGTCACCCACAATACAATGACCTGAAAAACACTAACAACATGTAGCATTATACAATGTTTTCTTGTGTAAAACAAGGACACATCTCTGTTTATAATTCACTGCAATATATGTTACTGGAATGAATCAGACATGATGCAGAATTCGTCAATATTTTATGTTGTTTATTTATTTTTATATTTTTTGTATAATTCCAAAATACAAGAATTTTTATACACACCATCCACTGATACAGATACAATTCAATTGTTTTCATAGCATTTGATTTTAAGATTTAAAATATATTTCATTAAAATATTACTGTAGGAATGTAGCAAATTGCTGTCTTATTGAGTTTTGTATTATGTTTTTGTTTTGAACACAAGTTTAACAGTTTTGAAAACAGTATGTAAGCATGTGCAAATCGGTCTGTACATACAAAGAGTTTTGGCAGTTGTTGTGTCTGAGTGAGAAAAGAATTTATGAAATTTGAGAGATGTAGTCATTGAATGCATTTTGTGCCAAAGCAATGATAATTGATCCCCAGTTTAGCCCACATAGACTTCTGTTGTGCTCACTGTGTGAAGAGTTTAGCAAAAGTGACCTAAGTATTGAGAAATGTGTCCTAGCGTCTGTAAAAAACTGTAAACTTGACTGAACAAAAACAGGACAAGGTTGATTAAATGTGATAAATAAATAAATAAATAAATATAAGTACATTTGACAAGAATAACACTAAGAATAAATGTAAAAATAGCTGATAAAATTAACACTAGTCCAAAGCCCCATCGTCCTTGCTGGTTCTGTCCAGCCCCTCGGCTCCTCCCATCATGCTCGGCAGAAGTGCTCTGATTCCCCGGCGCCCCCTCTAGCCTCCGAGCCATGACTCCACCTCAGCCTGTCGACCAATCGGCTCCACCTTGGTTCGTCATCCCTCTGGCTCCATCGGGCTCACTCATCCCTCTGACTCTGCCATGATCAGGCATCACCCTTGTTTTGACACAGAGTCCCCACCTCATCTCTTCTTACCTCTGACTCCTCCCTCCTTCATTCTCACTTCCTCTCTTTTGCCATGGGCTCTTCCTGCACCGGCTCCTCCGTGGTCATCTCCTCCACAGCTGGCCCACAGCTGGTGGTCTGCGCCTTTGTGGACTCTTCCTCTGACTTTTTCCATGGTTCCTCCCTCCACCAGTCCCACCATGGACTGTGACATCTCAGGGTCATGGCCCTTTTTCCCAAACCATAATAGCCATCACCACCTCCCACCACTTCGGCATGGTTTTGTTTACGGTGCCAGGAGGCACATAGTGGGAGGGGGTGTAATGTCACGTATCATCTGTGTTTTGGTTATTTAATCCGTATAGATGTGTATTAAAGTAGTGTTTATAAGTAGTGTACAGCAGTAACCAAGGAAATGCTATACCGCTTCTGTTCCATAAGCGCCACCTACTGTCAGAGAGTGAATTTGCATTTTCATTCAGGCCAATTGCTTTTGTGTGTGTGTGTGTGTGTGTGTGTGTGTGTGTGTGTGTGTGTGTGTGTGTGTGTGTGTGTGTGTGTGTGTGTGTGTGTGTGTGTGTGTGTGTGTGTGTGTGCAGGAACGTTTTATGTAGTATAGTATGTAGTCCATTCTGTTTTTCTTTAAATCTTGAAATAATTCAATCTAATTTAAATCAAAAACAACTGCTCATGTTACATGCATGTAGCATCTTTCTTTCGATTGTGATTAAAAAGTAGTGGTTGCCTCTAATTTCCAATAGCTACAGATATTTTTTTTGTTTAAGCTTGGTTTGACCTGCAGAGCAACCAGTATTGGAATAGGCCAATTTGTTTGTAAAAAAAATCGGCAATCAGAATCAGCCATGAAAAAGGTGCATCCCTACTAATGTAGTTAACAAAGGAAACCTTATTTTAAAGTGTTGCAGATACAGTTAACTGCATTGCTTAGTCCATAATTGTTTCTTACTAAAACAATTAGTAAAATAACTGTTTTTGAACTTTATAACTATTATTATTAATTTTATTATTATTATTCATTATGGGGTTGTTTTTAATCTATTTTTTTTTAATGTTTGATATTTAATCATGCCATCTTCACTGTGTCTCCTTATGTAATGCATTTGTTGTTTTTCTTTATTTTTGATTAGAAAAATTTCCCATAGCAGCTATAATTTGTCAAATCTTATTTATATCCAATAAAGCTCCAATTTTAATATCACAAAGGCTTCAGTTTTATCCACAGGTGGGATCTTGCTCAAAGTAAAATTGTCTAGCCTGACAGCAACACCTTTCATTACAGGAAAGTCAGGTGCATGTAGTGAGGTATTAAAAAAGCCCTATGACCCTGGCAGACGATGTGACCCCTTAAGGGTGTGAGACAACCTTCATCACATCAGGCCACATAAAAGTGCTGAGTCGAGTAACACTGAGTAACACAGATGCATTATGGGGGTGTTGGCAGGCGCCACACGTATAGAGCAGGCATTAATATTGTATTGGGGTTGAAAGTGCCCCTTCCACAAACTTCAGATGGAAATGTGAATGCCCATGCAGTATAGAAGTCATTGACACTAGGTGAAGAAGCATTTAATGCTGTATTGTCTTCTGAGATCTGCCTCTCTGAAGAAAAACTGCTGAAAATGTATGCAAACACAATTTTACAGATTTTTATTATTTACAGAATTTGGGTGATTGTGAGGATTGCATCTGTTGTTTAATGTGGAAATTTGTGTTTAACATTTGTGTTTTAAATTTTGTCATTTCATGCAGTTTATTAATTACAGTATCTTTAGAACAAAACAGTTGTTTAACATTTTTCTGTTATCATTTTTGTATTTGAATTTGTATCAACTTTATGAAAATGATTTTACATATAGCCAATAATAATCTATTTAATTTAATTGAATTTCTATTAAGACAATTTACTCAGTGTAGTGTGACAGTGGCCCCATCAGCAGCTTTTCAAGGATGTAAAATGCCTGTTCCTGGCATGAGTGCCTTTTTGTTTTTTGAGGTGCTTTGCTGCCCTCTGTTGATGAAATGACTTAATTACGGTTTACTGTTGTTTCAGGCTCCAGGCCTGAAATCTGCACAGCCCACAGCCCCTTGAAAAGGCAGATCCAGTGGCAAATGTGTCAAAAAATGACTGAATCTTGCTTTATAAGCCATTTATCAGCAGCAGTTTTATTTTCCTTCACACTACTGCTCATTCAAAACGAGGACTGCAAATTATTTTTTTATGAAACCACCAGATGGCAACAAAGTCCTTCCAAAAGAACCTCTATTTGTTGTAAATTTACATCAGATTATATGCAAATCTGACAGCAAGTATGAATACAACTCATGTCTTACATTTCAGGGCAGGGAAAAAGTGCCACAGATACACCAGATCTTTTTTTTCTTCAAATAACTGAACACAAACGCTACCGTATTATGTATAAAAGCATGCATATATTTGAAGAGAGATATTTGGTCTAATATAATATTTTGAATTAAATATTAACAGCAAACTAATATTTAGCTGGTTGTTTTGTAGGATTTATAACAATTGTCGATTTTAGTGATAAATCCAGAAAAGCTTAGATTCTTAGGGCATGTCCCAATTTGTTTATACTATGCACTAAAAATCTTGATATCACACGCATTGTTGTCAGCTTTGCATAAGCATTACCATAATGCTAAATTTATTAACTTTTCAAAACTACTGAACGACCTCCGTATGGCATTCCTCACCACTGAAAAAGTTTAAAGAGAACTGTAAGAAATGGGTTGTGGGAAACATTAGTTTAAAGTGCCCCTATTATGCCTTTTTTAAGGTTCCTAATATTGTTTTGGGAGTCTCCTACAAAAGGTTTACATGCATGCAAGATCAAAAAAACTTTTGTTTTCTCATAATATACATTTAATTTCACCTCAGTTCACCAAAGATTGGTAAATGATGTGTTAGAAGCAGTTCAAAGAATCAGTCTCTCTAAACCCCTCCTTTCCGTGAGCCTACACTGCTCTGATTGGTCAGATGGCCCAATCCTTTGTGATTTGGTCTACTGTGCACACCGCACCTATAGTGTACCTCAGGGATGACGCATTTTTGTAGGCAAAACTCGGAAGCAAGTTAGCATTTTAGGACTTTCGGTTCCATCGCCGTAAAAAGTCTATGGGTTTTTTGAATGCGTTTTTGCTCAATCGCCTGAAACAAGGTCACGTTTTCACATTTTGATCTATGACATAAAACACACCAGTTATAACCTGCTTATGATTTTTTAAACTTCTACTGTGTCTTAAAAATGGTGGTTGCTAACAATTTGCTAAAAGGGACTACTTCCTTTGGCGGGGACTAGACGTCATCATGACAAATAGGACATTTGGATATAATTTCTCATGAAAAAGTGGATAAGTATTCATACACAGCTCAGATCATAATCATGTTTTTAAATAAAGTTGTTTTGTAAATACAGTTTGAGGAAGCTTGGTGGTGACGACGTTGATCCGCGACCATGGTGTGCTGTAGTCCGCTTATAGCCTACTGTTAGCTTTTTATATCTGATGACTTTATTTAGGCTTCAAAATGTAGAAATGTTGTGTTAACTTGTAAAGATTAACTTGATAGACAAAACGTGTAAGTGTCAGAACCCTTTGTTAAACACAGCTTATTTTCTGCGATTTTCCAAAAGTCTATGGGAAAAATGCATAGGCTTTCAATCGAGGGAATCCGTTCGCCGCTAAGTTCCGGGTTGGCCTACAAAAACACGTCATCCCTGAGGTACTCTATTGCCATAACTGATAGAGGTGTGCGATACCGCTAGATTTGGTATCGATCCGATACCAAGTAAATACAGGGCCAGTATCGCCGATACCGATACCAATACCGATACTTTTTAATAATTAAGGTGGATGCGTCTTCAACCTAAATCTAAATGAATTTTCATGACTTTTAATTTGTTTTTGTGATTTGCATTTTGGGTTATTAATCAGTACTACAAAAGCTTTTGTTCAGAAACAACTTTTGGTTACTTCTGTTTTATTTAAATAAACAAAGTTACAAAATGATTAGTTCACAAATATAAAAAATGTAAAAACAAATTCTCTTTTCAAGTAGCATGTTAACAAAAAATGTTTCTCCTCTTTAGTGCACTTCTTTTCAGGATTTTTTTCTTAAATAAACAAAGTCACAAAGTTTTACTTCACAATAAATATAAAAAATGTAAAACAAATTCTCCTTGTAATACGATATGAGTACAAAATAACGTTTCTCCTCTTTAGTGCACTTCTTTTCAGGGTTTAAAAAAAAAAAAATCATAAATAAAAACCAATTACTGTAAATACAAAATATAAAATGTAAAAATTAAGCAACACCCAAAGCCTTCAGTTCAAAGAAATACTCCCAGAATGCCCTGTGGTCCCTGTTCCCCTGTGCAGAAAAGAGGTTTTGGTTAGAGGTTTTTGTTCAGGAACAGAATCATGTTCACATTTTTTGCCTTTATTGCAGATCGCCTGTGACTAATTAACTGTCCTGCCTTTGAAAAAATCCTCTCAGCTGGCATTTGCGTTGCCTGCGTTGTAACTGCTGTTAGAAATGCGCGCCTGACTGCTGGTGGTAGCGCTAGTGGTGAGGGCCGGGGAAGCAGTGTCGAGCACGAGCAGCACTCTTGAGAGCTTGCTCTGCTCTGTGACAGCAGCAGCATTTTGACAAACACGGCCAGGTCGCATAACGAGAGAAACTGAAACTTAAGGATCGATATTTTCACGTTGGTATCGATCAATACCGATACCAACGTTGGTATCGATACTATCGATATTAGTATCGATCTGCCCACCTCTAATAACTGAATGACAGCTATCAATTCGCAAGACATTGACCGAAAAGATAGCATCGATTTTACCGTATCAATTCGAGCCCGAGTCCAACGATGAAACATCTGAAGTAGTCAAACAGAAACTGATTCTCAATCACGACTGGAGTAGGACGTTTCTCTATGGTAAGTGTCACTTTAGTTTGTGTTATTCAGACGTGATAGCAAAGTCACTGTTATACTTTATGTAGGTGCTGTATCAGAATGCCAAGTGAAGCTGAAAACCTCTAAACATAAGATAAACATTTAGGCCAGATGTGTACACAGACGTTTTCGTCATAACTATTAACAAAGAAAAATGGCTGTATCATTGTTTGACATTACAATGTGTTTACTGTTAGAGCAGTGCAGACTAGCATCTTAACATCCTATTACAATACAGATAGAGCTCCACTCTACTGTGATGATAAAAACGAAGAGGAAAAAAAAAAGTTTGTTTTACAGTTAAGTGCGAACCGGGCCCATGTTATGTTGTAAACTCCCACATTTGCCGAGCACAAACGTGAAGAGCTGATAATGCATTACACTCTGTCACAAAAGTCATGCTCCATCCTTGATCATTACTCCAAGTAATAAGACAATCAACACATTTTTAGACAATATTGGACCCACATCTGAATAGCAGAACTGCAGAAACATGAGTTAGCCAGTTAGCAGGAGACATGCAGACTACATAACATACAAAACTATGAATTTTGAACGATCGCTAGAAAATATAAACATCAATTTTTAATCATACTTACAGGTTGAGATTCAGAGGAGCAAGCTGGTCCGAATGAACTGGTCACGATCCAAATTTTAAGACCAAGCATTTTGTGAATCCTGCGTGGAACTCCCCAAGGTTTGAGAAGCAGTCGTCAGTAAAATGACGGGAACAGCAAAAGATTGTACTGCTGTGGTATTGTTGAAAAAATGAATTTTCCCTGGTGCCTGTGCGCGCAATAAGTGGGCGGGTAATATGCTAATGTTTCATTGTGACTTCAAAATGAAACGGCTTGGGATTCATTTTACAAACGACTCGTTTAATTGACTCAGTCGACTCTTACTTTTGAGAGACAATAACTATATACAGTGCAATTTCAGATTTAAAACTTTGCAGGATGTTTTAAATCAATATATAATAATTTATAATAATATAACATAACATATGTATTGTCTTGTTTGCTAACAGTGCAATTATATCTCCTCCAATAGAAACAAATAAATTCAATATCTCTCATTATTTCCAAACCTGTCACAGAGTGTTATGGCAACATATCAAATTGCTGGACAGGAAACTGTATTACTGAGATGTAATGAGGCAGCAGGGTCACAGAAAGGAGTGGTTGGAGTGTGAAATGGGAGGAATAAGAGAGGAGGAGGACATGGGTAGTTAGGTAGTAGGTCTTTCCCCCCTCATTTACTGTTCAGTAATTGACAGGAAGAGCAGAACAATGGCCTGTTTAGAGAGGTGGCTGACCTGTTCTCAGCTTACTTGCATTATACAAACACTCTCTAACATGAACACAGACAAACACCCAAAGCAAAGTGTCATTTTTTTTTTTTTTTTTTTCTCAGTATGAAAGACCAAACTGTTCAGAGATGGAAAAGGTAAAGGCATTAATCTTAATAATGGAGACAGGCAAGGGCAATACAGACAGAAAGATTCATCTCTGACAGACAGTGTGGTCATCGTTTTCTTAATTTTCAGGTTGTTGTACCTCTGTATTTTTGTCTATGAGCTTTGTCTGTGTTTCCCCTTTTTTCCCCCATATTTTTTGCAATCTATTTTTGAAAGTCTGTGAAATAAAACTTTATTACAATTAATTGAAAATGGTAAGATAAAATTGAAAAAAAAAAAATATATATATATATATATATGTTTTATGTTTACATAAGACATGTACCTAACTCTATTTATCATTTTTAGTAGTGCTAATCTGTTTAAATTTATCATTTAAAGAGGATATGGAACAAGACTGATGCAAGGGCATAAAGAAGAGAAAGAAAGGAGGATTTTTATTAATTTATTGGCTGGTATATTAAGATATGTATGCTCATTTTCTCTATTTTTACATTCAGATTACCTTTGCTGTCATCTAATGCTCACTTAGTCAATCACTAACAACATAAAAACACTAATAATTTAATAACACGTTGCAAAGTTTGTTGTAATCTGTAGCAAATCTCATAATGAGTATCCATTTTTCATACACTATAATTTTGTGATTTAATTTTAGTTTATTTAGTTTATCAACATTATTAATTTTAGTTTAATTTATTTAGACAAAATAGTATTACATTTTGGCTTTTTTGTGTCCTGCCAAAATTTTAATATGTGCTATTTTAGCGGCCATTTGTGAATTCTAATAAAGAAATATCTTAATGGCATATTAGTCAAATGATTTTCCAGAATTTCTTTAAAAAGGTATGTTTTATATTTTTGAGTTTTTTTTTTTTTTTTTTTTTAATCTAAAGTCAAAGGACTCAATTTTTGCTTGGTTCCCAACATTCTTCATTCTCCTAAAACGCGTGTTTTAAACATTAGCATCGTAAATCCTGCAAAGTTTTTTTATATTTTATTTTATTTTTAAATGTATGTACATTTATAACACTACATTGTATTATATTACCTTTGCATCAAATTACAAAACAACTAGTTAATGCTGCTGTGAGGGTTTTTCATACAGATATGGGAGTGGTAGGAAAAATTGACATCTTTCTCTCTTCTGACTGCCGTTATCAACCTATCTCTATTTTTTCCCCTCTTTTTTTAAAGTTGTGAAAACACTATTAAAGTAAAAAAAAAAACACTATAAGTTTACCCAACTATACGACTTCCGCTTCTGAGAAACCCAGAAATGTGAAAAGGGTCAATTTGCTAGAATCACTTGTATGGTCTTTTTCTCTCTTATTCTTGCTCTGTCTCCCTCAGTCCTTCATCCAACGTCCCTAATCATCATAACTGTTATCTAATGATGTCATGCTCCTCACTCTGTCATTCTCTCACCCAGTCCTTCCCTGCCTGATTGATTTCTATCGCTTGACCTCAAGACAATAAAACAAATCCAATATACGGGCACCTCCTCTGACAGCCATATGCCACCCATTGGAGGTCAGAGCTGTTCTTGTGAGCTAACACACATTCTGTCAGTGTTCCCAGGTTCAGTGAGAGGCCTCATTGCAACCCAGTGCTCAGGCTAGGACAATAACGGCTCCTGAGGGACATATCAAGGGCGGGAGTCTCCTGGCCCTCCCAGTAAATCAGACCTTACTGTACAATATAGTGGGGAGGAACAGGAAATGTCTGCTAGGGTTTGCAAAGGTACAAGTTCACAGGAGGCGAATGAGTAGTCAAGATCTGTTGAAGAGGAAATGAATGGCTGGTTTAAAGAAACCATGAAATCAAAATTGGCAATTCTAATTTTTTTTTTTTAATGGAATATTATAGTATGTATTATAAATTATCTGTGTACATCATTATTATTTTTTAGTTCATGTTTCTTTGTAATTTTTAATCAAAATAACTTCCCCTCCCTTTCGCAATGACATCTCTTGTCTGGCATGAGGGCAGGACATCCTGTCACTCGCATGACATCATAGCAATAGCAAACCACAATGATCCAATCAATTCCTGATGGACAAAATCAAGACCCGCCCTACATTTTTCTTGTTCAAGAAGCTGTTTAGGTCGACTAAACATCACAATAGGGAAGAAAAGACTATCATGACTTCCATTTAGAATTAGTTCAATCGAAACTTAAAATTCTGTGACTTTTCTTCTGTAGAACATAAAAGTAGTTGAAGTAGTTTAAAATGTTTATTTGAAAAATTACATTAGGGTGCCTATTTATTATTATTTTTATTTTTGAGTGAACTGTTTCCTAAAGATGCAGGGTTAGTGCAAGAGCGGGCAAAGGCTTCTGTTGTTATTCACTTCCAGTTATTTAACCTGTAGAAAAACTGTTTATGTTTTGCAAACTGTCATCATGTTATTTTAATTCATTATCATAAACACACTGGTTTGCAAATAAATTTACTGTTTAATGCACTTTAATATTCTTAATTATTAACAGTTACTTACCTAAGCGGTTAATGAATCGGAAATCTCACACATTTAAAGAAAATACTTTTTTACTTCCACATTGCAAAATAAAGTGTATCTGAGAACATCTGAACATTCTTCCAAAAAATTGCCTTTGTGTACAGCAGAAAATTACTAAAATAGACAAATCAAAACTTAATAGAATACAATTATGACTAAAAATAAAAATGACAAACATAAAAATACTCAAATTTAAAGGTGCCCTAGAATCAAAAATTGAATTTACCTAGCGATAATAACTGACATGATCCATGATAACTTGATATTTTTAGTGATATTTGTGAATTGTCTTTCTAAATGTTTCATTAGCATGTTGCTAATGTACTGTTAAATGTGGTTAATGAGCGCACGATTTAAAGGGGCCGCAGCCTGAATCGGTGCATAGTTAATGATGCCCCAAAATAGGCAGTTAAAAAATTAATTAAAAAAAATCTATGGGGTATTTTGAGCTGAAACTTCACAGACACATTCAGGGGACACTTTAGACTTAAACTGAGAAGTAAAAAAAAAAATAATTGTAACCAAGCAGATCTCACCCCCCATTGACTACAATAGTATTTTTTTACCCTACTATGGTAGGAAACAGTCACATTTCATTCATATTTTACAGTACCATTCAAAACTTTGCGATCAGTAAGACTTTTTTTAAGTTAATTAAAAATTTTTTAAAATACTATAACTTATAACTTTATAAATAATACTAAAATAATATTGGGACCCACTTTATATTAAGTGGCCTTAACTACTATGTACTTACATTTAAATTAATCATTTAATACAATGTACTTATTGTGTACATACATGTTATTACATTGTACTTATATTTTAAAAACACCTGCATGTAATTACATCTGTAATTAATTTCTGTAATTAAATTTATAATTACACTGTTGACCCATCCCTTACACCTTAACCCTACCCTTAAACCTACCCATACCAGCAAAGCTTTCCCTAACCTTACCCATATCCCACCCCAAAAGCTGCAAAAGTGTTTTGCAATTCAATATGAACCCAATACGTACATTGTACTTATTTTTTGATGTTAGTACATAGTAGTTAAGGCCACTTAATATAAAGTGGGACCATGTATTTTAAAGTTATGTTATGTTAATCATTTTGACATGTGATTGGTTTTATTAATATAAGTTTATTTTTATCAAATTATTTTCCCCCATACCTTTAAAGGATTAGTCCACTTTTAAATAAACTTTTCCTGATAATTTACTCACCCCCATGTCATCCAAGATGTTCACATCTTTCTTTCTTCAGTCGAAAAGAAATGAAGGTTTTTGATGAAAACATTCCAGGATTATTCTTCTTATAGAGGACTTCAATGACCTCCAGATGGTTGAAGGTCAAAATTACAGTTTCATTGCAGCTTCAAAGGGCTTTAAACGATACCAGATGAGGAATAAGTGTCTTATTTAGCAAAACGAACGGTCATTTTCGGAAAAAAATACAACTGTATATGCTGATGGCGTAAATGACTGATCATAGAGCTTTCGGCAAGTCATTGAACATTTGTTTACAACAAGTGACTGTTTTGTCCATATTATTTTTGATAATCGCTGTTGTAAAGCATTGAGAAACTAGAATGCATATCCATCAACTGAAACATTAGTCGAATCCACCTCTTTTACATGTTGTTGTTTTCAACAAACCATATTATAGATGTGTCGTCAGATTTGGGATGAACCGAGGTGCAAGAACCGTGGGTGGAGAACTGTCCCACCCCTAATGAATATACACCTTACAGTGCAAAAAATGTATGTGACATCAGGAGCAAGAGTTGCAGCAGCTGGAGTAACAGAAAGAATGTGTATATGGATGCAAGTAAGTGCAAGTGTATTAGCTGGTTTCACACTGTGAAATACTGCAGTGGATCAGCAGATGTCTTTTCTTCAGATTTGTCCCTGAAGAGTTCCAGGCTCCCATCTTCTGTCTCACATGTACACACTCTCACGCACACACTTACAAATGCTCAGAGTACGCATCATTGGAAATCACTGGCATTGATCCTGCCAGATCAATAGAGACACAGAGCTACTGCCGCTCAAAAGGTTTTACTAATACACTCCATGCCAGCCATGACCTGCACACACACACTGTTACTGCACTCATGCAGTGTGTTTATACCAGGGGCGTTCTTGTCCCAGGAGACTTGAAGTGACTTGGTTTTAATAAATAGTATGTTAATATAAATCAAGCATTGTTTGCTAGTTTATAGTGTAACCTTTATCAGGTTTTTACCTGATATAACCTTTATCAAACCAATTGTTTGATTGAGAGACGGAGCAGGCAACCCCATTAATTCATATTTTACAGTACTATTAAAAAATATGTGACCAGTAAGACTTTTTTAAAGAAATGAATACTTTTATTCATCAAGGATGCAGTGAACTGACCAAAAATAACAGTAATTGAACAGTTGATCCATTTTGATCAAATAATGCAGCCTTGGTGGTGAAGCACTTTGTGTTCTTTATGATGCTTACATTGGAAAAAAAAAACATATATATATATATATATATATAATAATCATTACTGATGTACAAAATCATACTCTTAAGTTTTAAATACATTTTATCAATTACACAGATTTGTCTTTTTACTTTTTGCCAAAAATAACTAAGTAATTGGTGGACCCGCTAATTAAAGACTCCCTGCTGTAAGTTAAACTGCTGTTGCATATGCATGTATCCCCAAAATGGTGTAAACATAAAATAGAAACTGGAGTATTAATTTATATTTCACAAGATAAATATGACAAGATAGAAATGTTGCTTGCAAACTATTTTATTTCTAACATATAGTTATCAAATATACTAGTTTTACCATTTTGACCAGAACTTATAAAGTGAAATGGACTTCTGTGCTGCCACCGGCTTGTCAATTGTCATGATGACAGTTTTCCTGCATTTACAGTATGATTAGTAACATGGCATCTACAGTTTAGGTGATTGGCTACAAAAATCACATACTTCCAGGGGTTCCTGCACCTGCAGAACTGCTATTGAGATGAATGGGAACGCTAACTAACAGCTTTCTCCAGGTATTGTAGAGTTCCTTGGTTTATAACCATAATCAACTATTCCCACTTGAACCCACAGCGTGGCAGCACTGAGTGTATGAGATCAGATCCAGTTCAGTGTGTGTGTGTGTGTGTGTGTGTGTGTGTGTGTGTGTGTGTGTGTGTGTGTGTGTGTGTGTGATCCTCTGACAGAGATTTACATCTCTAGTTCATCTGTTTGTATCTCCCATCAAAGAGCCTCATCATGTTGGCCTGCGGGAGCGGGAGATTACCAGCATGCGAGTTTGTAAGAGTAAGCGAGAGAAAATCACTAGCCTGTGGCTAAAAGCAAACCTCTTCAGTAATGACAATCCACAACTTCCATTTCTATTCTGAGTCATAATGTGTGTAAGTGAGCGTCTGTGTCGCTGTACATCTGTATGTCTGTGATATGGGTGTGCGTGTGTGATGACGGCTATAGCCAGGTGGGTGGGCAGTCGAGGCTCTCTGAGAACACACTCAACCCAGCTGTTGATGTGATCCTGGCTCTCTTTGAAGTGCGGCTATCACCCGCCCCTGTGCACACCCTCATCCACACACACATATACACACACTCACCGGAGAAACTTCCAGACCTCTCCACGCCAGTCAAAGCACTAATAGCTGTTTTGACGTTGTGTGCAGGTTTGCATGTGTATGCATGTGTTTCTGTGTGTTTCTGTGAATTTGTGAGTCACATTTCAGTGTAGAGGATTAATTAGCACAGTTTTTATTTTTTTTTATTTTTATTTTTTTTTTAATGGGTGTCTCGGGACTAAATTTATATTGGCTAAAATTCCAAAGTTTGCATTCAAATTAGATATTTTGGTATCTTCGAGATTATCTATTTTACTTGATTGCAAACTTTTTCCCCAGATTCTCTGCATTAATTGTATAGCAATTACAGTATGGTCTTTATACATGAAAATATATAGTTTAGGAAAGGGACTTTTCACTAAAACAATAGTTTTGGACAATAGTTTTTGAAATCAACCCAAAGAGACACACCCCTCTACATTGCTCCTCCTCCAAAACTCATCCTCCAATCCTAACCACCCTGCTCCGAGTCGGTCTCGAACCCCAGCCCCTAAGCTGCTGGCAGGCAAGGCGAGTGCGCTAACAATGACGCTAAACACCGCATTTTCCAGCGATCGTCAGTGTGTAGTGGTTTACACAATTCTCACTATTTGGCTACTGTTACACACACAATGCAAGAGTGGATGTCTGTTTATCACAGCTGACGTGCAACAAAATGCTTCATGAACAATAAAGCACAGATGATGAACGAATGGCAAGGAAGCACAAAAAATGAACATGCAGTACACGAGTAAATACAAACAAGAGTCGCCAACAGCACAGCAGCTCCAGACAATCATGACACCCAGTTTTACTCCCATTTGAAGCGGAATCAAAGCAGCCTCCGCTTCTGTTTTCAGGCCTTCCCGCTTAGCTCTCTCCAACGCTGGAAAGCTTTTCTAATATAAACGCGGGTCCTAAGGCACTTGCTCAGTCATAAACCTTCATTCCAGTGATGTTCTTTTGAGCTTTTTTGTATTGTCTCATCTCTCTTTCTGCAGGTTTTTTTTTTTTTTTCTAAATCTCCCACTTACACATTCCAACCCGATCACATGTGAATGTGTATCAATAGTACCACAAGTGTAATCTCATAGAATATATAAGCCAAAATGAGTTTTGGCGTGCATATGATACGCACTTTATGGTATTTATATAATACGCTTGGTAGTCTTGGGTAGGATTAGTGGCGTGGGGTTCGTGCCTATTGTATACCATAAAGTGCGTATCATATCATATGTATGCGATAAACTGTATCTTATGCAAGCCAAAACTCATTTTGGCATATATATTCTACGAGATTACACGTGCGTACTATTGATACACATTGTCATGAGACTGGGTTCCTCATTCTGTCTCCTCGACCGTTATACACCCTCTAATGCTGATTGGTTACACATTTGTTGTTGGTGTCAGCCCGACTAACTTCCAAACAGTGTTTTTGAAAAACTGCTTACCCCACCTTTAATTCAAGTGAAATTGTATATGGCTGTACATAATAAATTTCAATGTATCCAAATCAGCTTTACAGAAAACAGGGCCATACAACAAGTGTCAGTGGTGAGAAAAACTCCATAGAAACAATTAAAACATATTTTTTTACACACACTACCGATTAAAGTTGGATATTATAATGTAATTAGACATTTAAAATGTTACAAAAGATTTTTTATTTAATACAGAAAAAAAAAAAAATTATCATGCTTTCAACAAAATCTATATAAATTATAATTACTATGACACTGAAGACTGGAGTAATGGCTGCTGAAAAATCTTACTGACCCCAAACTTTGAACATTTATAAATATATTTTTGAAAACCCAAGTTTGAAAACCCCTGGTCTAATTTGTTAAGCAAGCTGTTTGGAGATACAATGCAACTCTCATCCAGGAATGGGATATGTTCAGGTCAGTGTGTGTGTGTAGTCTGTGTGTCCATTCATGTTGCTTTATGTATGCATGCATGTTTTTGTGCACATAATTGTGCTCTTAGTGTGTCTTATTCCCATTTCCATCAACTGTATCTGCTGCTGAAATCTCTCCATACCTTCCAAGCATTAGGGTCTTATCATGTTACCATGCACTTCCAAAAACTCTCTTATCTCCTCCTCTAATTCGGCACTAGCAATGCATGCTAATGTAGCTTTAAAAAGCTCTTCTCTGAGCCGACATGATACCTGGCCTTACCTGGGCCCCCCGGCTCCCATCTGCCAGTGGTTCCCAGCCTTCGTAACCCCGGTGAAGAGGCCTTTTGTTGGGTCGATAAACCCGTCATTGTCTCCCGTCCCTCAGATTTGTGAACCACCGGAGCTATCAGCATTCAGTCGCCCCCATCATCCACAACAACGAGGGTTCCCTTGTTGCCTCTACTTCTTTTTCACATTTACCCATTCCCTTAAGAGCTCTTAGTCTTACAGAAAGTGATGTTGGGATGGAAGTGTAAGGAGGGAAGGAGAGAAATATTTCTGGTACAGGCCTTACAATATGGTATACCATGTTACTCCAAGGTAATTCATTACCATGGTCGGTTACTTCCTTAAAATATAAATCGAATGTATTTATTCAGTTTTATCATCAACCAGGAAGAAATTGCACATCTGATCACTTAGAAATAGTAATAGCATACCTTTCCTCAACAAACTGCGCAATATGACATAGCTCAAAAATGCGAGTTATGCATCAAAGCTGATCACTTAGGGTTAAATATTTCAACAAGTATGAGCAATATTAAAGGGATAGTTCACCCAAAAATGAAAATTTGAGGTTTATCTGCTTACCCCCAGTGCATCCAAGATGTAGGTGACTTTTTTTCTTCAGTCGAATGCAAATTATGATTTTTAACTGCAACCGCTGCCGCCTGTCAGTCAAATAATAGCAGTAGATGGGAACTTCAACTATAACAGTAAATAAAACTTGCTTAGACAAATCAAAATTAAAACCTGCGGCTCGTGACGACACATTAATGTCCTAAGACACAAAACGATCGGTTTGTGCGAGAAACCGAACATTATTTATATAATTTTTACCTCTAATACACCACTATGTCCAACTTCGTTCAGCTTCCTGTTAGTGAGGTCAAAAAACGCGTTCTGGTGACGGAAGTGATGTCTCGCCCATATACTTCAATGAGCGCGAGACATCACTTCCGTTGTCAGAGCGCGATCAGACCTCACTAGCCGGAAGCTGAACGAAGTTGGACATAGTGGTGTATTAGAGGTAAAACATTATATAAATACTGTTCGGTTTCTCACACAAACCGATCGTTTCGTGTCTTAGGACATCAATGTGCCGTCACGAGCCGCAGGGTTTAATTTGGATTTGTCTATGGAAGTTTTTTCGACTCTTATTGTTCAAGTTCCCAATCACTGCTATTATTTGACTGACAGACGGCAGCGGTTGCAGTTAAAAATCATAATTTGCGTTCGACTGAAGAAAAAAAGTCATCTACATCTTGGATGCCCTGGGGGTAAGCAGATAAACATCAAATTTTCATTTTTGGGTGAACTATCCCTTTAACTCTTTTGTCTTTCCCCACCATAGACAAGATTTTCCTTAATATATGACACAATGCTTCTACGCCATTGATAAGTCATTCTGGCAATTTGTGTTTTCACTGTTATATGGTAGGGGACACTATTACAGATCTTCTAACATAGTACAGAACTTCAGGATGCAAGCAAAAAAAGGTCTGCGTAAACCAGAAGGAGCAGATAGAAGTTGTTTATGCACAAATAAGCTGACTTGATCAGCAAACATTCAACACCATATAAATAAAAAATGTTACTGATTTAAAAAATGTTGAACCCACAAAGAGATATACAACAGTGCAATGCACTGTGTTTACAATGTAAACAGTGTAGGAGAATGACAGGGAAGAGAAGAAATTGTTGAATAAAGTCATTATTTTTGTATTGTTTTTGTGCACAAAAAGTGTTCATAACATTAAGGTTGAACCAATGTAGTCACATGGACTATTTTAATGATGTATTTACTTCCTTTCTGGGCCTTGAAAAAAATTTGGAACAACATGAGGGTGAGTAATTATTAACAGAAATTTCATTTTTGGGTTTAACTCAAATTACCATTAACCCTGAACTAACTCTTTAATAATGATGCATTATAGCCAAAATAGTTAGTACTGGAATGGTTGGTTGCTGTAAAAGGTAGGCGGATGATTATGCTTAGGATTGAGTTAGAGCCAAAGCTTTAGTTTGCTCTTAGTTTGCCATTGACTAGCTTTTACAATGCTGAGGAATTGTGAGAAGTTGTTGCTATTGCTATATTTTAGTTCTTTATAGCATGCAGGTGGCACCAGGAACACTTCAAAAAGAATACATTCTTCTCTCTTGACTTTGAATTTCACATCGCAACAACTTGGGAAATTAGTTTTGTAAGGATGTGCAACCTTGGCTTTCTTAGATCTTGCTTTCATTCGCTATTGACTTGCAAATGAAATTCCTCACTGGAACAAATCTTTAGAATCTTAACTAAATTCCCTCTCGTGACCTTTACTGGCTTTAATTTGCTGGTTCTCAATTGTGACCCAAAACTGTTCCTGTTTTGGGTTGTGTTAGTAAAAATATAAATAAATATATTCACTATAACACACAAAATAGTAAATAGGCTTATCTTTTAAAAGGGAGAACACACTTCCAAAATCTGTTGTATTTCTGTCAAAAGCTCTGAATTTTGCCAGAATTCACCAATATGGAACATTATTTTCATATAATTGCAGATTGTTAAATTTTATTTCACTAATATACAAAATTATTAAGTATGATTATTAAATATTATTTTCCTATTTAGCCTGTGTAATGTTGGACAATTTTTAAATACATTTGTATTTTATTTCCATGTAATTGTTTAAAAATATGCTAAATTATTTACATGACAGGGTGTTATTTTCCTATTTAGCATTGTGTCATATTATACATTTTATATTCAACAAACTTCAAGATATTTAGATTTATAAAATGCAGTTCATGGTAAATTTACAGTATATGTTACAGTTTATTGTCCATGAGTTGGGTCGCCACTTGATGTTCAATGTAAAATAACCACAGCTTAAACTTCATAGCTGTGTCTTTTTCAGTCTTTTAAAAATTTGGTCATTCATTCTTCAAATCACTCTAACTCGCTTTTATTTTACACCTTCTTTTGACCTCAAAATCCCCTGTCGATGTCATTGCAAGGTCAAAATTCACACCGCATTACAGCCCTATCGAACTTTGCGATCCCAATACTTCAAAGTGAATAAATCCATACGGGTAACCATGACTGATCACTTTCGGCACATCACCCATATGCCTACTCCTGGAGAAGCCCCATTGGGCATAGACTGTCAGTAAGACAGATGTGTTTAACAATCTTTCCCTTTTGTGAGTGACTAGTACACTAATGTTTGGACATATGACATTGTCTGAGTCTTGCTCACTTAGCATTATAGTTACTGGGCTGAACAGGTTCTGCTCATAGGGATGTAGCTCACGGGACATCTCTCAAGAGTCCGTCAGATTGGCGTGTATGCCCTCGGGTGACTGTTATTGATAGATGCCTTGTCCAAAGAAATTAAATATTAACGATTTCAAATTGGAACTGCATGCGTGTGTGAATTTCTTGTTACCTACACAAAGCCGTCCCCACCCTCCAGAAGCATCTACAAATTTCCATCAGCGTGCCGTGTGCTTTTGTATCTTTCCATTAGAGCGGCTCTGTATGTAGTACAAGATATACATATTCCCTTGTTCTGCTCATCCTCTGGCTTTGATTTATGTGTGTGTTTAAATTGAGATCTTTAAAAGCACTATGTGTGTGTCATTACGGTTTGTTTTAAGATCTTCAGCTCTCCAGGGCACCAGGAATTTCCCTTAGACACTAATGTACCTCCTTCTCCCTCCCTATCTCTCTCTCTTTCTCTCTTCCTCTGAATGTGTGCACTGGCATGGTGGTTTGGCAGGCTGCTGTCTTCTTGTATCTGTTTGCGGTATGATTTGTTTGTGTCTGTGTGCCCAAGTGCGCGTACATGTGTATGAGATTCTTGCAACATGCCGAGACCACGCTGAGGAATGTTATGCGTTTGACTCAATAACACACAGTCACACACACAGAAAGCTGACATCATTGCTCCTGTGAGACGAAAAAGTGTGATTTGCTCCGTTGTTTGAATGCTTGATCTTCTTGAGTTGTTCACTTAGTTTGACCTGCGGCAAAAAGTCTGCAGCTCTTTTTAGCCAAGAACCGCCCTCTTAGCGAGCCGAGTCGAGCCAAGTTGTACCACACAGTGGAAAAGCGCCATTAGACAGGAAAAGACCACTTGATTGACATGGAAAGTGGTCAACCACAGTTTTTGTTTTTATGGTACCACAATTAGACTGGCACAAAAAAGGTATGCACGGATGTTAAAATTTTAACCGATACAGACAATTTGTTTTACGTTATGGCAAATAAACAATAAATAGCCAATATTTCTTAGTATTCTACACTGTTTTGTCTATAAAAGTTAAAAATAAAACGCTAAAAACTAAAATCTATTATTGTAAATGCTACAAGTGAACTTATATTATAAAGTATGAAAAATGGATATCCACTTTGAGATTTGAAAAAAGATTACATTGAACGGTGTTATTAAATTATTGGTGTTATTAAAGATTAACTTTAAAGAAGAATTTTCACGTAATATTACTTGTATCTTTTTTTTTTTGGTAAACTATTTTTTAAACATAATGGGAGGACCGATAAAAAAACAAATGTCTACAGCCAGTCAGTCGGATTAGAACTGGTGATTTCAGCCAGTGTTCGCCATTTTTTTGTGCATTATGCATCAGCTGGTCAGTGAACTGACTGTGGGTGTGCCATCTAAAGCTGAGACCTCTGCGTACTTCACTTCAAAAACTGTCTGTGTATCTCTGCGGTCTCTCAATATCGCTGTCCTTTTTTCTCATCTCTATTTTGATCTTTCTTTTCTTAACCCCATCTTTTGGTCTTTGTCTCCCTAGAGTTCTGTATCTCTCTCTCACCCGCATCCTGTCACCTCTTCACTGCTTGTCTGTCTCGGCGGCCGCATCTCTCTTTGATATCCGAGACCAGTGAGTCTCCTGCACAAACAAAGGCCTTCTTTGTGTGTTTGTATGTGTGTATTCGCAGCTCTGTCCTTCTGTCTGTTTGTCTGCTAGTGCGGTCCAAACCCATGCTGTGACGTAGTGGTCCAGAATCGCTGTGTAATCTCTAAGCTGCATGGGAGAGCTGCTACCGAATGAGATTGGGATCTGGAAGCACACAGTCTGAGCGTAGAGGAGTGTGAAGGAGGTCAGACCACACCACTGTGTGTGTGGGTTTGTGTGTGGTATGAAAAGAAAAAAAAAAGCTATATTGTTTTGTAGGTCTCTCACTGACTGCCATTGGCATATTCATAACATTCAGAACATTTGATACAGGTAATAACATCAAACTCATTAAAAAGCATGTAATTTAGCACTAACAGAGGATGTTTTGGGTTGAAGCTCTACAGCAAAACCAACACTGTGTATGGTTCAAGTACACCCTATGTTATGGGGAAATGTCCCGACAAAGATGGCAGTATCCAAAATCCTTGTCCTTATGGGGACATTTTTTGGTCCCCATGAGGAAAGCAGCTTACAAAACAGCTTAAATGAAAATGTAAAAATTCTGAAAGTTTTCAGTAATGGATAGTTTTAGGGGTAGAGCTAGGGTTAGGGGTTAGAATATAGTTTGTACAGTGACAAAAAAACAAAAAACATTGTCTACGGAAAGTCCCCATAAAACATGAAAACCCAATGTGTGTGTGATACTCACTTTCCTGTAAGTTCTCTTTCAGGCCAGAAATATACTCTACATGAGTATGCAAATGCAGATGCAATGCTTGACCGACATATTGCACAAAGATCCTGCGTAAATTACTTTGGCCACACACACACTGTAAAGTTTCAGGAGTGACAACCGCACATACCTTGCTGCAGCACATACCGTGGCTTTAAGTATATTCTGACACATTTTAGAACAAAACATCCTGATAAATTGAGCTTATTTAGTAGTACTTGTATATTGAGCTAATTTAGAAGTAGTAATTGGTAATTCCTGAAGTCTCTTGTTTTTTTGATGGTATTAAAGAAGTTTGGAGTACGTGACCAGCAGTATACTATTAGCGGTGTACCACCAACACTGTTGAGAGCGACATTTAGATTAATATTTAAGTATGTGCTGCAAATTTTCCTCCCAATAACAAAATAAATATAGCAAAACTGACAGTAGGAAAACAGCAGTAAAGAAAGCATCTGATCATAGCCATGTGACTAACGCCCGAAAAAAGAAACTTTTGGCTTGATATTGTTTGAAACTCTAATGTAAATCTAATTAAGTTAATGCAAAAGTTCATATACCTCAGTGAAACATCTGAGAATGTCATTAATGAAAGACCTACATTCGAGCAATTTAAATTTCCTTTAGGCCCATGCTACTCATAATGACAGAATAATCGATAAGTGTTCAGCCTGCCCGTGTGTGAATGATGCAGAGTGAGGAAGAAAAACACATTGCTTTGATTGTCTTGTTTCATCTGATGCAGTTTCACAGGGTTCACACAAGCACTCTCTCTATCTCTCTCTCTCTTACACACACACACACACACACGCACACACACACACACACACACAAACACATGCTCTTCCCTGAGGCTAAAGGTTGTGCAGGGTGGAGGTGGAGTAGTCGTGCTCAGCTGTTTGCTTCCTCTCAGATAGACATGTTTGTTTTCACACAGCAGGGCTCAGTATGAAAAGACCTGTACTTGTCAGAGCAAATATAATGTTTATCCAGTCTGCCCTTGCTCTCTCTCTCTCTCACACACACACACACGCGCACACATACACACACACACAGGTACTCACACACATGCCAGCACACAAGCACACACTCACACTTTTCTCGCTGTAGTTTGAGTCCAGGGATGTACAGTGGGGTCCAAAAGTCTGGATTGAAAGTATGTGTGTGCATTGAAAATCTATGACTCTAATTTAGGTCTGAAACAGAACATTTCAAACTATTTCTAGGTCACATCACAAGTAAATTACCATGTAAAATCCCTTGTGTACTATAGACATTCAAATGTTCTTGCTTCTGTTGAAGCACAAGATGCTCAAATCAAAAACTAATTCTGGAACTAATTCATGTTAATCATTTTTTTTTTTTATGTTTATCAGATTATAGTTGCATTTTTATTGGTTACACGATTACTTAATGTTCACAAAATGGCAGTAAATTACTCATAATTTATTGATTCTCACTAAATCTTTTCTATCTTTTAAATCATACTAAATAAAACAGCCTATTGCTTATGTATGTTCAAAAAGTCTTACAGTTTTGTGAAATTACGCAAGTCAGGCCATGCGGCATAACAAATAACATATTTAATCTTTTTTGTGTTTTATTTTGATTGTTTTTATTTTAAATGTTTACTTTTATATGATCAAATTAATAATCATATTTTCAACAACTTTGGTCAACAACCCCCTGCAGCTCCTTCACAAACCCCAGTTTGGGAAACCCTGACTTAATGTAATGGTTAATCCACATAATTTTGTTGATGAACTCACTATAGTACAAGATTATCATATTTAAGGCTAAGTCAAAAGAATTCTAAAAGTAATCAAGAAGTAGTCAGTTTATATTACCTAAAATGTGTAATGCAGTGGATTTTTTATATATATTATATTATATATATATATATATATATATATATATATATACACACACAGTGGGTATGGAAAGTATTCAGACCCCCTTAAATTTTTCACTCTTTGTTATATTGCAGCCATTTGTTAAAATCATTTAAGTTCATTTTTTTTCCTCATTAATGTACACACAGCACCCTATATTGACAGAAAAACACAGAATTGTTGACATTTTTGCAGATTTATTAAAAAAGAAAAACTGAAATATCACATGGTCCTAAGTATTCAGACCCTTTGATGTGACACTCATATATTAAACTCAGGTGCTGTCCATTTCTTCTGATCATCCTTGAGATGGTTCTACACCTTCATTTGAGTCCAGCTGTGTTTGATTATACTGATTTGGACTTGATTAGGAAAGCCACACACCTGTCTATATAAGACCTTACAGCTCACAGTGCATGTCAGAGCAAATGAGAATCATGAGGTCAAATGAACTCCCTGAAGAGCTCAGAGACAGAATTGTGGCAAGGCACAGATCTGGCCAAGGTTACAAAAAAATTTGTGCTGCACTTAAGGTTCCTAAGAGCACAGTGGCCTCCATAATCCTTAAATGGAAGACGTTTGGGACGACCAGAACTTAAAACCTGACTTAAACCCAATTGAGCATCTCTGGAGAGACCTAAAAATGGCTGTCCACCAACGTTTACCATCCAACCTGACAGAACTGGAGAGGATCTGCAAGGAGGAATGGCAGAGGACCCCCAAATCCAGGTGTGAAAAACTTGTTGCATCTTTCCCAAAAAGACTCATGGCTGCATTAGATCAAAAGGGTGCTTCTACTAAATACTGAGCAAAGGGTCTGAATACTTAGGACCATGTGATATTTCAGTTTTTCTTTTTTAATAAATCTGCAAAAATGTCAACAATTCTGTGTTTTTCTGTCAATATGGAGTGCTGTGTGTGCATTAATGAGAAAAAAAAAATTAACTTAAATGATTTTAGCAAATGGCTGTAATATAACAAAAGTGAAAATTTTAAGGGGGTCTGAATACTTTCCGTACCCACTGTATATATATATATATAATATAAAATATTTTATGTGCAGTGTGTATTTAAATATGTGTATTTTACATTTGCACTAAGTTACATTATCACAAAAGTTACTTTACTGTTAAGTTACTGTGTCATCTTTTGTGTGCATGCTTGGGAGAACTATGGAGTGTGGAAGAATCCTGTATGTTAAAAAACAAAGTGCCACGTGCATCGACAGAGACAGAGCCTGTGAGAGATTTTCTCCACCTGGCTCTTGGCAATGCCTTTGGAATGAGATGACAACATCAAACAGGGATGGCCACTGCATAGCTGTCAGGGCAAGAGAATGGAAAGTGTGGCGCTCACTCATGTTTGTGTGTGTTTGAGCAGGAAACACACTGATGAGCTAATGTGTGTGTATGTCAGAACAAACGCATACAAAGGGTTTGTGATTCAGGATTTGTTTGCACCCTTTTTCTGACATACTCATCATTACTTATGGGTTTGAGATATGTGACATGCAGAAACACAAGCATGCACTCGCACTCGCACACACTATACACACACACGCATGCGCGCAATCGGTGATATCTTTGTTGCTTATCACAAGATCTAATTGTGAGTGATCCTTGGTTTTCCCAACCAGGGAATTTCCTCTCCTTGCTGCGGCTTCTTTGAGAGAGAGAGTGTGTGTGTGTGATTGTGTGGAAGTGGCTGCACGCCGCACCACCAGGCGCTTTTGAAGTGCACACACACACAAACCGCATAAAAATCTGAACCAGATAATGTTTGCTCTTAGACAGGTTACAGCAGCCCCTTACGGTACATGTTGTTTCCCTTTGCACTCGCTGACACACACACCTTTTAAAAGAAGTGATGACACACCATGGCAGGAGAGGAGGAAAAGAAGAGTAGAGCTGTTCTTTTTTTATTCTTTCTCAGAATTTGTTTTTTCATGTCGGCCTTCACTGTTATAGCATTTATAGTGAGCAGTGGCTGTCCAGCCAAAAGTATATTTTGTCCAGATTTTCCCTGTAGCCAGTCCCAGTAATGTTAGATATTAAAGTTTCTGTAATTACCAGGACCAGATGTGCATCACAATTATTGTTGTCTTATAAAGTGAGAAAGAAAGCCATGGACAGGGAGAGTTACCTGTGTCAGTTCTCTCTCTACAGGCTTGCTGAGACTCGCCCTCCACCCCTTCCCCTCCTCTCGCTCGCTCACGCACTCTCTGATTGTCTGATTGATCTCGACACTGTCTGCATGAGCTTTCAGTGCTGACTTTGGGGCTGTCCACACAGGACGTGTTCTTCAAAAACAGCTAGATGCAGTGCAGCAGTATGGAACAGAATGCAGGTGTCTCCATAAGTTTTTTAAAGGTGCCCTAGAATTAAAAATTGAATTTACCTTGGCATAGTTAAATAACAAGAGTTCAGTACATGGAAATGACATACAGTGAGTCTCAAACTCCATTGTTTCCTCCTTCTTATATAAATCTCATTTGTTTAAAAGACCTCCGAAGAACAGGCGAATCTCAACATAACACTGACTGTTACGTAACAGCTGGGCTGATTGATATGCACACCCCCAATATTTGTATATGCCAGCTCAAGTTCAAGGCATTACACAAGGGCAGCCAGTATTAATGTCTGGATGTGCACAGCTGAATCATCAGACTAGGTAAGCAAGCAAGGACAATAGTGAAAAATGGCAGATGGAGCAATAATATCCGACATGATCCATGATTACATGATATTTTTATTGATATTTATAAACTGTCTTTCTAAAACATTAGCATGTTGCTAATGTACTGTTAAATGTGGTTAAAGTTACCATCATTTCTTACTGTATTCACGGAGACAAGAGCCGTCGCTATTTTCATTATTAAACACTTGCAGTCTGTATAATTCATAAGCACAACTTCATTCTTTATAAATCTCTCCAACAGTGTAGCATTAGCCGTTAACCATGAAGCACTATCAAACTCATTCAGAATCAAATGTAAACATCCAAATTTTGAGGGTTATATTAGCTGTGTGAACTTTGTTTATGCAGTGATAGAGTCTAGAGCTCGAGCAATTAAAGGGGCCGCAGCCTGAATCGGCGCATTTCTAATTATGCCCCAAAATAGGCAGTTAAAAAAATGTATTAAAAAAAAATCTATGGGGTATTTTGAGCTGAAACTTCAGACACATTCAGAGGACACCTTAGACTTATATTACATCTTGTAAAAAAAAGTTCGATGGCACCTTTAATGTTATTTTTATGCTGTAATTGCACATGTTTAACAACAATGAAAAAAAAAAAATATATCAAGTTTTCTGCAAAAATATTAAGCAGCAGAACAAGAAGTGTTTCTTGAGCACCAAATCAGCATATTAGAATGATTTTTGAAGGATCATGTGACACTGAAGACTGGAGAAAATGGCTGCTGAAAATTCCGCTTTGTCATCACAGGAATAAATTGAAAACGTATATTTCAAATTGTAGTAATGTTCCACATCATTACTGTTTTAACAGTATTTTTGATCAAATAAATGCAGCCTTGGTGAAAATAAGACACTTTTTCTCAAAAAATCTTACCCAAAACCTTTGAACTGTAGTGTGTAGAAACATATTACTGAACATTTGCATAGGGTTCTGGAGGGGTCTACCAAAGTCTTTTTCAAAGATAAACTACTTTCACTTTGACATGCCATCTTGAAGGTGCGCTATATAACTTTTTTTGTTCAAAGTTAACAGTCAGTACACCAATTCTTGTTCCAAAACATTTTTGTCTTACCCTAATTCAATATGCTAAACCCATTATAAGTGTTTATACTTTAGACCAAGCAAGATGCCTTTTGCGCGAAATTACGTACTTAGGTCAGTCGTCCGTGCGTGTCTCATCAAATCTGTAAATGGAGAAAAGTTGTTCTGGCTGCACTGTAAAACTCAATAAGTTCAGAATACTCAAAAGATTTGAAGAAACTCATTACCTCAAAACATTTAACTAACTCATTTTTTTTAAGTTAGTAGACATTAAAAAAATTTGTGACAGGTGGGGTGGAGCAATGTCAATCCCATGTTAATCGTGTGCAAAAACACACAAAGTAACACTTATTTGCAACATTTATTTATACACTCTGATGCAAAGCATGCTGGGAATTAGAAATCTGTTGCTCAATCATATAAAGTTCAGCTTACTACAATGAAATATTGAATTTCACACTTTTTTTTTCAACTTTTTTTTTTGAGTACAATGAACATTCATTATTATTTGAGTAAAACTAACTCATTTCATTCAATTAATTTCACTATTCTGTTTTACAGTGTACTTTGATGCATGTGGGAGTGGCATAGGTTAGTTGTCACAACAAGCAAGAAAGGTTGACAGGGAGCTGCTAAATCTCGAACCTCCGGGGAATCACCTGTTTAAAAAAAAGGCAGAGGAACTTCTGCATGCAAAAAGAAAATGTATAAAACAAGAATCGAGATTGGTTTGGCTTTTCAGAGATGGCGAGAACTAAGGGATTTGAAATATGTAAAAGTGACATTGAGACTGCATTTTTATATTCCTCAACAGGTAAGTATGGTATTTTATTGAACAGATAAATTGATAAGAGTTCATTGTAAAGCATTATCTCTTGTGAAGTGTCATTTCATGGGTTGTTGTAGTGCTGTGCTGGAATTTTTTTCAAGGAAATACCATGTATATTAACGGGTATAGCTGCAGTAATGTCTTCAGCTTTAGATCCTTTCCATTTAAACTGGTTATACTATCACTTAAGCCTAGTAGTGAATGTTTTATGAACAGTAGGAGAACCATATTGCATACATGCATAGTCACGCAGAGCCAAAACACAACCAAAACATCGTTCTTCCACAAATTGCTTGCAGTTTTGTTTTTTAACTGCTAGAAGGCCAAAAGTTACATAGTGTACCTTAAAAAAAAACATGGCACTCGTTGTGAAAGATGCTTTAAAAAACAGCGATGTGCAAGGCAATGTACAGAGACCTCCATCTAACTTTCCTATGTGAACTGGCCCTGCAGCATTCGTCACATGCGAGCACATACGGGTTGTTGTCGCCTTTTCAGATTTGCTTTTTGATCTTCCTGAAGTGATAAAATGCAGGCCAGCAGAAGTGGAATGATAAAGACAGAGTAAGCAAAGAGGAGAAAGACAGAAATCAGAAAGAATTTGATTTGAATGTTTGAGTTCATGCTGAAATCCCTTACTTTTTATTACAGACTTGCTGGGTATATTGGTATTGGTCCATTCAAACCCTCATAAAATTATTTTTTATTATATATGTGACATAACAAAGTGAGCCAGGGCTGGTGCCCCACATTTTGTCACATTACAGCTTTTCTGAATCTTTCGAATACAAAGATGACCAAGTCCTTTTCAGCAAAAAAAATCTGTAGAGACCGAAGCAAAAGTCTCCATTTGTTCTCTATTTATTCTCATTTGAGTCCAGAAGAAACTACTGGGATGTTAAAACATTCCATTTGTGATTTTTTTTTTTCCTGAGGGTACATGCATGTTTATGTGTGTGTGCAGGTGCAAAAACTCCTGAGTAGCATTGATCCGATAATTGAAAGGAGAGAGAAGACAAGATTCTCATTTAGTTAAAATCATTCAACGGAATCAAAGCCAGATAGTCACATAGCAGTTAGTCTGTGTGTTTCAGTTTGCCTTGCACTGTGTCACAAACACGCAACGAATTGGTCATTTGAGAGCGTATAGATGACAAAACACAAGAAAAGCACTGTTAAAGGGAAACTATACAGTCATATAGATACTGTATAATATGCATAGACTTACTTAATTGAACCCCAAGGGGAAACATGCTCAACTCATGCAATGTCATACACAGACACACATCCACATGTAGACACACTGCAGCAGCTTTGAGATAGTGCAGCAGTGAAAGTGTACTGTCTGCAATCAATATACCCTTACAAGCCATCACTCAGTAGTGTGTGTGTTTGTTTGTGCGTGTGTGTGTGTGTGTGTGTGTGTGTGTGTGTGTGTGTGTGTGTGGAAGAAAGACACTGAGAGAGAGATGAGTTCAATATTCTTCAGTCCCCCTCCACTCTAACTAATTACTTTCACACTGCATGTTTGTGTGTATGTGTGTGTGTGTGTGTGTGTGTGTGTGTGTGTGTGTGTGTGTGTGTGTGTGTGTGTGTGTGTGTGTGTGTGTGCTTTTGTTTATATTACATTGTGGGGACCAAATGTCCCCATGATGTAATATAAACCTGAGTTCACCTACATCGTGGGGACCAGCCAGCGGTCCCCACAATGTAAATGGGTTTATAAATCATATAGAATGAGTTTTTGTGAAAAAGTAAAAGTTTGCACAGTTTCCTGTGAGGGTTAGGTTTAGGGGTAGGGGCAGGGTAGGGGGATAGAATGTACAGTTTGTTCAGTGTAAAATGCATTGAAGTCTATGGAAAGTCCCCACAATTCACAAAAACAAACATGTGTGTGTGTGTGTGTGTGTGTGTGTGTGTGTGTGTGTGTGTGTGTGTGTGTGTGTGTGTGTGTGTGTGTGTGTGTGTGTGTGTGTGTGTGTGTGTGTGTGTGTGTGTGTGTGTGTGTGTGTGTGTGTGTGTGTGTGTGTGTTTTAGAAGCTGAGACAGGTGCCTCAGGACACTTCTTATGAGACTGTTTATTCTGCTTTGTGAGAGCTTCAATATTTTAGGTTGTTTATTGTGATTCAGTGGCGAGGAGTGAGCAGGGGGACACAACAGAATATAAAAACAAAACAGAGGTTGTTTATTTTAGGTAGTGCTCCCAAAATAAAAATGATGTCCTCATGTACTCATCCTTTCCTAAATTAAATGACTTCTTCCATGAAACACAAAAGAAGTTGTTTAGCAAAATGTTGATGCTGCTCTTTTCCAGTGGTGTCTGCTGGTGAGCTCCAAAACTGACATAATGTATGATTAAAGTACCATTCAAATGTTAATTTACTCTTATTTATATATGAAAATTTTAGATGCAAAAGCCACTAAACGCCACCTCCGTCAAAAATGAGATAATGATATTGAGCAAATGCTCTCTGCACGTAGTATACGTTCATCAAATACTTTAGCATCAAATCCGCTAAATCCCAGCGTCTGCCCATTCAGAAATACCGGCTCGTTGGCAGAAACCGCTAAATGCCACTTCTTTGTCAGCAAACGCCTCTTAAGTCCACAGAAGAACATGCAAATCGAATCATATGATTTCAAGATGAAAGACACACCGTATGAGAGCCGGCTTTCAATTGCTGAGCTGAAAGTTTTTTTCTCATGTTTTGTCCATCGTTACAGTGGCAATGACAGGATTTTGTGAGTAGCAAGAAAACACAACTTTTTTGCTGCTGTAAAACAGACAGAAACGGATGTTTTATTATGTCTTGTTGTCCTAAGAGGTGGACTTAGAGGTTTTCGTGAAAAAAGCACACAATATATAATATAATATAATATAATATAATATAATATAATATAATATAATATAATATAATATAATATAATATAATATAATATAATATAATATAATATAATATAATATAATATAATATAATATAATATAATATAATATAATATAATATATACAGTGGTGGTTAGAATATTGGCACCCTTGGTAAATATGATCAAAGTTGACTGTAAAAATAAATCTGCATTGTTCATCCTTTTGGTCTTTAATTTATAAAATTCACAAAAATCTAACCTTTCATTGAAGGAAATGAATTGAAAGTGGGGGGGAATAACATTATGAAATAAATATTTTTCTCCAAAACACGTTGGCCACAATTATTGGCACCCTTTTATTCAATTCTTTTTGCAACCTCCTTTTGCCAAGATAACTGCTCTGAGTCTTCTTCTATAATGCCTGATGAGTTTGAAGAACACCTGACAAGAGATCAGAGGCCATTCCTTCATGCAGAATCTCTCCAGATCCTTCAGATTCCAACTCCATGTTGGTGCTTCTTCTCTTCAGTTCACTCCACTCATTTTCTTTAGGGTTCAGGTCAGGGGACTGGTACGGCCATGGCAGAAGCTTCATTTTGTGTTCAGTGACACATTTTTGTGCTGGTTTTGATGTTTGTTTTGGATCATTGTCCCGACGGATGATCTAACCACAGCCCATTGGATCATTGTCCCGACGGATGATCTAACCACAGCCCATTATAAGATTTCTAGCAGATTTGGTCAGGTTTTGATTTTTTATCTGTTGGTATTTGATAGAATCCATGATACGATATATCTGAACAAGATGTCCAGGATCTCCAGCAGAAAAATAGGCCCACAACATTAAAGATCCAGCAGTATATTTAACCGTGGGCATGGGGTACTTTTTATTCATGTGTGCACCAAACCCATCTAGTGGGTTTGCTGCCAAAAAGCTCTTCTTTTAGTTTCATCTGATCATAGAAGCCGGTCCCGTTTGAAGTTCCAGTCATGTCTGACAACTGAATATGCTGGAGATTGTTTCTGGATGAGAGCAGAGGATTTTTCTTGAAACCCTCCCAAACAACTTGTGGGGATGTAAGTGCTTTTAATAATTTTTTTAGGCTTTCTGAGACTCAAGACTCAACTAATCTCTGCAATTCTCCAGCTGTGATCCTTGGAGAGTCTTTGTCCACTCAAACTTTCCTCCTCACCGCGCATTAGGAAGATTTAGACACACGTCCTCTTCCAGGCAGATTTGTAACATGTTTAGTTGATTGGAACTTCTTAATTATTGCCCTGATAGTGGAAATGGGGATTTTCAGTGCTTTAGCTATTTTCTTACAGCCACTTTCTATTTTGTGAAGCTCAACAATCTTTTGCTGCACATCAGAACTATATTCTTTTTTTTTCTCATTGTAATGAATGATTAAGGCCTTTGTGTTTCCTCATGTTTATACTCCTGTGGAACAGGAAGTCATGGCTGAACAATTTCATGTTCATGATCACCCTGATGAGCTAAAGAAATATGTAAATATGAAGGGGAATATACTTCAGAGATATTTAACTCATAAAAAATTCTAGGGGTGCCAATAATTGTGGGCAACATGTTTTGGAGAAAAATATTTATTTCATAATGTTATTTCCGCCCCACTTTCAATTATTTTCCTTCAATGAAAGGTTAGATTTTTGCTAATTTTATAAATTAAAGAGCAAATGGATAAACAATGCAGATTTACTTTTACAGTCAACTTTGATCATATTTACCAAGGGTGCCAATAATTCTGACCACCACTATATATATATATATATAGCGAATTTAAAAGAAAATATGTCAAATGGACTTAGAGGTTTTTTTGCAATGGAACTCGACATTATTATTATTTTTTATTATTTGTATTATTATAGTATTTAATTTTATATATTTATTTTATATTTATATATTTTTATATTTTACACATTTTATTTAATTTTAAGTAGTTTTTTATGTGCTTTTGTAATTTTTATTAGTTTTATTTGTTAGTTTTTTTATATTTCTATTTAGATTTTATTTGCTTTTATTTCAGTTTTAGTAATCTTAGTAGGCTACTTAAACTTATTTAATTTCCATTAGTAGCAAGACAACATTTCTGATATTTGCAGGGTTTTTTCAAGTGTAGGTTTTTCATCTAATATTGTATTTTGTTTTATTTGATTTCATCTTTATATTTAATGAAAACTATTTAATATTATACTTTTTGCTTTTCTTTTTTGCACACACATTATACATATTTTAATGATTACACCCCTTCTTAATTTGCAGTTTAATTCAAACAATGTTTATTTAAAATGCTTTGATTCAACATAACAGCTAGTTTTTATATCAATGATTAGAAATGTTTCAAACAAAAATAATCAAAGTTTAATATTTAGCCTTGAAGATGAATCTAATCAAATATTTATGCGTTCAGACATTTCATGTATCCATGCATTTTAAACAATAACCACACTGCATACAAGTAGTCAGTATGAGTTATGTGCTCTATTCCAAGTCTTCTGAAACCATACAGTATCTTTTCTTAAGGAATAAATTGAACTCTTCCCCTCTTTTATAACATATTTGCCTTTTATGTATATGATATCGTTCACGTCTAAACTGGCCCAATGCATGTTGCCATGCCATATTTAAATATACGCATTATCTTTCTTTGTGTTCCACGGAAGAAAAAAGTCTGGGGGTTTGAAACTAAATGAAGACGATTAAATGATGACTGATTTTTCATTTTTGGATGAATTATCCCTTTAAACAAACATGTAGACGGCAAGAGAATGGCAATAGAATGGTACACTTTACATCCTCTTTTTTTCTCCTCATCTGAAGCGTTTTATCCCATTAAGAATGTAAAACTGAACTGCAGGCCAAATCTGCTGCATTGACACAAGGCATGTTCTCAATAAGACATGCAAATTAGAGGATAGTCTTTTGGGAGCGTGCTGTCATTCAAACTGAACCCCGAGGCAGCACTGAATCTCTCTCCTCCCCACGCTTAAAGAGGAGTTCAGAATGGGGTGCACAGTCTTCCTCATCCATCATGCTAAAACTGGCACTGTCACAGCCAACTTCCTCTATTTGGATAAATAAAGCTGTATGTGTAAACATTGTGGATTTATCCTCACACTTTCTTGGGGTGGACAGTCAGTATGTTAATGGCTTTCTAGACATGTTACCATGGTAGCACCATGGTAAATTCCATGCATTCCTTACACTGGCCAATAGGTAAGCCATTAAGCCTACCTGTACAACCAGTGTTGGGGGAGCCCACTTGTTTTTTGTTTTTTTTATAATGGGGGTGGGGGGGTTTGTGTGCTTGCACGTGCCTCAAAAGAGAACTTATGATGAGTTACAAAGATACATAACAGCTATGACTGTGTACATTACGTGCTTTATGCAAGCACTATATAGGATAAATCACTATACAGGATTTACACTATTATACATTATCGACATGAATTGATAAGTGAAACAACAAACAGCCACCCACAAATAGTTTATAAGCAAAGCATCAGGCTGTCACTGTCACTGTTTTTGAGTTCACATGAACAACGGTTAAAGTTACTCGTCAGGCTACAGAAGAATACCAAAATTCCTCTGTTCAATTAGGTCTAATACATCGAGAGTCACGCAGACCTAATAACAACTCAGCCACAACACATAATTGCGAATAACATGCCTTACCTCAACACAGGCCTGGGGTCAGCTTCCTTTGCTGTTCGAGTTAACGTACTAAACATGGGTGGAATTTGCACCGCAGCGCCCCCACACCTTGATGCTCATGACAAGAATAGCATGTATAGTTATCTTTATTGAAGTGAATTGGGTTTAAATCGCCGTCATGCATAAATGAATGATAACAATTTTACACAAAATAATCCATGATGATCAGATTGCACAAAACTGAAATTGTGTGTGTGTGTTGGTATTCCCTATGTTATGGGGACCAAATTTCCCTCAAGTATAGTAATACCAGTAAATTTTGATCTTGTAGGAACATTTTTAGTTCCCCATGAGGAAACAAGCTTATAAATCTTAAAGAATTATGTTTTTTGAAAATGTAAAAATGCAGAATGATTTCTGTGATGGGTAGGTTTAGGAGTAAGGTTACTGTAGGGGGATAGAATATACAGTTTGTACAGTTTAAAAACAATTACGCCTACACTGTAAAAAAAGAATTGTTGGTTTAACTTAAAAAAAGTACCTGGTTGCCTTTAAAATTTTGAGTTCATTGGAATTAAAAAAAAATAGTTAATACAATGGAGGCTATTGGTTTAATCAACAGTAACTCAAAATATTATGTTATCTGAAACACATTCATTATTGAAGGTGATTTGACAAAAGAAAAAATGTTGTGATAACAAATCATGAAAATAATTACTTCAGTGTATAGAATGCCCCCATAATGATAAAAATAACTGTGTGTGTGTGTGTGTGTGTGTGTGTGTGTGTGTGTGTGTGTGTGTGTGTGTGTGTGTGTGTGTGTGTGTGTGTGTGTGTGTGTGTGTGTGTGTGTGTGTGTGTGTGTGTGTGTGTGTGTGTGTGTGTGTGTGTGTGTGTGTGTGTGTATACAGTTTGTACAGTATAAAAATAATTTTTTGTCTATGGAAAGTCCTCTTAAAGCATGGAAATCCTACACGTGTGTGTGTGTGTGTGTGTGTGTGTGTGTGTGTGTGTGTGTGTGTGTGTGTGTGTGTGTGTGTGTGTGTACTAAGTAAATTAGTGGTTATATGATTGTTAACATTGAACATAGCTGCATTTATAATGAGCTTTTCAACCTCAAAAATATACAAACATGGTGGCAGAAATAGAAATACACTCATTAGTTTATTTATTTTTTTTATTTTTTTCACTTTCTCTCTATCTATTGTCTCAGAAGTCATTATTATAACTCAGAAGTTGCTCACAATATACATGGTACCAGAAG